>NC_136057.1:2005310306-2005796978 GCF_964261635.1 Lissotriton helveticus | reverse complement strand
CTGAAAATTGCTGGAGACCAGGAATGCAGCAGCATGTATTTTTCAAACCATAATGCACTTGCAAACACGACGCCCCCACCCTAAGTCCGTGACCTTTGTTTGCTTGGTGCATGAAGATGCAAGATTCATATACATGTTTTTTTTAACATTTGGTCTGATTACTACATGAAATAACAAACAAGCATACATGCAGACTGTGACAACATGCCTGCTTTACTCGATATTTCACTTCGAAAGTATGCGATTGTATTTGTTTAACGGGCGGTGATTTGTATAGTGTCACTGGGAAGTCCACAAGGTTGTCCCTGTCCCCCCCAGAATTTTAGTGTCTCCTACGCCCCTGCAGCAGCCCCTGGGACAGACTCCCTGTCCAATCCCTGAGCTGCAGAGCAGCGAGGGGATTGGTCTGAGCAGGCAGGAAAGACGCCCTTCTCAGCAAGGGCTTAACACAGGCCCCGCATCCCCTCAGTGCGGGGAGCCCCCTCAGCACTGTACTCCCGCTGGAGAGCTCCAGATTAAATCCGGAGTGATGGCCCTTCTGTGTACCTTTCAGGGGGGGCCTTCAACTTTTGTTACGCCACTGCTTCTCAGACCAGGGAGTCTGTGGGGGTTCTCCAGCAAGGCTGCTCAATGCAGCTGGGCTGGAGAAAACCAAAGTTTGCATGTGTGTTTTAGTCCGCCTGGGACGGCTGGGTACAACCACATGAGCACTGAGGAAGTGGAGTGCACGTAGCACTCCTCCCCTGTCCTCCCCTGTCCCATGCCTCAGCCCCGCACCTCCCAACACCGCTGGCTAAGAGCCGGCAAATGTAAAATAAAATTATGCAAGAACATCGTTTTACTGCTGGCTCTGAGCTGGGCAGCGGGGTGACGCTCCTCCGCCATTGTGGAGAAGCTGCCACTGATTCACTTGTAATCTGAAAATTAGGCCTAACAGGATTCGTTTATTCCACTGAGTTCCAAATGTGCTGGTATTTGGTGAGCATTTTCCACCGTAAATTTGAGCAAATTTGACCTGCAGAAATGTATTAACAAAAAAAATACAATTTGCAATCGGAACAACAGAATGTTATGATGTTCAAAAGAATAATATAATCCTTCTTTAAACATATATTATTCTTCATCAGACAGATGCTTTTGTGCTGTTCTCTAAAGGACCCTGGCTTGAACTAACGTTGTCAAGTCCATGATAATTCGCACTGCCATGTGCAAATACTTAAATTGCAGCGGCATGCGCTAATTGGAAGAAGGGACGCAGTCACCTCTGGATTTAAACTACCAATTTCCAATGTTCCCTTATCTGTGCGCGCACAAGAGCCAGCAATGCATGACCCATAATAATAAGGCATTTACGGCTCGCCTAGATTATTTTGTCCATATGCAGGGTGAGAGCTAAGCTTGTACATCTTTGCACTTGCTGCTAGATTTGCATATTTATGTCAGTTAATGGCTTTACTCTTGCGGCAAGAAAGAATTTCCATTTAAGCAAAATCCTGATTTCTGAAACAAGAAAGAGGATGACGGGAATTGAAAGCGCCGCGATGAGGCTAATACTGCCAGCATTTATCACTGTGGGAAGGTAACATTTTGTTTCCTCGTCTTTTATTGCATTTGGGAAACTATTACTTTGATTTTATCGTTATGACGGGTGCCATTGCAAGGGGGCTGGCTGTAAATGGAAGTGATTGCAGCCTTTCTTTGACACGAGGCCCACATAAGGTACCTGTAGGAGCATATTGGCGTTAGCCAGATTGTGCACGTTAGGTAGGCTAACCAGATTTTGAGAACCAAAAACCGGTACAGGCAAGACATAGAAGTAGGACAAAGGGCTGACAATGATCAAGGTATACATCTGGGCTTGCCCTGGTTTTGGTGTGCCTCCTGAATATATATATATAGATATTCCTTCTGCAAAGCTGCAAATGAGAATTAAAAGGTATGCTCTGTGCAGTCTTAAGAAACTTACATAATGTATCTTTTTTCTTTCAGGCAGCGCACGAGGAGATCAGATGTAAATATCATAGCCTTCGAAATGTATATGTATATCTATATATATCCAAGTTTACCGCATCTGGATTCAGGTCACTTTCCAAACACCTCGCGGACACGGACCAGTTAAGTGCAGAATTATTTATTCAGCAGAGTAATCGCATAAATATATATATGTGTGTGTGTGTGTATATGTATATATATATATATATATATATATATATATATATTTATATTGATGTAGATAGATAGATAGATCCCCAACAATACCTATGGCAAGACCTTCACCGTTAACACCCTTCTTGGAGATAATCCCCTACTGAGTTGCCTGAAACAAAAAGATACATTGAAAAAGTTATTTCACACTTTAATACCGCTGAGCATACCTTTGAATTGTTCTTTCCAGAATGAGTTGATGTTTGTCCCAAAAACTGGGACATGTATTCAAAATGAAAAAAAGCGTAGGGACACCAGTACAGTCCTCTGAAAGCCAAGACTATAACGTTAGGCAGTCACCTTGCTTTGACACTGAACAGAGCTTGGGTATAGGACAAGCCACTGGAATTATGCAATTTTGTGGCTGAAGCCTTCAGACCTGACAGTCTTAGAGGGTTTTCCCACCAACATTTTGCCTGCCTACCTACATTTTTCCAACCTCGTTTTTGTTGGCTTTAGGACCTTCCCACTGTAATCCAGATCTAAAGTGCTTATGCTCTCTCTCCTAAACATAGTAACATTGGCTCAAAATGACTTCACATATTTAATTTACTTATAAGTCCCTTGTAGTGCAGTACATAGCCCCAGGGCTTATAATTTAAATGCTACTAGTAGCCCAGCAGAGCACCATGTGCCACTTTAGTAGCCTTTAACCATCGCTCAGGCCTGCCATTGCAGAGCCTGTATGTGTAGTTTAAACTGCCACTTCGACTTGGCAAGACAAACCTCTTGCCAGGCTTTAACCTTTCCTTTTTATATGTATAAATCACCCATATAGTAGGCCATGTATGACCCTTGCAGGAGGGTGCAATGTACTTAAAAGGCAGAACATGTACTTTTACGTTTTATATGTCTTGGTAATGAAAAACTCCCAATTTAATTGTTCACTTCTGTAAGACCGACCTCTTCCATAGGATAACATTAGGATTAACTTATGACATCTTTTAAGCGTAATTCTTAATTGGGAAAAGATTGGCATTTCAACTTTGGTGTCACTGGACTTTTAGAAATTTGGCATTTACTTGCTATGGCTATTTGGTGCCTGCAGCCTGCACTGTTAAGTCTGGGTAGGGTGACACTGGGCTTTGTGTATTCCCTCCCACACACAAAGGTAACTGAGGTATTTCTTGATGGGCTTCCCTAGGAGATAAGAGGGAGGAGCTGGGCACAGCCTCACACTTACACCTGAATAGGATATGTCCTGGCCACACACAAAGGGCTGCATACCCCACTGTAGTGAGCCTGGAGTCAAGGGAGAACATCTGTGCACTTCGAAGCTTTCTTTGAAGTCTCCAGCCACTCCAAAGCCACACCTGGGTATATGTACTGGGCATCTGACACCATGACTTCAGCACAATAGTGGACCTGTTACCACTGTGCCAGTACAAACTGCTGTGCTGCTGAAAGGACTGCAATCTTCTGGATGGCTGCTTAACTGGACTCTTGCTGTGCTGCCCTGCTGCCTGTTGTGCTCTTCCCTGAGTGAAAAGGACTGGACCTGCATCATTTGAGCCTAGAGTGATTCCAAGGGCTTGCTGCCTTGCCTCTTGTTCTAAGTTTTAGGGGTATGAAATATTTAAACTACCTGCATCTGCATCTGGACTCTGCAAGCTGTGAATCTGCCCGGCCAAGTTGTGCCAGCCTAGTCCTAGATCTGTGGAAGTGAGACCTAAGGTGTTTCTACATCCAGAACCCCCACATCCTTATCAGAACTGGTGCATCTTCACCTGTGCATTAGTTGGTATCAGCGCATCCTCGTAACTGAGTGGAGCGAACCTGGTGCATCACCTTTGTAAGCAGTGCATCGCCTTCTAAATCGATGCATCACCTACTGTGGGAGCAGCAGCCGCACATTGCATTCGATAACAGCACCTCACACTCTGAACCAATGCATTCTTGCAGTTGCCTGGAGAAAAAAGATGCGTCTCGTCCACTGTGTGACTCGACACCGACGTATTGCTTTGCCTGCCCCTCGCATCTTCGTCAACGATGAAGCATCCTTGATAAAAGGTACTTTGTTTTACCAGGCTCAAGTGGGTCCCTGTATCCAGCCCGTGCTCCATTGAGGTCAGCCTGAACCTTTCACTTTGCCCCAGTTCAGTGAGACCAGATAACCCATTTAAACTGCTATTGCTTCTAAGTGCTATTTTACATTTATTCTTTGAAAATTCATATCTTGACATCTACTTGTTGAATTCTTGTCATTTTCATAGAGTTTTATTAAAAAAATTAAGTCCTATTTTACTAACCTGGTGTGGGGTCTTTTTGTGGTGTTTTCACTCTGTTACTGTTTGAAGTGTTGCACAGATAGTTTACAAATTTCCTCATCAATTAAGCCTGATGTCTCTGTGCCACGCTACCAGGGGGTGATCACAGGATAATTTAGGGGGTGTGTTGACTTACCCTGACTAGGATTGTTGTTCCTGCTTGGACAGGGTGCATATATGTGCCAACCAGAAACCCAATTTCTAACTTTGCATAATTATGGGTTTGCCATATTTGCCATGTTATCAATCATCTGCTGCATGTTCTTCAGATTTTAACAGATCAAACAGATCAAAATTTAGCAATAAAGTTGCGAAATGAGTTGCCAAGCAGTAGAAGGCCCTCCTCAAATGTGGATTGGTCACCTTTCCATTGCTTATTGTTAAATTCTAGAATTAAACTGGTACAAATGAGGTGAAATTGTTGTGTGTTTCCTGCATGGCCCATTGTAGTTTCCCCTGTGTTAGCCTAACTGTGCACATTATAGGCCTTATTTTTCCTTTGCAAACATTGCTATAGAAACACGCTTGATTTTGTGCCACATTGTACTTTCACACGGAACCTCCATGTGTTTTCGCGTTCTGTTCTTCTCCTGGGATTTAGTCTGAACACCACTAACAAGATCAAACAAAAATGTACATTGTTATTCTTTCTGTCCAGACACTAGCACATAGACATAACACAAGAATGCAGCTGTTGTTTATGTGCATACATGTCTTGTCATATGGATAAGCACATGAGCCTACAACAGATGCATGGAGCAGGAGTTGGGGCACAAGACCACTGCTTCTGCTGAGATGTAGAATGCCATCTGTGTATGCAAAGGTACGCGGTTTCCCAAAAATTCCCAGATATCTTTCATATATAATCCTTTAGCTTCAGTAGAAGGGGAGCGGCGTATAGACTACTCTGTCCTATGAAATAACAGGGCTTTTCAAGGTATACGATTTGGTAACCATGTTAACAGTATTTTTAGTATGAATTTGTTTTCTAATTGTGACACGCATACTCTATTTCAGAGCACAACATTTTAAATAAATATTCTAAATTTCTTTTGTGTCTCCTGGTTATCTTATTATGTACAAGTATGAGTGAGGGAGAGAATGGGTGTGTCCTATTACCGCGATCTCCAAGAGGGTCGAGAATGTTGTGTTCAAGGGTGCTTATTACTCTGGTAAGGTTAGGAGGGCAAGTGAAGCGCTATAGCTAGTCGAACTTAGATTCATAGATACAGAGATGGTATGGTGCTGAGTCCCTACATACTGACGTTTTATGGTTCCAAGCATAGCTCTGTTCCTGAGCAGCATCCCTGCAACAAAATCTGTGCACAGACATTGGTAAGAGTGACAAAATAACGAAGTAATACCAAAACATAATTTGCCGCATTACAGCACATAATCTGCCTTCTCGGCTGCTTAATTTAGTCAACCTTGCCGCATAATTTGGCCCTCCCTTGTCGCATAATTCCAGTGGCCCTGGGAATAGTTAGACTACTTGGTATATGAACCAGAAAATGAGCATGTTTCTTGAGATTCTTATTAACAGTACTTCTTTGTGCTTTTATCCATCAATGTTCTTCCCACACTTTGGTGAGCCTTTATTATGCTGACATACAAACCAAAGACAGTAATGTCGTACCTCTGCTCTGTACAGGAAATATGAAAATGAATGAACAAAAAATACATCATGATAGCCTTTCTACACTTGTTGTTAATGTCTAATACATTCCATTAACAAAGAAAAAACAACTTTAATGAGTGAGGGCTCATTACTAGGGACAAATTTTAATTACTATGATGCCGGTAAGAGAAGTTACCAGACCCACGGGGATTATGAGAGCAGTGCAGAATTACTACGGATCCTTGTTGAGTCATCAGTCGAAATGTTTGGGATCAAACACAGAGTGAAATGTTCAAACTGCCATTTACAACAAGAGCAGTATTCTGGATTTAACCTGTAATTCCTCATTACTGAGGGTCAGGGGCGGCTCCTCCATGTTGGATGAGGAGCGTCGCCTCACTGCTTTCTCGCAGTGCGAGAAGCATAAACATAAAATGGTATTTCAAATACCATTTTATGTTTCTGCTTCTCGCACTGTGAGAAAGCAGAAGGCAGGGTTTGGTGGGGGCAGGCGGGTGGGCGTTCCTGCTCCTGGCAGTGGAGGAGTGGCTTGCACACTGCTGTCAGCGCTAACTGTTTGTTCGGCACCAGGGTGGACAAAACCAGTCATGCACACTCTGCATTTTTTCTACCTAGGCTGCATGCAGCCTACATAGCGAAAATGGCCTCCCCATAGACGCCTGTGGGTTCGGCATCCAAATCAATCACAACGCTGCCATTGCAGCATTGTGTTTGGCTTAGGGGAGGAGAGGGAGTCTGCATGCTTCCTGTAAGGCAGAGAGAGAGGAGATGCGACGTCGGACCGGAGGCCAAGGTAAGTTTATATATTAATTGTTTTAAATTACCCCCCTCCCAGGCAACCCCCTCCCTGTGTGACCCTCCTTCCCCCACCCGCAAGTCATGCCACCCTCAACTGCTGAAGGTAAAGTCAGGCCCCAAATAATGCCCCCAGAGAATTATCCAACGCCGTATTGGTGACTGAGACGTCGTAAATACCCAGTTGGTTATGGGACCGAGTCTCATGTTGATGTAAATAGTATAGAAGGAATGAGAGGCACCCCCCACGCCTTTTAGTGGGGATTCGGGCAAGAGGGAATAGTTGAAATTACTTTATTCGAAACAAATCTCATAAAAGTACAATATACAGTATCCGAAATACATTTAACATATTCCAACCCGTATATATAAAACAAAAATAGGCTTACATGAAAACAATTCAGACATCGGGTAAAAGTTTTGACCTGATAAACCAAGCATTCGCCACATATTTGGCCACCCCACAAACCATATGCATTGAAATGACATTAGTTAGAATGATACGCATGGCTACTCTATGGTCCCTCACCCCTAAATTCCTACAAACAGGTTTCAACCACCTTCCTCTTGGTTGTTTGTAAGCTGCACATGCAAATAGGAAGTGGCCCAATGATTCTTTCGGGCAGGAACAACCTGGACATTTAAGCTCTGTTCCTCTGTATCCCTTCCAACCTTCTTTGAACGAGTTAAGGGGTAAAATACCATATCTGAATTTCAGAAACAGTGTTCTATCGCGAGGGACCTGGATGAAATCCATAAAAGGCTCTAACTTTCTAAGGGGCTTGTGGTCAAGAAAGGTACTAGTTAAATGACCCCAGTTTGGGTTCCTGAGTTCTTTTGCAACAACCCAATCCCAGTAAAGTTTTTTGACAATTGATTTTGAGGGTGGCATTTGTGAAATCCAACTCTCCTCCAGACCTATTGATTTCACCAGCCTCTTTAAATTGTTGAGCCATTTGATTTTATTAGCTACATTCAAGCTAATCAGCTCATCCAAAACCTGGGCATAATTAAAAAGTTCAGGGGTCCTTCTAAGATGAACCCAAAATAACAAGGGGCGAATTTGCACCAGATCAGAAATCGATTTTTTACCCAGGTCTAAAAATAAAGGTTTCAAGGGGGACGATAAGGGTAGCGAAACCATATCTCTAATAAATTTATTTTCCGCCACTACTAAAGCTTTTGTATTTTCCGCCCCCCAAAGTTCTGAACCATAAACTGCCGCTGCCAATGCTTTCCCTTCATAAACTGCCAGGGTAGGAGCTATGGGTCTACTAATGGATCGTTGCTGGTTCTTAGAAATTATTCCTGAAACCCTTTTGAGATTTAAAACCATTTTAGCGATATGGGCAGACCAACTCAAATTATTACAAAGTCTCACTCCGAGGTAATCAAATTCTTCTACCACCTCCAGCGAAGTGCCATTCAGCAAGAGGTTTACCCTCCTGTGTTTCTTTTTGGCAGTCAGCACCATCAACTTTGTTTTCGAAGTATTTATTGACAACCCCCTATCTTTACAAAAACTGCAAAAACGATCAAGCAGTTTTTGTAAACCCATGGGGGATTTTGACATGAGAAGGGTGTCATCGGCAAAGAGGAGAGTGGGTGTTTTCTCTCCTGCAAGGACGGGGGCATCAGCAGGGTCCTCCCTCAAATGGTCTACCACCCCATTGATAAAGAGGGAGAACAAGGTTGGAGCCATCACACACCCTTGTCTCACTCCCCTATTTACCGGAATCTTCTCAGTCAGTAGGCCCTGGGTTCCCCAGCGAATCCTAGCATAATTCCCTTCATGGAGTTTAATAATGAATTGTAGAAGGTAACTAGGAAAACCCATATCGGATAAGACCGACTAAAGCTTAGCCCGTGGAATGACGTCAAATGCTGTCTTCAAGTCTATGAAAGCCAGGTATAGACTGCCCTTAGTAATTAACACTGACTTCCAACAGACTGCACAAAATCTGAAGACCTGATCTATTGCACCTATATTGCGTCTAAACCCGGCCTGAAAATGGGACAAAATGCCTTTATCCACAAGCCTAGACTCTGTGCGATTTATGATCACCCTTCCAACCACCTTCTGAATAATGTCTATCAGACTTATCGGTCTGTAATTGGCTGGGTCATCCCTTTCGCCCTTTTTATAAATGGTTATCACCTCAGCACCTTTCCAGGAGTCAGGGACAGAGTGACCAGCCTGAATCAGATTCATCAGACATGATATATACTTAGCCCACACATTTGGTTCGTACTTTAACATATCCCCTGGAAGACCATCTTGGCCTGGGGCCTTCCCGGGCAATAATTTAGGGATGGCATCTAGTACTTCACTCTGGGAAAATAAGTCTGTGTTGGGGATCAAATTTTCACAAGGCATACTTTCGGGGATAGTAGCTGATAGAGATATCGAGCTATCCAAGCTATCCTCACAATACAATTTTAAAAAATGGGAATACCATTCCTGTTCAGTAATATGATTTAAAATGGGTCCTGCTCCCTTCTATCTAGAACATTAATTAGTTTCCAGAATATAACAGTATTTTTCCCACATGCTGCTTCCTTCAGTTGCTGCCAATGCTCTTCCTCCCAATCTCTTTTAGCAAATTTTATACTACTTAAATAATCTTTCCTGGCCAACCGGACGGCCACAGAATCCTTGCTTCGTATTGCTTTAGTAATTGCTTTCCTTTTGGTTCTACAATTAATCGTGTACCATGGATTACTTTTAGGTTTAATACCAATAGAGCGGGGTTTTGCAGTTGGTTTCTTACAAAAGTGGGCTCCCAATTTACCTATTAAATTATTATAAGAGATCGACAAGCTGGGATCAACTAGATTAACTGGCGAGGAGACTAAAGCTGTCAATCTACTGGTTTCTCTAGATACCAAATCCTTAATATTTTGGAGCTTCCCCTCATCACATTTGACCACATTCCATTTTAGCTTCCGGTTATTATTTACAGGGAAAACTTCTTTAGTTATCAACTCTGTTTTCCAACTATGATCGCGGCCACTTACCCACTTAAATTGCATACATAAGGGGTTGTGGTCGCTATAGGAGGACTCCCTGACCTCCATATCAATTACATCGGGCCATGAATGTTCATCTAAGAGGATGTAGTCGATACGAGAGGGGCACCCCAACCTATTAAAGGTCATCGCTCCTTCGCGATCTGATTTTGTACGGCCATTAAGAGCCCATAAATTATGATCTAACACCAGGGCATTCAACTGAATAACTCTCGATGACCATTTCTTAATAGGGCTAAGATTTAATGGTGGTATGATCTGTCTACCTTCCACTACATTAGGCCCCGATGCTTCTTCTACATCCAAAGGTTCGAATGTGGAGTTAAAATCCCCCCCGACCAGTATTTTAGATCTGGTCGGGAGGTTTGATAGCTTCACATCCAACAATTCCAATATTGGAGAAGCGAGCCCTCCCTGGAGGCCTCTAGCATAAATACAGAAAATTTCATAACTATAGCCCCCTGCACAATTCTTTAAAGTAATGTGTAAGATGTCATTAGAAACATACTTGTTAGTGATAACACTACAGTTCAGAGATATTTTCACCCAGATATGTAACCCACCAGAGGGTCGCCCTCTCCCCAATGAAACAGCAGGAACATAAAAGGTGGAATAACCATTCACGTATTCGGGGGACGGGCACCACGTCTCTTGAAACATACAAATATCAAAGTTGGTAATAAAGATATTCCAATCAGGATTTGCTAAATTTTTCTTTAAACCTGCAATATTCCATGATAAAATATTGATAAAGGGACCCGGTGCCTTTGATTCCATTTGTCCTATAGTAACTATATCTAGCGTACAGTTACCAATTGCAACCATGGGTTCAATAATATCTGTACCTTTGCTGGTGGAACCTGCAATAGCCACTCTTTCTACGGGCGGTTTTACTTGATCTCCAGGTGAAACCTGCACCACCCGACTACACAATCGCTCAATGGGTCTGTTAGTGAGTCAATCGACTTCCTCCAGGCCATTGAAACGATTGTAGCATTGAATAGGGTAATCCAGCTGGGGACCCAACCATCCCTCCTTAAACCTATTTCCACCATTATATGGTCTACCTCTCCCTCTTCGGACTTCTTGCCAGTCTCCGTTTGCGGCCCCTCTCCAATTATTGGAGCGTTGATTCCCCTGGGATTCCAGTCTCCTCCAACCATTTCCTTGTGTGGTAGCCCTTAGCCAACTCCATCTATTATCATGGTTCCCCACGGGCATATATAAGTATGACAGGGGTTTAACAAGAATCTCCGAGTCATTGTTACGGCAATGCCCAGAGCAAATAAACTCTACTATACAAGGATCTTCAAATGTAATCACCACACAGTCTCCTTTGAGAAGTTTCTTTTTCTCTCCTACCCATGGAGCTCTCTCAACCATAAGGATATTTTTATTGACATTGGGAGGGGGTGGGAAATTCCTATCCAACCAGTGACAAACTTTGTTTTTAAGGCCCCCAAATGTTTCGGTGATGTCTGGTGTAAGCTCAGGGACACCCGTTAACACTATCACAAATGGGCAGGCGTCTGATGGTAAACTAATATTCCGCCGTACCCTTGGTGTCTTCACTGGGGGTGGAGGAGGGACAGCGCTTAAAGCGGTAGAACCAGCTTTTTCCAGAGGTTTATTAACGTCTGCAGAAACTTGTTTAGTGACCACTTTGCCAACCTTCTGCACAGTTGGAATGGTTGGACAGGTCTTGGTTTGCTGGTTGGGTGTTGGTAAAGGGTTCTTAGCCAATGGCAGTGGGGTTCCCGATGTACCGGGGGTATTTTTCTGGGTTACTTGAGTTGCTTTTTCCCCCTTACAATTCAGGTCCTTGGATATAATTCCGAGTTGATGTTCAATTCCCTGGAGTCTAGTTTCCAAGGGCAAAAGCAAGGACCTAATAAGGGCCGCTAGAGAATCAAAAAAAGGCGCATTCTCATCCTCTTCACTCTCTACAGATTCATCAAGGCTACCATTATCAAGAATGCTAGCCAAGCTTGTATCGGATGCAGTTACGTCAGGTAACTCTAGGGGCAGGGGGTGGGATACACGATGTGGCCTAACATTGTCAACTGGGGCATCCACACTTATCCCTCCCTCCTGTAAACCATTTCCCACACAAACTGAATTCCCCATACAAGGCAAGGTAATCTGGTTTACTACAGTAACACTAGGCACCTCTATGACGGATGATTTTGGGGAGGATGTTGTACCTTCTACCGGGAACCCTTCTGCCTGTGAAGGGTCTGTGTGTATAATAGCAGAGGTAACCACTGGAGTAGTAAGAGTGGCGGACTCAATTGAGGGTACTTGTAGTATGGGTACCGGGGGTATATTTGTACATTGAGACTGGGCCGCAACTGATATAGGGGTCACATGAGTGGTTAACGATTGGGGCGTATCTGATAAACTCAAATGTTTATTCGGAGTACAAGCCAAGGCTATATTACCCAATGACGATCTTTTTGCCTTGAGCAAATCTTGAGAAACCCTCCGTTCCATCAATATAATACCCTCATCAATTAGGGTGTTAGTGCGAAGGATAAAGCTATCCAGAGTATTTGTAAGTTTTTTGGTTTTTATATTCCTTATCCCCGCCACCGCCTGACTTCGGGTTTTTCGTGATGACATTGTATTACACCAGCAAGTAACTATCAAGGGGTACTCTAGTCAAAAGTAGACGGACAGATGCTTAATTAACAAGCCCTGTAATGTTAAATATTACCAAAATAAAAACTAGTACATTTGGTGGTGCTAAAGACTAAACAATAACATCCCATACGAAAATAAAGCACGTCAATGACAACAACAATAGACATTTAATAAAACTTGCAAGGAATTGCGGCCAGTCCAGTCCTTTCGGTCCTCGGAGGGCCTCAGAGGGCCCGCCCTTTGCCCGGGCTTAGCCCCGGGCTATGTCCCGCGCGCGTCCCGCGTGCGCGCTCACCACTACGTTAAAATAGGAGGGTTGGGGGCGGGAAGAGACACCAGGTGCGCTGAGATCTTGAAGCGCTGGGCACCCTGGGTCTCGCAGTCCCGGCCTCGGCAGCGTCCGTCTGTTTCCCAAGGTCCTCGTGGGTCAGGATGAAGGGAACAAAACCAGCAGGCTAAAAGTATTTAAAATCACCAAAGGACAGCAGGATATTCCCCAAGAGGCTGCGAGCGGCACCCGCGGAGCGCGGGCCGCGAGCCTTAAGTAGCCGGTAAAAGCAATAGAGGGCGGAGAGCTGGGGGCGGGAAGAGACACCAGGTGCGCTGAGATCTTGAAGCGCTGGGCACCCTGGGTCTCGCAGTCCCGGCCCCGGCAGCGTCCGTCTGTTTCCCAAGGTCCTCGTGGGTCAGGATGATGGGAACAAAACCAGCAGGCTAAAAGTATTTAAAATCACCAAAGGACAGCAGGATATTCCCCAAGAGGCTGCGAGCGGCTCCCGCGGAGCGGGGGCCGCGAGCCTTAAGTAGCCGGTAAAAGCAATAGAGGGCGGAGAGCTGGGGGCGGGAAGAGACACCAGGTGCGCTGAGATCTTGAAGCGCTGGGCACCCTGGGTCTCGCAGTCCCGGCCCCGGCAGCGTCCGTCTGTTTCCCAAGGTCCTCGTGGGTCAGGATGAAGGGAACAAAACCAGCAGGCTAAAAGTATTTAAAATCACCAAAGGACAGCAGGATATTCCCCAAGAGGCTGCGAGCGGCACAAGAGGGAATAGTTTTGTTTCCTGATAATTGGTCAAGGGGAGGGATGCATGGAAATGTGAGAAGGCAGGGAGGTGCGCTGGCAATCCCTCCCCAAAGTTAATAAAAGTACTGGACTCGAGGGAGTAGCCATCTTTGTCTTCTCACCTCGGGGGTTGCCGGAGGGTCGCAGCTGGTGCAATTTGTGTGGAGTGGACTGGCTGACCTGCTGTGCTTGCGGTAATTCACCCACGTGAGGGGGCTCGGGGCATAGCCATGTGGCAAAGAATACTTAGTGGCATTCGGTAGTTGTGGAACATGGTAGATAGGCTGGGGATCAACGCTTATTTACTAGGGAAAGAATTGCATTTCTTTATGCTTTGATTCATTGCGGATATCAGAGAAAACGGAGCTCATAATATTGGAGAAATGCCTTTTATTATTGCAATCAGTGTGAGAATTGATAATACTTGGTGGGAAAACAGGGGACAAACAAATTACAGGAGCTCCGAATTCAAAGAACCTGTGTTGCAAAGAAAATTTAACTTTTATCGTTTACCTGGTGCTTGAAGGGTGACGGGAATGCAAAGGAGGCAGGCTTTTGTCTTGTAATTTGCCTGTGACTGGGCTGGGAAGGAGAACTTCTCCTTTTTGAATCCCAGAGTGGATAATGTGTGAGGCGCAAATTAATTGTTTGCAGCCTTGGGGCCTCGGAGCCTACCAAAGGAGGGGGAGTGGCGCGAAGTGTATTTGCAGGTAATTGCGGTGGATATACTGAGCAGCAGAAGCGGAGGCGCTTATACTATTCCCCCCTGTGGCTGGTAAACACGCGTTGGCAGCAGGAGTCTTTAGAAGTGGTGGGGGTGAGCTGTAAAAACGTGACGCGCATACCCTAGATTAAATGCTGAATGCAGAGGCGCGATGTACCGGTCCTCCTTGTGGCTGGTAAACATGTCTTGGCAGCAGGAGTCTTTAGAAGGGGTGTGGGCGAGCGTTAAAAACGCGATGCGTATACCCTTGATTAAATGTTGGAGGTTCCGGGGAGCGTATGTTTTGCATATAGCAAGGGGATGGTGGGGGAAGCAAAAATACAAAGGGGTGATATAAGGATGTTATAAGCCTTGCGGGTGCGTACGGTCAACGCATGTACATGCCATGGGGCAGGACAAGAATTAAAAAAAAAATAATAATAATAGAAAAAAATATATAATAATAATAATAAACAACATTTTTTTAAAGGAGTTGAAGTTTTGCATGTTTCTCGTTCAGGGGAGGGCGTGGTTGTTAAGTGATGACGTTGCAAGCATGGCATCTGGGGGTGCTGGTTTAGTGAGTAGGCCGAGCGCTCCCCAGGGAAGGGGTGTGATGTGATGCATGGCACGGAAAAACAATGGCTTGGGGAGGAGCATGATAACCCAGGGTATTCAGCTAGTGAGTATGCTGAGTATCCTGAGGTGGGGGTGTTTCTCCATCATTTTGCCCGAGGGGCATCGTGCAGGGGGATACTGGGGTTGTAAGTATCCCTAGTGCTTGCCCATGGAGGCGTGGTATGCATGTAGGAATGGGCGTGTGCAGGCTCAAGGTCTCTCAAAAGGGTGAAAGGAAGGAGCTTGGTCAGTGTTTAACTCTCCTTTCTATTTCTAAGTGGGCAGGATGCCGCCAAAGCGGACACGGGGGCAAGGAGGCCCCGGCGACAGCAGAGGATTATTGATCCTTGCCTGCATTGTGGGTGGTCACGAAGAAAGGCTGCAACAATTGGGCACTGAAGACACTGGCTCAGGATGCAGGAAGGATCTTGCAGCAGGAGCCCCCTTTACCAAAACACATAAGGCGGACGCCAAAACGTTTTAAGGACGCGCATCAGGAGAAGGTCAAACAGGTCGTGGAATCACAACAAACATTGCAGGTGAGGCGGTGGCAGTGGGCCAGCCTCTGGTATGCACGGACAATAAGCAGGGTTCTGGCGCTGCTGCTCAGAAGGGTCCGACAGAGGTTGTGTTGCTTCCAGCGGGGGATCTCACAGAGTGTGACAAGATCCACAATGCCAGTGCCAGTCGCGGCTTATAGCCAACAAACTTCAGCAGCACAAGGGGGGGTGGTGGCCTTGCCAACGACAACCGCACAGGTTCCAACGACTACCCCGCAAGTTCCAGTGCCAGTAGTCGCGCAGCAAGGCGGTGGGGTGGCACAGGTGTGGGTCCTGTCAGGAAGAGTACTACAATCACCTGTGTTAGACGCTACGACGGCACAAGGATAAGTGAATAATACAGGGGCATCAGGGGTTAACGCAGTTGCAGTGGCTTCGTCAGTACCTCCGGCGACAATGGTATCGGCGCAGACCCCCCCTTTCACAGAGCCTGGTGCTGTGCGGTTCCGCATCACTTGCAGCGACACCATCAGCAAGTATAACTTGGCACGTGCCGGCATAAACAAAGGAAAATATTTTCAGGGGCGAATATGTGGACGTTTTTGAGCTAATCAATGTGGGTGTGGTCCCAGGGAAGAGCAGAGCAGGCAAAGAAGGGGAATTTAAACAGAAGAAATTTTGGGTGGAATGGTCGTTAAAGAACTGGGTGACCGCTTTTGCTATTTATGCAGCAATCATGGTAGAGAGGTTCCCAGCGCAGGCGACACAGTTGATAAGCTACATGTCATTGATTCATGAGGCAGCTTCAGAATTTCAGGGCACGGCCTGGCTGCAATATGTCACTAAATTCAGGCAGATGAAGGCAGTGAGGCCTGAAGCGTGTGGGATCAGCGGGAGATCAATATATGGCATGGGGAATTTTACTCAGCTGTGCCAGTCAGCAAGCCCACGCATTCCTTTCGGGGATACAGGGGAGAGGGGGATAAGAAGCAATCGTGCTGGCAGTTCAACAAGAACAAATGTAATAGGGGAGCAACATGAAAGTTCTGCCACATATGTTCTTTCTGTGGAATGCTCAAGCACCCAGAGACAAGTGTTACAAAAAAGTGGGGAAACCCAAGGAACACCGCACCCCTGCCAATGCACAAATCAAAGGCCGCCCTGCCCAGCCATCATAAGAGCTTGCCTAATCCCATAAACCTGCATGTGCTGGCCCACCTGCTCACCAGATACGAGAGATGGGCAGAAGCTAATTGTTTGTATCAAGGTTTTAAATTTGGCTTCCATATGCTGTCTATTGCCCCTCCTACCACAGTTCCCCCACGCAATCAGCTCTAAGTGCTAAGAAATCCAGGGGTGGCCAGAGAGAAAATTAGGAAAGAAATAGTGCTGGGGAGGGTGGCTGGGCCTTTTCAGCAATTGCCAAGCAGGACTTAGTGTGTTCACCACTGGGCCTGGTACCAAAGAAGGAGGTGGGGAAATATCACCTCATTCATAATCTATCCAGTCCACATGGGCTGTCAGTCAATGAGGGGTTAGCTCCAGAATTATGTGCAGTGCGTTACACCACTTTTGACACAGCTATTTGGAAATTACAGAGGCTTGGGGAGGGCGCGCTGATAGCCAAGTCGGATATTGAGTTAGCTTTTCGCCTCCTGGCAGTGCACCCAGAGGACACTAGGTTGCTAGGTTTCACGTTTGAGGGGAATTTCTTTAAGGACCTATGTATGCCTATGGGGTGTTCTATTGCGTGTGCGATCTTTGACAATTTTGTCATTTTCTGGAATAGGCAGTGTGGGATGTGGTGGCAATGCAAGATGTGGTGCATTACTTGGATGACTTCCTGTTTCTGGGTCCACCTAGCTCACCAGCTTGTCGGGAGGTCTTGCTGGGCTTCCAGCGTGTAACGGAGGGATTGAGGGTACCTCTGGCAGAGGGAAAAACGGAGGGCCCAGCGACCTGCATAACTTTCCTGGGCATTGAGATAGACACTGTGGACGAATCTATGGCAGAATATCGAGGGTCAGAATATCGACAGACAAAATATCGACGCTGGAATATCGAAGGCAAGTATATCGACACTCTAACTACAACTTGGTAAGTACAAAAATATCGAAACTAAAATATCGATGTTAAAAATATCGTAATTAAAAATATCGTTTTTTTTGTAAAATAAAAAAAGTTAAATTAAGTAAATAATACTTATATATAATTTAAACGTATTTAAAAATATGTTATAATGTTTAAAATGAATAAATAATACATATTTAATATTAAACATTTAATTAAAAATAAATATACAATATATAATATATACTTAATTAATAATAATATATATATATTTTAATTAATTAAAAAATATTAACAAATACTATAAATTACAAATACATCAACACTCATAAAATAATAACATAAATAATAATAAATAATTATATTTAATAAATAAAAACAATTAAAAATACTTTCAATATTTTAAAAATTAATTAAATACAACATTATGTAACATATTAAATACAAAAATAAATATAAATAATATTGGATAGCGTAAGGGTAAAAATTAATATTCAAACTCCAGATGGTGCAACATTAGGGAAAGCGTTGGATAGCGTAAGAGTACAAATTACTATTCCAACTCCAAAGGATTCAACAGTAGGGAAAGCGTTGGATAGATAAGGGGGAAAAATTACTAGTCCCTCTCCAGAGAGTGCAACAGTAGGGAAAGCGTTGGATAGTGTATGGGTAAAAATTACTATTCCAACTCCAGAGGGTGCAACAGTAAGAAAAGCGTTGGATAGCGTAAAAAGAAAAATTACTATTCCAACTCCAAAAGGTGCAACAGTAGGGAAAGCGTTGGATAGCGCAGGTGAAAAAATTACTATTCCAACTCCAGTGGGTGCAACAGTAGGGAAAACGTTGGATAGCGTAGGGGGAATAATTACTATTCCCACTCCAGAGAGTGCAACAGTAGGGAAAGCGTTGGATAGCATAGGGAGAAAAATTACTATTCCCACTCCAATGAGTGCAACATTAGGGAAAAGTTTGGATAGCGTAAGGGTAAAAATAACTATTCCAACTCCAAAGAGTGCAACAGTAGGGAAAGAGTTGGATAGCGTAGGGGGAAAAATGACTATTCCCATACCAGAGAGTGCAACAGTAGGGAAAGCGTTGGATAGCGGGTGGGTAAAAATTACTATTCCCACTCCAGTGAGTGCAACAGTAGGGAAATCATTGGATAGCATACGGGTAAAAATTACTATTCCAACTCCAGAGGGTGCAACAGTAGTGAAATCATTGGATAGCGTAGCGGTAAAATTACTATTCCAACTCCAAATAGTGCAACAGTAGGGAAAGAGTTGGATAGCGTAGAGGTACAAATTACTATTCCCACTCCAGAGAGTGCAACAGTAGGGAAAGCGTTGGATAGCGGGTGGGTAAAAATTACTATTCCCACTCCAGTGAGTATAACAGTAGGGAAAGCGTTGGATAGCGTACGGGTAAAAATTACTATTCCAACTCCAGAGGGTGCAACAGTAAGGAAAGCGTTGGATAGCGTAGGGGGAAAATGCACTATTCAAACTCCAAAGGGTGCAACAGTAGGGAAAGCATTGGATAGCGTAGGTGGAAAAATTACTATTCCAACTCCAGAGGGTGCAACAGTAGGGAAAACGTTGCATAGGGTAGGGGGAAAAATTACTATTCCCACTCAAGTGAGTGCAACAGTAGGGAAAGCGTTGGATAGCGTACGGGTAAAAATTAATATTCCAACTCCAGAGGGTACAACAGTGGGGAAAGCGTTGGATAGCGTACGGGTAAAAATTACTATTCCAACTCCAGAGGGTGCAACAGTAGGGAAATAGTTGGATAGCGTAGGGTTTAAATTACTATTCCAACTCCAAAGAGTGCAACAGTAGGGAAAGTGTTGGATAGCGTAGGGGGAAAAATAACTATTCCAACTCCAGAGGGTGCAACAGTAGGGAAAGCTTTGGATAGCGTAGGGGGAAAAATTACTATTCCAACTCCAAAGGGTGCAACAGTAGGGAAAGCGTTTAATAGCGTAGAATTTTATTTTAAAATACTTATAAATAATGTTTATATTTGAAATAATGTATAATTAATTTTTAATACATCAACATCAATAAAAAACTATTCATAATTAATAAAACCATTAACATTTGAATAATTAATTGGCAATACATTAACAACAAACACCAATAAATAATAATTATTAAATATTACTCACCAAATAATAAATATAAAAAAATAAACTATTTATCACATAAAAATAATATATATTTTTTAAAATTAAATCACAATTAAAAAACAATAAAGAAACAATATACAAAATAAAAAAATTAAAAAACATGTTTACCAATTAATTAATTTTTGTACTGAACAAAAAATAATTACAAATTACAAATATTAATTGCCAATTAAATAAATTAATTATGTATTAAAATAATTAATTGCCAATTAATAATTAATTAATACACTAATTATCCATAACAAAAAATTTATAAATAATTAAATATTTACAATTAAATTACTTCCCACCCAATACCCCTATAAACCCACAACACGCTCCGGTACTAAAACATAACATTTAATTTAAATTAACATTAATTACCAATTAAATAATTAATTTATCAATTAAAAGAATTATTTGCCAATTAATAAGTAATTACAAAATAAATTATACATAAAAAACATTAATTAATTACAATTAAATTACTTCTCACCCTATTCCCCTATAAACCCACAACCCGCTCCAATACTAAAACATAACATTTAATAAAAATTAACATTAATTACCAATTAAATAATTAATTTATCGATTAAAATAATTAATTGCCAAATAATATTTAAATAAAAAATTTATTATACATAAAAATAATCATTAATTATTTACAATTAAATTACTTCCCCCTCTATTCCCCTATAAACCTACAACCTGCTCCGGTACTAAAACATATAATTTACTTAAAAATAAATGTATTAATATATAAACATAATACACATATAATATAAATTTATTTTAATCTTTAACAGAAACATATAACACATACATAATAAAAAACATAAAAATAATACAAATATCGATATTAGTGACATCGAAATTAGTTACATCGATATATATGCTATCGATATTACTAACTTCGATAATACTTACCTTAGGGTCGATATTCTGTCCTACGATATTCTTGACATCGATATTCTGTACCTTCGAAATTTCAAACATGATATTTTGGTAGGTCGAAATTTAAAACTCGATATTTTGACTGTGTACTACTGTGGACGGGGTATGCAGACTCCCCCAAGACAAATTAAGGGCTTTTTTAATTGTCAGTGGTCAGGGGCACGCAAGGTTACCTTGAACCAATTGCAGGTTTCAGTGGGGCAGCTCAATTTTGCACTATGGTTGATACCCTTGGGCAGTGTCTTTTTAAGGAATATCGCCTGGCCAATGTCAGGTTTAAGGGCGAAACACCAATACACTAGGCTATTGGCAGAGGTGAAGGACAACTTGGGCACATGGAGAGATTTCTTGCTACGTTTCAATGGATCGGTGATTTGGTAACAACCAGCAGATGCAGCTGGCAGTTTTGGTTATGGGGCAGTGATAGGATCAAGGTGGTATATAAAGCATTGGCCAGCGGAGTGGGTCAGAATGGGGCTGACCCGCAACATCACATTCTTAGAGTTATTTCCCATTATTGTGGCATTTCACTTGTGGGGCACTTTGCTGAAAAACAAGCGCATTGTGTTTTGGTCGGACAATATGTTGGTAGTGATGGCAGTGAACAGTCAATGGGCAAAATGTCAGTGGGTACTCGGTTTGCTAAAATAATTGGTGCGGCTGCCTCAGGCGCAATGTGTATTTTACTGCCAAAAATGTACCAGGTGTGGATAACACAGTAGTTGATGCCCTGTCTCGTTTTGAGTTGACAGAATTCAGAGCTCGATGGCCGCAAGTGGACGTTCAGATGGCTGTCTGCCCCGAAAGCCTGTGGAAGCTTGTTGCCCCATTGCTCCTGACCTGATAGCGGCTTCTGTTGCGCCCAAGACCAAGTATACGTTTGAGAAGGTTTGGCAGGTATACTTTGCAGTCCTAAAGGGGGCAGGGTGTACGGAGGAATTTACTCCGCAGGGGGTGCTTCTTTTCATAGTTCAACAGAGAGAGAATGGAAGGTCACTGTCTCTGGTTAGGAGGCAGTTGTCTGCAATTGCCTACTTTGCAGGATTGACAGGGGTGACGGACCCCACTAAGGATACCAGAGTCAGACGGGCTATGAAAGGTTGGGAACGGCTGGCACCAAGAGTGAAGGATAACAAGAAACCCATAGATGCCAGGAGGCTGGTAAATATCTTGGGAGTATTGCGACAGGTGTGAGTGTCATCATACGAGGTGCACCTGCTGAGGTTAGCGTATTCCTTAGCATTTTTCAGGGCATTCCGGATATCGGAGCTTATACCAAGCTCTAAGGCAGACAGGGAAGGGGGAATCAGCATGGGTGATGTGGTGGTGGCTGCTGACTTACTTCAGGTTAGGGTGAGGAGGTCAAAAACATATCCTCTAGGTACATGTGTTTGGGTCCAGCTAAGAGCAGTACAGGGAGCAGGTTATTGCCCGGTAATGTTAGTAGATAAGATTTCCATTCACGCGACTATGTGAGCTCGCTCTGGGTTTGTTGGGCGAGGAGACTGTTCATTTCAAACAGATTCATTCCACATTGGGGCTGCAACGACAGCAGCTAATTTAGGCCTCTCATTGGAAACAATCAAGAGGGTGGGCAGATGGAGTTCATCTTACTTTGAGCAGCACCTTAAACCACAGCTAGTATAGGCGGAGGTCTGGGTTTGGCGGCTTTGTAACTAAGCCCCTCTTTTTCTTTCTATTCCTTCTCGGACTCTTGGACCTGTGGCGCAAATGTATACTGCGCAACCTTATGTTCAGCAATGTGCGTTGGTTTGATTTAATAAAAGTTGGTCAAATATTGACGGTTCATGAACAAATAAAAATGGTGTTATTTGATAAGTAATAAAGCTTTGCAGTGGAGACCAACCCCTTGTAAAGTGTTTTGTGCTGGGAAATGGGGGCATGTGATATGCCCACTAGAGAAGCAACCCCCTCGCCTAGGGTGGGGGTGCTTTTAGTGGGATTTCGGGCAAGAGGAAATAGTTTTGTTTCCTGATAATTGGTAAAGGGGAGGGTCGCAGGGAAATGTGAGAAGGCAGGGAGGTGCGCTGGCGATCCCTCCCCAAAGTTAATAAAAGTACTGAACTCGAGGGAGTAGCCCTCTTTGTCCTCTCACCACGAGGTTGCCGGAGGGTCGCAGCTGGAGCAATTTGCCCACCCACTCATCCCTAATTTTAATAGTAGAATTGGCTGGGTCCCGGGCAAGAGGAAAGGGGCTGGGACTCCTTTTGGTGGAGACTGTCTGACCCTGCAACAGGGAGGCAGTCATTGGGGCTCAGGGCAGGTGGGAGAGGGGGCCATCCTGCTGGTCGTCCTGGACTCTCTGGCCCTATCCTAGTAGCCAGTGCTTGGAGGAAGCAAGATGGGGAAAGCGGTTGGTTACCTCAAATGGAAGTAGTGGAGAGGGGTTGGGTTTTGGCCTGCTGGTACAACATGCCTCAAGAATGGATTTGGAGATGGCGAATTGTATATACATGGTAACTTGTGGCGCAAATGTATACTGCGTAACTTATGTTCAGCAATTGGTGTTGGTTTGGTTTAATAAAAGTTGGTCAAATGTTGACGGTTCATCAACAAATAAAGATGGCGTTATTCGATAAGTAATAAAAGCTACGCAGTGAAGACCAACCCCATTTAAAGTGTTTTGTAGTGGGAAAGGGGGGCAAACGGGGGTAATTTAGGGTAAAAGTGTTGATGACTAATTGCATGTTATATGCCCACTATGGTATAGCTCTAGAAAATGCCCATTCATATGATAGTTTGATCAGTCATTTGGTGCTGACTAACTGGTCAGGAAAACCCATTAAAAAGTGTATATCTTGCCCAATAGTCTGGTATACAAAACATGCCTGGTTTGGCTTTAACAGTCCACTGTTTCACTTTCTCTCAAAACGTGCCAATTATGGGTTAGATAAATGAGAAGGAATTCTGAGCATATCAAAAAATCACACTAAAAATAGTCAAAAATCTCCAGGTGCACTGAATGACAAGTGGACTGGGCCTGCACTGAAGCATAACTCATAGAGATGAACGAAACAAAATAAGCATTGGAATATCAAGAGTATGTCTGCGTTCACACTATTCATTAAAAAAAAATAAAGCATACCTTCGCCATGGTTGACAATTTCTCAATATAAACGGAATACATTGCAATATCAGATGCCTTCCTGTGAACCTTCAGATGCCAAAATCTATTGCATTATGACAAGCAGTGCAGGTGCAAGTATTTCCCTCGATTCTAATGAATATACGTATGAGAGAACAGAATAGAGATCATCTATAATATGGTGCATTTAGCTGCAAAGGAGAGAGAAAATGAAATGTAAAATCAATACGAAGTCCTAGCAATAGCTGAAGTTGAACATGTTATTCATTTTCAAGCTACCTATTAAAGCGAAATACACAGCGGGGTCGTGCTTCGGGCAGATAAATAAAACAGGAATAAGAATATGTTGTATACAAGTTATTGTAATTGTACATGCACGAAATTTCAGGAAAATGATGTGCAATTGCGAAAAATTCAAATTCATCTTGTATGGCTATATTTTTTTAATGAAATCCGCCCCTGCAAAAAACACAATTGCCGTGAACAGCAGGTGCTAGTGTTCTGGTTTTTCGTGTTGTTATTGAGCTCCCGCGCTATAATTCTGCAGCAAAAGGCAACAGAAGTGCGCAATGTGGCATAATGTTGTGGTTTCGAGAATTTCACATGGCAATCGTAGTACAAAATTCCTGAAAGTACTCGAATTACGCTGGGGTAGATTTAATTTCATCCAGGCCTAATACTGATCTGGAGCTACATTATGAAAGACCTTAAATTGGTTGCACGACATGCCACTTAACTTTTAAAAATAGTTAACGCAAAAGAGGGCACACAAAGTCATGCGAAAGCTTTGTCATGGCGTGCCAACCTCTTTGATGCTTGTGATGGTCCTCAAACCCTTAAATTTAGCGCACAATCCCTCACATGTGCAGTCAGGCTGTGCACAAGAGCCACAGCTCATAGCAAACAAATGCGTGTACCATCAACAGGGTCCCGTACGCATTTAAAGGGTAGGCACCCAGGAGTAGAGGTTTCCACCTATTTCAATGATAATATATCACTATAGTTTCGGAAGGTGGCCATGTTCCTTTCAACAGATATCACACTCCTTTCAACCGAGCCTCCCCCTTCGTCCCACACCCGTACAGTGGATGTTCAACCTGATGCATCAAATGTATTGGGAGATCATGTGGCCCATGATTTTGTTGTAGGGTTGCTCCATGATGTCTTTGTGCAAATACTGTGCTGTCAAATAACTTTTATCACTCACTCACTACTTCCATCATAGTCACAATTTTATTTTGAGTCTGCATCCCACCACAAAGTTTTTATCTGGTGGGTTTCTGCCTCCCTCCATGACCCCACTCACTATTTGTGGAACATGTACAACACATTCCAAGTAGGAATCTTTTTGGGAGTCCATGTAGTGCCTGCTAATATGCCCATTTTGTGCAATCTTTTTTAAAAATTCAAATACGGAACAACATCTATGTTTCCCCCTGACATTGTCAGAGGTTCACTGAAGTCACCATGCTTCTGGATACTCAGACTGACCACCAGAACACAATTTTCTCTCGCTCCCTGCAAGGATTTGCCACAAAACAAAATAATCTAAGGGTACCTTTGGAAAGTGTCCAGCCATGTAGGGTACAATCTGGCACTCGCTCATGATCTAGGGATGCTGGGTGTGACACCTAAAAGGCACTGTTACTTCTTTCCCAGACTGTATCCCCGCAATGACTCTGCCACACACGGAATTTAGTAGTACATGTCTTTATTCTTCTGAGTGTAACTGCGAACTCTATATTCTAAATCATGCTTCGGTGTATTCTGCTCTAGCACCTATGTCATAGCTCTACAGGATCACCGTCAAGCTCCTCACCCACGCACACAAAGCACTCCACAAAGCCGGACCAGCCTACATGAACAGCAGACTCAGCTTCCACACCCCCACCTGCCAGCTCCGCTCCGCCAGCCTCGTCCTTGCTGCTGTCCCCCGCATCCAACAAACGACCTCCGCCGGCAGATCCTTCTCCTACCTCGCCAAGACCTGGAACACCCTCCCTACCCACATACGGCAAACCCAAGACCTACTCGCCTTCAGAAGACTCCTTAGGACCTGGCTCTTCGAGCAGTAGCAGCACCCCCCTCTCCCCTCAGCGCCTTGGGACCCTCACGGGTAAGTAGCGCGCTTTACAAGTACTCTGATTGATTGATTGATTGAAAAGGGTTCCATCATTGATAACTCACAAGACACTACATCTCCCACTCTGATAAATGAAAAATTTACATCTTGTTTTAAAATATATATAAATATTCACAATTAAATCTCTTCAATACATTTTTTAGGCGCTTTGATTGTTCGACCTGATCTTGTAACTAAAAACTGGGAACTGTCACCATCAATGCCTAGAATCTGCATTGATGGTGGAAAAGCAACAGCAGTCACTGGTGCATCAGACCCAGTCTCTCCTTCAACATGTAAATCTGATGAACGAGGAGGCAAATGCTGAAAGTGAGAAGAGTCGCTGGCAACAGACTTGCTAGGGCAGGGGGCAGATTTTCTTTCCCGCATCTGACGTGCAAGCACTCGATCTCCTCCCCTAAAGACTATGTTCTACACTTGTCTTCTTTTGTCAGCATACGCTTTCATCTTTTGTTTCTGAACCAAGTCCTTCTGATGAATTGTGTTCTTGTTTTCCTCTCTATGATTGGTGCACTAGGGAGTATTGGTTGTCCTTGCTCTCCCAAACGTCAATGCTGCAGGATTTTCACCTGCGATCAAGTGAGTTGTGAACAATACCCTCTCAACGTCGAATTTTGCAGTCTTTATTTAAATCAAGCTTTTTAAGAGCAGCACGCTGTATTGCATTCTTTACTGTACTCGTAAAATGCTCAACAAGTCAATTGGCCTCTAGCCACAAAGGTGTGCTCTTCTGATGCTTTATACTCAGATGATCTAAGAAATCTTGAAACTCTTGACTGTTAAATGGCAGGCCATAGTCCTATTTCAACACAGTGGGAACACTTTCTATGTTTATTCACAGCATGTTCCTTATGACTTCTTTTACACCATCACCAGCAAGATTTTTGAGGTATTTGATGATCTTTTTGTTAACAGTTTCTTCAAGTGCATCAATGAAATCATCAAATGTCTCTATCCACCCAATCCATCTATCACAAATATTTTACTTTTTGGCGGTATTGAAAGGTGGTGGTGGTTTCAGGAAGGCAGCAGCAATGTAGCTATTTTTGGGAGTGGCTGACATTAAAGGTGGAGCTCTGTCAGAGTTTGTTGACTGTCCACTAGCAGCAACTCACTAATATAACTGCAATTAAGCTCTGTAACACCCTCCCATGTCTCATATGTGAGATCCTGTTTGAAGCTAAAAAAACTTTTTTTTTAAATAAATGTTACTTGAAATATAAACACAGCAAACACAAGGAGATGATGGACGGAGCGCTGAAACTTTTCAGACACTCACCCCCAGTCACAGATCTGGGTTGAATCCATCATCATTCTTTAGCTCACTTCGCCAGCTCAATTCAGACCCGGCTATATGCAAATCAGTCCTGACCCTGTGCCTCATGGGAACAGTCCAGCCCCAGCTGCCAAGCTCGGTCTTCCCTGAACTGGAATTAAGCATCCTGGGAGCAGTTTCTGTGTAACACCATTGATCAGCCAGGCTTGAATCCAGTAGCAAAGTGAGCAAGGGACCCACGTCTGGGCGTACCCTGCCAACTTAGGGCGAACAAAGCATACACAAGGAGATGATGGACAGAGCGCTGAAACTTTTCAGACACTCACTCCCAGTCCCAGATCTGGGTTCAAACTGGAATGGCCTGGTGAACAAAAAAACGATGGGTCTAGGCCCAGATCTCTGTACTGGGGTGAGTGTATGACATTGTTCTGCATTCTATCCATCAATTGTTGTATTTGCATTCGTCACCCAGAGTGGGACGGGTATGCCCAGACTTGGGTCCCGTGCTCTCCATGCCACTGGAGTCAAGCTATCCTGGCTGATGAGGAGTGAAACCCTGAAACCGGTCTTAGGATGATTGTTTCTAGTCCAGGGAGGACCTGGCCTGGCAGTTCGGGCTGGACTGTTCCCATTGGGCACAGAGACAAGGCTGATTTGCATACGGTGGGCAACTGGAATGGCATGGTGAGCAAAAATACAATGGATTTAGGCCCAGATCTCTGTACTGCGGTGAATGTATACCATTGTTCGGCATTTTGTCCATCAATTATTGTTTTTGCATTTGAACTATAAACACAACATTTATCGGCCAAATGTTTGTAATAGACTCTCACACCATACCCTGAATTTTGTTTTTTAAGGTAAATGCAATTTGCAGCAATCTGTTTAAGAATTATTCAAGGTCACCAGGGAAAGACTCAAAGCTGGCTAAATAATGCGACCCCCTGAAAGGCTCGGGCCCTGGGCCAGAGCCCACTTTGCCCATGACTTAAAACATCTCTGCTCTATGGCCCTGCAATGGATTAGGCTCCTGGACATACCGTGGTACAGTGACCTCCTTCTTAGTCTCCATCAGGGCCCTTACTTTCTGGAGACCTTTGTAGTTCTTCTGAGCTGCCACCTGGGGGATTTGGAGTGCACTATGCATACTATTTTAAAGATCATTACAGCTTTAGTGGTGTGCCATTTCAGAGATTGAAGAGGTCAGTAGGCATAACCCTTGTGCGTTTTCTTGGATCTCCTTGCCAGGTGTGGAGGTTGTAGAGCTCCACCTATTGAGGCTCTGGTATGTGCAATGACAATATGCTTTCTTGTCAATTGTTTCATCAGCCAGTACTTTATGTATTGGACTACTGCAGTCATAAGCACATCTTTTCTGTAGCTGTACGTATCCGTCTTTGACACATACTGTATGACTATAGCTTGCGGGGTAGCATGGTACAGTTATGAATGGCCTGACTAGCAGGTTCTTGGCCGACGTCAAGCAGATTCTCTGCAATGCTTTTGTTATCTTCAACTGCTTCACAATGGCCGGAGCAGCACTTTGACTCCACATACATTATGTGTTGGTTCCGTATTCCAACGAAGGCATGACTGGCATGCACAAGCAGTTTGTTTGGACCATGACAAACTCTCTGGGGGAGCACTGTCGACCTTCGGGTTACTTATCCTCTATCTCGTCTTCCCGAGCCTTGACCACAAATGAATAAGCCATACACAGAGCTTAGTATTACATGTTTTGATTCTTCTGTGTGTAACTGTGAACTTCACGTTAAAAATTAGCTTTCAGTGCATTCCATTGTAACACCTAGTCTATCGAGAGCCAAAAGGGTTCCGTCATTGCAAACTTTCAAGACAGTACAGAAGTGTAGCTCCTTTGTCTCTAATCCCGCTCTCCATATTGCAATCTGAGGTGTTTGGATAAAATATCAAGTTCGATTTTAGAACACAAACATTGGAAAAAAAACATTATGAGGCACACATATCATGGAATTGAATATCTTTGTCCAGAACATATTGTTTTTGGCAAGTAATAATATTTTGAGGAAGTCATTGTTTTTAATATAGTTTTCAGCAAGAGTCATTACAATATTTAAAAAAATTATGTTAATGTACTTTAGTTAATATATTCATTTTAGTTGTTAGTATGGTTGGTATAGTTGTTATTAATTTTTTTAAGTAGTTTGTAATTTTAAGTGATTTAGTTTTTAAAAAAATGTGCATAGTTGTTTATAGTGTTTTAGCGGGTTGTTGAATTTGTAGGGGGATAGTGTGGGAAGATATTTACATTAGAAATATGTTTAATTTACTGTTATTATTAGTTATAGTAAGTTAAACTTTAGTAGTGGGTTGTTGGGTTTGAAGGGGTATAGCATAGGAAGTTAATTAAATTATGAGAAGGTTTAAATGATTATAAATAATAATTATTATTAGTTATAGTAAGTTATATTTTAGTAGAAGGTTGTTAGGTTTGAAGGGCTATTGGGTAAGAAGTTAATTAAGTTATACAAAATTAAAAATGATTGTTCGATTTTAATTCTTAACTAATTATTTAATTGATTGTTAGTTATGTAAATAGTTTAATACTAATTTATTAGAGCTATATTTTAGTGGGTTTGTCGTGGAATAGGGTGGGTAGTTAAATTAAATTACACATTTTAATTCAATACTATTCTGTGTAATTTGTGTAATGTTTTATTTACTTTTAAAATGTATTTTAGTTTTTATATGTTTATTAAACATGTATTTTTTTGGTACACCTCCAAATAGCAGATAATGTGTATTCAAGACATTTGCTATCTGTACCTCAATTTGTAGCCTCCTATATTGCCCATCAGGAACTGGGTGTGGGATATCTTTCTGAACTGGTGGCATTAGATCCATCACTGCACTGGATCAGGATAAGGATCAACCCTGAAGTAGAATTGAATCAGAATATGATTGCTTGAGATTGGAGATTGGAAAAGGAGAATAGAATTCTTTGGCTCTGCTATTTAGAGATACTAGCAGAGACATTGAGGGACTCTGATATGTTTGTGTCCCAAAAAGGGCTCACCAGAAGAGATGTGATCTAGGCCAAATAGCAATATTTGTCTATTGTGTGTTTAGAGAGAGAAGAAAGGGAGCTCTGTAAACCTACTGTACTGGATTATATTTTACTAAAATGTGTCCTTCAGTAGAGCCTTATCTCATCATAACTACAATCCACTGTCATTGCTTCCTCCAAACAAGGTTTAAATTAAGTCTCCATCATTGCTTGCTTGCAGAACCAAAAAGATGGCATAAGGTGGAGGAATTGGGACCTTCGTCATGTAATACTTTTCTACTCAGCAAACAATGCACTGCATGCTGTTGTGTGATCATTATTGCTCCCTCCATCAAGATTTTATAGTACCAGTACTAAAAGATAAATATTTTTGCAAGTAAGACTGGCACCAATTTATCTCCAGATGTTAACTAGCCCCCTGGAATGTTTCAGTGTTGCTAATTTTTTAGTTGCTGCTCTCACAAATTTTGTTTTTAATTTTTGTATTTTTTAATGTTTTTTTTAATTATATAAAGTATTCTGATGATGATGATTGTATTGTGCTGGTGGCCTGTGGTGGAGCTTGAGTCCCAGCGCTTGCCCTGATGTCGGAGGAGCCTTAGAAATGATCAAGAGGAACAGCTCCCAAAAGAATAAAAAACTGGAACATGGAAATGTTTTCAATCTCTAGAGAACTGGGACTAGCCATCTAAGGCTATCCATGTTTATCCTGCTCTGAGCATTTTTGCCAAGAAGCCTTCAGCAGACCCTTGTGGCTGAGATATCTCGTTTCAGTGGGACCTGTCTGGCTACAGCTTCCAGGCATGTCCAGTTGGAGACGTTTAAGTTCCAAAAGAGAGATTATTTCCCAACTGATAAATCTTCTTTATCCCGACGAGGAGAGGACTTTGACAGGAATTAAAAGTTTTCTCCTTTGAGCTTTTTCTGGCACAACTAATAAACTCAGTGGCACATCAGCCAACAGATTTCTGAATTTAAGAGGTCTTCATCAGATACATCACTCAACTTTGACCATCTTCAGGAGATCAATTTCTGTGATGATGGTTCCTGTCAATGCTTGATAAATGACTGCCAACTTGGCCCTTTATAAATTCAGCAGGTGCCCCCCCCCCAATCAGGGGGACAGAGTAATCTACTCTGTCCCCCTGGCAGAACAATGGGCCATTGATGAACTCATACATTGGGCCCTATGGCCTTATTTAAAATTTGGCAGATGGAATACTCCAACAAAATATGATGGGTATTCCGTCCGCAATATTACTAGTGCCATAGACTCTAATGCACTTGTAATAATATGGACAGGACATCTGCCACAGTTAGATGGGGTAAGCTATAAACACATAAGTAAATAGGGGCCTACAGAAGAAGGTGTGCTTTTTTATCTGGTCTTTGTACTAAGTCTAGCCACTCTGGGATGCATCACAGAGCCTAAACTTGTGAGTAGGTTCCGGTCTACCACATGCATAGACACTATTCTGTTTCTTGGTGCTTTTTAATCTGGATAGTTTTTTTATCCATATCTACTGTCCCTTCTAATTGCATTTTAATAATTTTTGTGTAATTTTTCTTATAATATTTTGGTGGTGTTTAGAAATTGGGTGTGAGATTTTTGTTCTATTGCTGCTTAAGGTAAACCTTTTTGCTCCATGTCATAGGTATCAGGGGTTAAGCCCAGATTCGAATGGTCACAATTTTTAACTACAGGCCCTAGAATGGAACTCAAAATTTTCCAAAGGGTGCAGTCCAAGGCTGTGGTCAGCAGGGGTCCTACAATATCGAATATAATATTGTCAAACTCTATTGCTTTTGAAAGAGCTTAAGCTTCAAGAGAGACATAACTTAATTTCTTTGTTGATGACAATGCTTTGCTGATTACGTAGATTTGATACCCAGAGCTGTCCACAATGTTACCTTCACAATTAATTGCTTTTTTGGATGTCAGAATTTCCAAGGGGTTAGGCTGGAAGCCGTAATCAGGTAGGAATCGATGAGGCTGGATACCATTATCGTGAGGGCCAGTTAAAGCTCTTCCCAGCGTGGCACCAGGTCTCGCTAAAGCCAGTTCTCCTGCTGGGGCTAGTGTTGTGTGGCCAGCTGGGCCCTGTTGTAGTCAGACACGCTTTTGCTCTTTATGTTCCCTGATGCAGGCAAACAGGAGACCAAGTACTTGACTATTGGAGAGCAGTTGCAGTACCTGTTTGCCAGAAGGAGTCGAGTCCTTGAGGGGGTTCTCTTCTTCCAGCAGGAGTTTGGAATCAGGAGTCAACAATGTTCTTCCAGCAAGGCTTTATTATTCAGGTGGAGTCTTCCCAGGGTAAGGGATGTTATAAGGAAGTGATGGTTGAGGTGCCATGCATTAGCCAGTCCCTGGACAGATTCTGCCACCCTATCCTAACAATTTTCTTTGCCTCTCCTCACCTCCTTTAGCAACATTCCCATTTCCCCATGCTGTAAAATGTCCCAGGAGTGCTGGCTCAAGATGGCAGAACCCATTTGCCATCAGGAAGGGCGGTCATCAGCTCCTTAGACACTCACCTATTTGGATTAGCTCATCTTCTATCTGAAGGGGGCGCACTTGGTTATTTAACTTACTATGAATGAAGCCTAACTGTCTGACGGTGTCCAGGGAAAGAATAGGCAAAGCCCTCAAGTCAAAATAGGTAGTGCTGAATCTGCCCTTTGTGCTGCAAACCTTCCCCCTCCACTGCCAGATAGCAAATAGTTGCTAAGTGGTCAGCAGTTAACAGCCATCTGCTCTTCCTGGGCTCAGAGACAGTCTTTCGTCCTCTGAGCCAAGGTTGGTTAATTCTCCCTACAAGGGATGTGCATTGTAAGTCTTTGAAGGCTAAGTGGCAAATTTAGTTGTAGGTACTTTGGCTAAGCAGCACAGAGTACATTTTTACAGTTATTTTTTACATAAGACAGAAGGGATGAACGGTAAAAGGAAGATGGCAGATTAACTCCAATAGGAACATGCTCAGAGAGCTCCTCTGATTGTAATGCCGGCAAAAACTCTATCTACCGCCTACTCCATGCATGCTGAGTAGCCGGAGAAGAGTCACTGTCTTTGCCCATCCAGATACGGTATTAAAAACTATTACTTGCACAGATTGTTCAATAATATTGTGGAACGCCCAACTTCTCCATTTTCTTGGGAGCAAACGGAATTACATCCTTTGACGAACTGGCTCGGGCTATTCTACCCTGCAGTGGCCTAGTCTGCTGACACTGCACGCTATGGCACTGCCTAAGGTCAATTCGCCGAGGAGCGGGCATCCAGCTCGGAACTCAGCTAGTGCTCATACTGTTTTGCCAAAAGGGAGAAATGCTGGGGACAACGTGATCACAGATGCACACACATGGAGCATGCGGAGGGTGCGGGTATGAACAGTGCACCCTGCATGGGGAGACCAATTCTCAAACTGCTCCATTCAGGGAAAGTGGCTGATATCCTTTCTGCTGCCCCCGAAGTGGCCATTGCTGAGATCATATTGGGAAAACACAGTTGATGGACAGAATGTAGAACAATGTCATACATTCACCCCAGTACAAGGATCTGGGCCTAAATCCATCGTTTTTTTGCACTCCACACCACCCTGGGTTAGACACTGGCTATATGCAAATCAGCTCTGACCCTGTGCCTCATGGGAACAGTCCACTCCGAACTACCAAGCCATGTCTTTCCCAGACCGGAACCAAGCATCCAAGGACCGGTTTCTGGCCATCAGCCTTCATCAGCCTGGATAGCTTGACTCCAGTGGTGTGGAGAGCCTGGGACTCACGTCTGAGCATACCCAGCCCACTCGGGGTGAAATTTGCAAAAAACACAGTTGATGGACAGAATGTAGAACAATGTCATACATTCACCCCAGTACAAGGATCCGGGCCTAAATCCATCGTTTTTTTGCACTCCACACCACCCTGGGTTAGACACTGGCTATATGCAAATCAGCTCTGACCCTGTGCCTCATGGGAACAGTCCAGTCCGAACTACCAAGCCATGTCTTTCCCAGACCGGAATCAAGCATCCAAGGACCGGTTTCTGGCTATAAGCCTTCATCAGCCTGGATAGCTTGACTCCAGTGGTGTGGAGAGCCTGGGACTCACGTCTGAGCATACCCAGGCCACTCGGGGTGAAATTTGCAAAAAACACAGTTGATGGACAGAATGTAGAGCAAAGTCATACATTCACCCCAGTACAAGGATCTGGGCCTAAATCCATCGTTTTTTTGCACTCCACACAACCTGGGTTAGACACTGGCTATATGTAAATCAGCTCTGACCCTGTGCCTCATGGGAACAGTCCAGTCCGAACTACCAAGCCATGTCTTTCCCAGACCGGAATCAAGCATCCAAGGACCGGTTTCTGGCTATCAGCCTGGATAGCTTGACTCCAGTGGTGTGGAGAGCCTGGGACTCACGTCTGAGCATACCCAGCCCACTCGGGGTGATATTTGCAAAAAACACAGTTGATGGACAGAATGTAGAACAATGTCATACATTCACCCAAGTACAAGGATCTGGGCCTAAATCCATCGTTTTTTTGCACTCCACACCACGCTGGGTTAGACACTGGCTATATGCAAATCAGCTCTGACCCTGTGCCTCATGGGAACAGTCCAGTCCGAACTACCAAGCCATGTCTTTCCCAGACCGGAATCAAGCATCCAAGGACCGGTTTCTGGCTATCAGCCTGGATAGCTTGACTCCAGTGGTGTGGAGAGCCTGGGACTCACGTCTGAGCATACCCAGCCCACTCGGGGTGAAATTTGCAAAAAACACAGTTGATGGACAGAATGTAGAACAATGTCATACATTCACCCCAGTACAAGGATCTGGGCCTAAATCCATCGTTTTTTTGCACTCCACACCACCCTGAGTTAGACACTGGCTATATGTAAATCAGCTCTGACCCTGTGCCTCATGGGAACAGTCCAGTCCGAACTACCAAGCCATGTCTTTCCCAGACCGGAATCAAGCATCCAAGGACCGGTTTCTGGCTATCAGCCTGGATAGCTTGACTCCAGTGGTGTGGAGAGCCTGGGACTCACGTCTGAGCATACCCAGCCCACTCGGGGTGAAATTTGCAAAAAACACAGTTGATGGACAGAATGTAGAACAATGTCATACATTCACCCCAGTACAAGGATCTGGGCCTAAATCCATCTTTTTTTGCACTCCACACCACCCTGGGTTAGACCCTGGCTATATGCAAATCAGCTCTGACCCTGTGCCTCATGGGAACAGTCCAGTCCGAACTACCAAGCCATGTCTTTCCCAGACCGGAATCAAGCATCCAAGGACCTGTTTCTGGCTATCAGCCTTCATCATCCTGGATAGCTTGACTCCAGTGGTGTGGAGACCCTGGGACTCACGTCTGAGCATACCCAGCCCACTCGGGGTGAAATTTGCAAAAGACACAGTTGATGGACAGAATGTAGAACAATGTCATACATTCACCCCAGTACAAGGATCTGGGCCTAAATCCATCGTTGTTTTGCACTCCACACCACCCTGGGTTAGACACTGGCTATATGCAAATCAGCTCTGACCCTGTGCCTCATGGGAACAGTCCAGTCCGAACTACCAAGCCATGTCTTTCCCAGACCGGAATCAAGCATCCAAGGACCGGTTTCTGGCTATCAGCCTTCATCAGCCTGGACAGCTTGACTCCAGTGGTGTGGAGAGCCTGGGACTCACGTCTGAGCATACCCAGCCCACTCGGGGTGAAATTTGCAAAAAACACAGTTGATGGACAGAATGTAGAACAATGTCATACATTCACACCAGTACAAGGATCTGGGCCTAAATCCATCGCTTTTTTGCACTCCACACCATCCTGGGTTAGACACTGGCTATATGCAAATCAGCTCTGACCCTGTGCCTCATGGGAACAGTCCAGTCCGAACTACCAAGCCATGTCTTTCCCAGACCGAAATCAAGCATCCAAGGACCGGTTTCTGGCTATCAGCATTCATCAGCCTGGATAGCTTGACTCCAGTGGTGTGGAGAGCCTGGGACTCACATCTGAGCATACCCAGGCCACTCGGGGTGAAATTTGCAAAAAACACAGTTGATGGACAGAATGTAGAAAAATGTCATACATTCACCCCAGTACAAGGATCTGGGCCTAAATCCATCGTTTTTTTGCACTCCACACAACCTGGGTTAGACACTGGCTATATGTAAATCAGCTCTGACCCTGTGCCTCATGGGAACAGTCCAGTCCGAACTACCAAGCCATGTCTTTCCCAGACCGGAATCAAGCATCCAAGGACCGGTTTCTGGCTATCAGCCTGGATAGCTTGACTCCAGTGGTGTGGAGAGCCTGGGACTCACGTCTGAGCATACCCAGCCCACTCGGGGTGATATTTGCAAAAAACACAGTTGATGGACAGAATGTAGAACAATGTCATACATTCACCCAAGTACAAGGATCTGGGCCTAAATCCATCGTTTTTTTGCACTCCACACCACCCTGGGTTAGACACTGGCTATATGCAAATCAGCTCTGACCCTGTGCCTCATGGGAACAGTCCAGTCCGAACTACCAAGCCATGTCTTTCCCAGACCGGAATCAAGCATCCAAGGACCGGTTTCTGGCTATCAGCCTTCATCAGCCTGAATAGCTTGACTCCAGTGGTGTGGAGAGCCTGGGACTCACGTCTGAGCATACCCAGCCCACTCGGGGTGAAATTTGCAAAAAACACAGTTGATGGACAGAATGTAGAACAATGTCATACATTCACACCAGTACAAGGATCTAGGCCTAAATCCATCGTTTTTTTTGCACTCCACACCATCCTGGGTTAGACACTGGCTATATGCAAATCAGCGCTGACCCTGTGCCTCATGGGAACAGTCCAGTCCGAACTACCAAGCCATGTCTTTCCCAGACCGGAACCAAGCATCCAAGGACCGGTTTCTGGCTATCAGCCTTCATCAGCCTGGATAGCTTGACTCTAGTGGTGTGGAGAGCCTGGGACTCACGTCTGAGCATACCCAGCCCACTCGGGGTGAAATTTGCAAAAAACACAGTTGATGGACAGAATGTAGAACAATGTCATACATTCACCCCGGGGGTCGGGGTTGAAGTTTCAGGTGAAATTCTGTTGTTTCACAAATGCTTATTTTCTTTGGGTATTTCTTTACTTTTTCTCAAAGTTCTTTTTTTCTAAAAAATTTTGGGGTGAATACGGAGGGGGATTATAAAAAAGCACTGTAATTGGTTTTTCCCATTTTTTTAAATTACTTATAATTTATTATGGGGACAATTAGAATGTATAGGATGGAATGTAGCTTGGTTGAATGTGGCAACTAAGCACCAGCTGATCAGAGAGGAGCTCAAAGTTTATAAGCCTCATGTAGCACTCCTCACGGAAGCACATCCGGCTTACAAGGATAGAGGCTTGCTAAAACAATTAGGTTTTGAAACAGTTGAATGTTAATCAGAGGGAGTAGCAATTAGAGGAGTAGCGATACTTAAGGATGAACGGCTAATCTGCAAAATTCTTAAAACCTCCTCTGACCAACGAGGTAGATGGGTCTTTGCACAAATGTAAATTTATGAGAAAAAGTGTGTATTCTGTGCAGTATATGGCCCGAATACGGATAGTCCCACTCTTTTCAACACTTTAATGCTGGAACTGCTGGATTGGCACAGGGAACTGATTATTATGGAGGACTTCAATTGTACTTTACGACATTGATTCTACTAATAGGTCGTCCTATGCGGAGGGTCAAGAATACGGAGGGTTCAAAATTCAATCAATGAAATGGCTCAGCTACATTGCCTATTTGACATATGGCGGACGCTTCACCCCTTGTCACCGGGATACACACATTACTCTGCCACTCACCAGCAATATTTTAGAATAGATCTGGCCATGGTCAACAATAGTATTCTAACAACAGCCAAAATGGAGGTGTGTCCCCGGACAACCTCTGACCATAATCCCATTCTGATTAATTTTCAACTAGAAGCTGCAGATAAGACGACGCAGCCTTTCTCATTCCCTAGGCATTTGCTGATGGACTCAGAATTTATTTAATTTACTTTAGTAGCTCTAACCGAATTTTTACAGTCCAATGTGGGTACCGCCTCTCCTACTACAGTCTGGAATACAATGAAGGCTTACATATGTGGCACCACTCAACAATATGTTTGCCGCTTAAACAAAACCAACAAGAATAACATAAGGTCATCTTGTAATGCATTAATGCAATTAGAAATCCTTCATGCTGAGGAGCTTAGGCTTGTTGGGGGGGTTAACTCAAGACCAGCTATATGCCTCCTTAATAGATAAGTGCTTACTTGTTGGCAGGATATAAAAAAAGGAAATTACGCGGCAAGACCCGCTCTCTGCAAAATGAATACGGTGACCTGGTTGGGAGGATACTGGCATAACAGGTGGTGGATAGGAAATGTAAAGGGCAGATAGATGCTATAAGGGGCAAAGATGGTAGGTTATATACTTCCCCCACTTTTATATTAGAGCAATTTACTCAATTTTACAAGACACTTTATTCTCCATCTTGTAACTTGGACAATATGGCACTCGAAGGTTACTTAAAACTTTGAGACCTCCCACTTCTGAATAAAGATGCAACTGACCTCCATCAAGATATTACTAATGAAGAGATCACAACAGCTCTAGCCGCATTGCCATCTGGCCAGGCCCCTGTGGATGATACTCTGTCAATAGAATTTTGTAACATTTTCAAAACTTTTATCCGGCGGTTATTGAATGATGTTATACATCAGATAGGGGACCGAATGGAGTGCCCAAATCGTGGGAAATGATTTAAATCGTTTTTTTTCTTAAAAAGGGAAAACCAGCTGACGACTGGGCGTCCCACCATCCAATATCTCTTATTAACTCTGATGCTAAAATCTTTGCCAAGGTACTGGCTAAGCGTTTAGCGGCTCTTTGGCCAGATTAATTTGCGACCTAGAGCATGGATTCATTATCGCTGGCTGTGATCACGTTCGGACGAACATCGTAAACCGGTTGCTTCAGCGTCTTTGTTCAACACAGGGTTTGACCTATTGGCTACCCACCAGGCTGCGATATCTCCACCTGTCGCTCATACTATCCCCTGTCTTGATAAAGACCTGCCGCGACCACCAACTGGGGCGCTTTAGGGTCGAAACGTCGACGCTTACCACTGGTCAAGATAACTCCAGGAGCTTGTACAGTTACCCCCTGTCTCCTTGGAGTACTAATTCAATACTCTGGCCTTCTTACTTCCCCATGTATAATTTGTACATATGTGTCACTGAATTTATTGCACTGATCACTTTGTTCACCAACAGTCACGTTCATGACATGTTTCCTTAACGTTTTATCATTTATTGAAACTTGTGGCATCACAGAATGAAGTAATTCTTGTGTATCGTGATTGCTTTCTACTAATATAAAGACTTTATTTTCAGTTGCTTGTTTTCAGAGAGGTTTATTCAATGTGTAATGAGCTGATCTAGCCTTCCTTTAAAAGTAATTTCTTGTTACCCAACAGAACCACTTTGTATTTAACCACAGATTCATTATAGGCAGAGACACCACGGCTCATGTTAATACAGTCATAGTAGCGCTCAATATTGCTAATAGGATATCTTGCAATATGGGGATGGTCCTATTAGACGCTGAAAAAGCATTTGAACGAGTAGTATGGGCTGCACTGTGGGCAACACTAACTGCCAATGGACTACAAGTTCGATATACTAAATGGGTCCGCGAACTATACACTAATCCGCAGGCTAAAGAGGTGCCCACTTTCCCCAATGCTGTTCGCATTATACATCAAGCCATTCATAAAAGCACTTAATCGGAACCCCCACATTGTTCCATTCAACATTGGGACACGCAAATTAAAAGTTATCGCCTATGCCGACGACATTGCAGTTTTCTCTTCTGATCCGGCAACTGCACTAGTCTCAATACAGGAGGAGTCTGGAAATGTTGTTCGCTTCTCAGGATATAAATTGAACCCTCACAAAACTCAAGTTCCAAATAATTTAGATCCAGCTACACCTATAACGGGTGGTTTTACTACATCAACTTATTTAGGGGTATGGATCTCTCCTCTTGTCGAACAGGTATGTAAACTTAACTATAAACCACTGCTGCATTCCGTCATCCAAAGCTATCCCTCTCCGTGTCCCCATCTTTTTCTGCAAAAAACTGGAAGGTGCAACAAATCGCTTTATATGGGGATATAAGCAAGCACACTGCACGATTCAACTTCTCAAGTTCCCCTTCAAGCAAGGTGGACTCCAAATCCCCGATTTTAAACTATACTTTTGGGTAGCATTCACGTGGTTCCTGCAAAGTCTTGTTACAGACAAGAAACCATACTTCAGTTTTTTCCTCGCTCTAGGTGCGGATAGCAATGTGTTTCTTTATAGGATCAATAATCTAAACTATTACAAAACACTCCGATTTAAGACTGTAAGGGACATGACACGTATATGGCATGACATTCTTCATTACTGCTCACTGTCCTTTGTAGATCTAGCACAACACTCTTATTTCCAGGTTTGGAATAGCACTACCCTCTCTGAAGTATTTCATGACTCTACTGCTCGGCGTTGGGCAAATCATGGGATGGAACGGCTATGTCAGCTCCACGATTCTGATGGCTTTCACACTTTTGCGTCCTTACAATCTGCTCACAACCTCCCGCAACAATCGTTTTTCAAATACTTACAACAAATGGACTACTTTTTAAGATGACAACTGATACACATACCACACTCTCACAATGTACTGACATGCTTGCTAAATCTTAAGCCGAAATCACAAATTAGTACAATGTATTCATGACTTTGTCATTACAGGAGTGATGATAGCCAACGTCTAGCCACCAAATGGAGTCAAGTTTTAGGCATAACTTCTACTGCCACATACATTGTCTCTGCTTTAGATATTTTAGATAGCTCTATCCATTCTATCAGCTTAAAGCTACAACAATCTCAAACTATTTGCATGCTTTATTACACTCCTGAAAGGATTGGGAAATGGGTACAAAGGGCATGGTGGGATGGGCGGGACGGTGGAGATAGGACACGGTGCTCAAAATGCAGTCTGGTCGCAGTAAATATTGTCCATATGCTCTGCACCTGTCCCATGCTTGATTCTTTCTTGGGGAAAGTAATACAATTTATTGGTCATTGCCTAGGCCAGGATTTTCTCCCTACTAACAAGGAGATTATGTGAGGTCTTAGAGAGAATGATGATTGTGGGTTGAGATTGTTCTTTTCTATCGCTTTAGTTTCCGCTCATCTCTGCATTGCAAGAGCATGGATCTCGCCAAATTCCCCAGCTTTCCCTGAGTGGTGGGTCGTCATGAAAGATATATATGAGAGGCCTTGGCTAAAGTCAGATGCACACAGTCCTTACAAAAATCAGATGGCATATGGGACCACTTTGTCTGATTTCTCTTATATGTATAATTGTATATGAGTACGACTCAAGAGGAATCTTTCAACTATTTTTGGCCTTTTATCTTTCAATTTGTACTTTTGCATAAGCTTCTTCTCTTCTCTTTCTTTTCTTTTTTTTCTTTCTTTTTCTCTCTCTTTTTTTATTTTCCCTCTTATCATTTAAATTGGGATTGCAATTTATATGAATGAATTTAAGGCTTTATGTTTCTTTGTAGCCTTTGTGAAAACCAATAAAAAATTTAAAAAGATTAAAACAAGACAGAAATGTAGAATTCCTATCACTCGATGTTTGCCGTCAAAGAAAACAATTCTTCAAGTTTATCTGGGCCACAGGACAAGTAGGCTCAATCCCCTCCCCAGCATAGATACTTTGTTTGCCACATGACACTGCCATGGTTTTGTCTGCTTCAAAAGCAAGATAACATTCATATGCATAAGATGTTCAAAATGGCATGTATATGGTTCATTAACTCAAAAACCTTTAGGGTTAGCACTAATCGAAAATACAATGATCTGTAAGCTCAACTTGCTTCACTAATTTCACAATTTGTAGCTATTCATAATACTCAAAGAATGCTCTTTTTATATTCAGTGTTTTGCAGAAGAATGGAAGCATGATTAGCAATTGAATGCCTTCAAAATTTAATGAACGGAAAAATATTGTCTATATGAAAAGAATGAAAGAAGGTTGCAGACAGTTTTGTTAAACATTCATGCAATTTGCTTTCAAATTAACATCTTCCCAGAAATATACACAACAAGCGAAAAACAGGCAAAGGCAGTTTTGATAAACTAAGCTACTATTTTGAAGGTCAAATTTAAATACCAAAGGCATCATTTAACAAAATGTGTTTTATGAATGCTAATACTTAAAAGAATTATAATGGGTAAAAGTTGTGTGAAGTTGGGTTGACCAATATGTAAAAAATATTCAGGGGCACCATTCATTAAGAAAGAAAAAAACTGTATCTAGATGTCTTTGCAGATGTACTTTCAGAAATGCACAAATGCCTGGAAAACTGCAACAGTTGGAATTTTCCTTGAGAACATTTGTGAATTCCATTTATGCCTATGTAAATCGATAACCATTTATTTGCTCAATGTAAAATACACTGAGCAAGTATAATGTCACTGTTCTTTTTCCTCATGGGGGCGTAGGGATATGTTCCCTCACAAGAATCTCGTTTCTGCACAAATGTTTTAGTTCTACATCGACGAGGAATACATTTCTAACCTTTTCAAGAGTTGGACGATGTTGGAAAGTAATTGGTAAGTACCTTTAAAGAATTATTTTTCGGTGTGCCCTCAAATTCACCTGCCATTCCAGCCTTGAAACTACCACCTACTGTCTTCTTCAGTCCATAAGTAGATTTTTTCACACGAAAATCCTCATGTGAGTAACTATTTTTAACATTGCAAAACCAACTTTTGCTCATGTAAGCCAAAACTCCACCTAAGTAGCTTTAAGAAGTGTCCCAATAACATTTGACTCTAACAAGATCTAGTTGAGTTCAACTAGTTGTAAAATGTCCAGTTATTGATAATTTCATGTTAAATATTGGAAATGAGGCACTATGGAATAATATTTGCTGACAACATGCTTTACATAATGTGATCCAGAAGCCAAGTGTGAATGTCTGTGGGCAGTCTTGCTGATCTGCAGCTGGCAATCTAGGCATTGGACCACACATATAATCTGGGTATATTTGCAATAACATTTAGTAAGAAATCATTCTGAAGCATTTTTCTTGCATTTTTCCAAGCAAAGACAGAAAATAAAGATTGTAAATGTCTAGCAAAGTCAATAGTTTTTATTTCACTGTGAGAACAGATTATCCTCAGTGTGTCCTACTTTTTATATTTGCACACTGCACTGTGGGCTTTCAAAGGACACTTTAGGGGTGACATACATAAATAAAAAATAGGCTTTTCCTGTAAAGGCATTTTTCCTTGCCATATGTTACTACAGTGCATGCAAACTGCAGTCCAGCAAAAGTAGAACAGTGATGTACCTGGCAGACTTGTGAGCAGTGTAATTCACACTGAAGCCCACATATTACCTTTTTTTTAGGCATTTATATTAGTCTTACAGGACAGCTAAAATGACCAATTAAGCCAATCAAATGTTACCAATTGCATTTTAGAGCAAGAGCACAAATACTATGGCACTGAACTGCAGAGACACCATGCACAGTCCTAATACTAGGCCAGGGTGTAAGTCACATAATTCTGCTAGCGCAGAACTCCATGAAGTGACCAAAAAACTAAGGAAATATGTATTTATATATGTAGAGGGAGTACCCTCTTGGGCAAGGGTCACTCCTTTTTTTTTTAAATGTGCATGTAATTTTTTTTCTGCCCACTCTGAGGAAAGATCAACCATTTTTTGTATGTCAATCTGTCCCCAGGGGGATGGAACACCACTAGACACCAGGTAATTTTCATCTATATATGTTGGTGAAGTTTCCCATTTGGCAATGATTGTTCTCCATTTTGAACTTGACATCTCCTTTGTTTTCCACCTTTCCGGGGCATATCAAACTTTTTTAGGCCAATTTTCCCCTGGGGAGGGTGGAAAACCACTAAACACCAGGGTGTATGTTTCTGGGTGTGTGAACTGGCGTTTGGCTGACAGTGTAAGTGGACTAGAGTGTGGATGGCATTTGGCTGTCAGTGTGTGTGGGTTGGTGTTTGGCTGGTGGTAAATGTGGCATGGCATCTGGCTGACAGAGTGTGTGGCTAACGCCTGGCTGATGGTGGGTGTGGACTGGCATTTAGCTGATGCTGTGTGTGGACTGGTGTCTGGATGGAGGTGTGTGGACTGGTGTTTGGCTGGCAGGCTGGGGTAAGGGTCACTTCCCTCTAGGGTGGCAATATTTGCCTCTGTTCTGTTCCCCCCTTGGGTCAGATTTTGTAGTTTGTGATGCTGATCTGTCCCTGGGAGCATACTTCATTGTGTTTTGTGATGTTAACTGTTTTATTTCTTGTCATTATTTGCATTTGGAAACGTAACATTTCATTTCTCCTTATTACTGTAGTGGCAAGGTTTTGATTTCCTTGGTGTTGACTACTTTTTGCGGATTCATCATTAGTAGATCTGCAGTCCAAGGAGTGGAATGATTTTTGTAATGTTTATTTCAAATGTGTATCATTGGCCTGCTTGAATGATTTTTTTAACAGTTGTAATAAGTTTGGTATATTTAGTTTGTTTTATTGTGTTTTAAATTCACATTTGGATTTCATTTTTGCAAAATCTGTATTGTGTTATCTTTGTTGTATTTGTTTTGTTTTTATTTTTCAGTGGGATATCTGCGGTGCATACTGTGTCTGTATGAAAATAGATGCAGTTGGGCCTCAGTTTGATTGTCAAATCAAGTCAGAGATTTCTTTTTGGATTATAAAGTTGATTGTGTGGATTGTATTGATAGCTTTTTCCAGATCCTTATATGTCAATAGTTATCTTTACTGTTTGATACAGCCACAGTGTGTTGAGGTCTAATTTGATGCAACGTTGTTTATTGTTGTCTTGTTTGTTGTGTTAGTTTCATTTGTAAGCATTATGGCTGCCCTCAGGTTGACCGTCCAGCAAACTGTAGGTTTGCTTTTTGAACCTACCTCTGAACATGGTTTTGCAGTGAATTTCCTGTCTGAGAGGAATCATCTCATGATAAATACACAATTAGTACTGATGAAGTACCAGTTTTAGAGGAACTCCCTGATCCGCTGGTAGTGCTGGGTGACCAGATACTGGAAGGCTTTCCATTGGAAGTGCTGAACCTTGGGTTGTCCCAAACTTGTTGCAGCCTGTTATGCCTGCCTATATGGGGTGTTTCAGGGTGTAGAGTCAATACAGATAACTTTTTGCCTATCAATTTCTTCCAGCTGCTTATTAATGATGTGTTTTTAGATTATATTGTTGAGCAGACTAATTTGTATGGAACACAGTTTCTGTTGGACAACAGTGCCACAATTAAGACTTATTCTACAGCGGCCTGGTGGACTCCCACAAATGTGGGATTAACTTTGCTAATTGGATTGGTAAGGAAGCTATCACTGTCTTTAAATTCGTCTACTTGTCACTGATAGCAGCTGCTACATTTCCAGAATGCCGGAGTCGAGATCAGTATTCACTTCTGCAGGGAATGTTGCATTTTGTGATTAGTACTACAGCATTGCCAAGAGATCACCATACTTGTGACCGTCTCCTTTACCATTTAGTAGAACATTGCTCAGAGATCTATGTTCCATAGAAAAATATTTGTATGGATAGGTGCTGGATCTGGCCAAGAGTCATTTAGTTTTCAGATAATACATTCTCAGCAAGAGGGCACGTAATTGTATTAAGCTGAAGATGTGGGTGAAAGTGCCACTGGATATGTGTGTAATTTCAAGGTGTACTCTGGTAGGGATTCTTCAATTGACCTCCCTGGTTGCCCTTTAGGAGTAAGTGAAAACATTTTGTGGGAACTGCCATAGGACATTTTAATAAAAGTCACCATTTATACATGGACAATTTCTACAAAGCTGAGCAATTATTTAAGGAATTGTTCAAAGTGAGCATTTTGGCACGTGGCAAGATCCACTATAATCATAAAGATTACCCTAAAGATCTTGAGCATAAAAAACCTGAAAGGAAACGGAGCAGTGCCCTGAGAAGTAATGAACTTTTTACTTTGAAAATTTCTGCACAGTGTCCTTATTTTGTATCAGAAACAGAATACAAGGATAACCATTAACATGACATTTCTCAGGAATTTCAGATCCACGAAGGCACCCAGCAGGGTTGTCCTCTTTCACTATTACTCTTAAGCATTTATTTTGAGCCTTTTCTATCCCGTATTCATGTACATGAGTTGCTGTCACTCTTTGTCGTTAATGATGTTATGTTACATGTCTCGGCCTACATAGATGTTGTCACTCTATATACAGTTAACGTCATCACGGATGTCGCCATAAATTAACAGGAGGCATTTGAACTTGACAAGGTGTCTGAATACAAGATGAACAAGATACACATTATATTGAATCATCCCAACATTACTAATAATGTTTGTTAATCTTTTCTGCAACTTATCTAGGTATTGAAGTATCAGCGAACATGCAAGAAGTTCTCAACGTCAATTATGAGACTCTTCTTGCAATACCTATCACTTCTTTAAGACTTTGGCATCAGTTTCTATAGTTGAGCAGTGCAATAATATCAAAATGAATGTACTGCCAAAGTTTTTATACATGTTTCGTTATATACCTCTTTGGAGTAGTGTGGCTCACTGGTTAGAGGCGGCAGGCCTGAGAGCAGAAGTCAGCCTGGGACCACGGTTCAATTCCCGACGCGGCAGGGTCGTGGACCTTGGTCAGCGGACTCGATAATTCTCGCTTCGGTGCTTACTCTAATCAGGGGTTCCACTCAGCAACTCTGGGCATTAGCTTGCCTAATCTCCACAACGGCCCCACCAATTCCGGGGATGCCTGGCTCCACCTTGGGGACTCCCAGCAAGGGACCATCCCACAGGGAAAGCCAGGACGGGTTCCCCAGAGTTCTACAGCGCCGGGACGCCCCGTTGCTGGGGCAGCTGTGCGCTTTACAAGTATATTACATTTACATTTATTTACATCACATTTGCATCCCCAATTCCTTCTTCGAGCGGTTGTATTCTACTATTAGTAGCTGACTTTGGGGCTACCAACAAGCCAGATGTTCCCTAAAGTGGCTGAAAAGTCACATGAAGAGGAAAGTTGGTCCCTACCGGACTTTCAACAATGTTTCTGGGCAGCATTTGGAGAACATAGTCGACATCTGGTCTCCGATGCGGTCAATCGTAATATTCTACTTATATATGAAATTGGCTTAGGAACTGAAGATTGTGCTTATTTCTCTAGATGTGATCCCAACTACTTTAAGAGGGCTCCATTTAAGATAATCTAGGATGTCTGGTCTATTTAGAAAAATTAAATTGGGGCCAAAAATGTAAGTTCGGTCAAATTCATTCATATGTACAGGTATACTAATCAATGCTTTTCTACCCATTTTTCATTATTCTGTTTATCAGCAATGGGACTCATTGGGTATTAAAACCGTTGGTCAGTTTATTTCAACCAGTTCGATTTGCTCTTTTGCTGATTTACCAAAAACTTTATTAAGCATCTTCATATACAGGATTTTCTTCATCGGACGGCTGTATGTATCTCTGGGAAACATAAATTATTGGATTTAATCTGCAAAGGGGCAGATCCGATTAGTTGCCAGAGATGTTATACTTGCTTCAACCAGTCCAGGGAGCATAACCTGCAGGTATTGGTTACAAAATGGTCTGGTTTGCTGGGACAAGTGATCGATGTTCCTGTGATACCTCAGGCCTTTGAAATATCCTCCATTTATTTAATATTGGCCAGGCTGAAGTTATAGCAATACAACACAAATGCACTTCTTTATTACACAACTGAGTGAGTGCATGGAAAGTGGACAGGCATGCGAGGGGGTGGTTTCAGCTGCCCTATGCGCGGGAAACCAGTGGCAAGTATTGTTTATATGTTTGCAAGCTGCTGTCGAATTCAAGTATATTGGACAGAAGTTTGCTGATGCCACTCTCATAACCTCGAGTGTTGGGTAGAATTTGATATTTCGAAATGTATGCTCTTTATGGACTTGAAGATATCCCAGCATAATAAGCTAGCCCTTTTTTCTCTTTCATTGGCTCTGGAATTTGCTTGCCACTTGAATGGAGAAATAAGCTTTCACCGTCCTTTGATAATTGGTTAATTGCAATGAGGTATTACTATGAACTTGAATTGGCTGTACTGAATGGAATGGAGTAGGGGTTATTTAAGGTTGTGCAATACCTGGGGACTGATTTTTCTTAATGACTACAGAAGAAGTTTATATCGGCTATATTTACGGGAGAACTAGCTGATAATTGTGGGCTTTGCATTGTTATTAAACTTTATTTTTGGTTATGTATATTAAATGCTGTTCCTCTCCATCGGCTTTAAGTACTGTAGCGTAATGATGTTTCATTTCATGGTATACCTAGATACTTGTACTCCATTGGATGTGTATGTTGATCTTACTGTGATATTAATAATCAAATACATTTTTTTTTATAAAAAAAAGCTATTCACTATATAGCACTTCACCTTTGACCGTTGGGGTCAGGTAGCAGAAGTGCTCAAATCTGCTTGCTTTTAGACTTCAATAAGTACATGGGAGGTGTAGATAGAGAAGATAAAACATTGGGGCCTTACAATGCTGCTCGAAAGTCATACATTTGTTACACGAAGTTGGCTGTTAATTTATTTTATTTGACATTCATGAACACTTTTACTGTTTTCAAACATTGTTCTCCAGATTCCAAGATGAGTTTTGTATAGTTTCAGCAGCATGTAATAGACAGTCTTGTTTTAGTTGAGCAGGCATGTGTTCCTAGAACTAGAGTGGTGGAGGATGTGGCTCAATTGAAACGTCACCACTTTCCTGAATCCAGTCCTCTAATGCCCAAAAAAGACTTTCCTTGTCAGAGATGTAGAGTCTGTGTCCAAAGAGGAGTACAAAATGAGAGTTGTATGTACTACCCAGATTGTCTTTCTAATCTTGGCGTATGTGTGTTCACTTTTTTAATTGTTTTATATGAAATTCAAGAATTGGGAGCAACCATGAGAGTAAAAGGGAACTGCCTGGGGTCTGTATTGCCAGATACCTGGCTGGCAGTAGTTTCCTGTATCTAGAAACATCTATTCTGTATGCAGTCATAGTTGGTATGTTTTCTTCTCCCAATACGTTTTTTTTCTATTTGAAAAAGAATTAGCTGTTTTAGTTGGATATTTTCTTCATGTCTGTACTCTGTGGGTGTAATGTGTTCATTGTTGGAGTGTTAAAAAAATAAAATATGTAGGGATCTTCACGTTAATGCCGGAGTAGCATTTGGCTACCCCTGTTTGTGAACTTGTGTTTGACTGGGGGGTGTGTAGACTAGCACCCGTCTGGTTGTGTGTTTGGCTGGGATTTAGCTTGTGGTGTATGGACTGGCATATGGCTGGTAGTGTGTATGCCTTGCATTTGGTGGTGTGTGTGAATTGGCATTGGCTGGGGTTGTGCATTGACTGGCACATCACTGGCAGTGAGTGTGAACTTGTGTTTAGCTGGTGGCGAGTGTGGACTAGCATCTGGAAGAAAGTGTGGGTGGTTGGCATTTGGCTGGAGGTGTGGGTGAATTGGCGTTTGGCTGGCAGTGTGTCTAAACTGGCTGTTGACTGGCAATGTGTGTAATAGCAGCTGGTTGGCAGTATTTTAGTGACTTGCTGCTGGTCACTATACACACACTGCCAGATATACTCCTGTGTAGGCACACCACCAGCAAAATGCCAGTCCACAAACACTGCCAGCCATCAGGTATGAAAGGAGCTGTTTGTTGATGTGAGTGTTGTAATATGTTGGGCCTGCGGATAGGGGTGTGAATGGTTTTGTGTGTAATGCATGAAAGGTGAATGATTGGCCTGTAAAGCAGTTGGTGCCTTGTCGTGGATATACAGCTCAAGAGCTGTGAGTCACTGGTTCAGCAATCTGACCTTTCAATTTTCTTATTGTCAGTGATTTCTATTTTTTCATTTTTTTGTGAAATCTTTTGTTAATAAAATTTTAATTTTAAACTTTTCACTCAAGATTGTGCTAAATCCAACCAGAATGCAAGTGTACTTAAGTAGCAGATGGTTATGCAGTAATATTTGTCATTTCAGACTTTTACTGCCTGTCAAAGTTTGAAAAGGCTTCTGGGTAAAAGAACCTGGTGAGCACCCCACCCTGTATTCCTGTAGCTAGGGTCCAACATCCACGGCTACCCACTTTTCAAAAAAAGGGTCTGTTTTCAGTGGAAAATTGTGATGCATTCATGTTGTGTTTTGGGCCCTTTCCTGTGATGGGCACTGGGCCTACCCAGGCATGAGAGATACCATTTTTATCTGGAGACTTGGGGAAATGCTGGGTGGTGGGGACTTTGTGAATTCCCACAGATTCCAGAAGCTTTTGTCATAGAATTGTGAGGAAGATGTGTGTTTTTAATCAAGTTTTAAGATTTGCAAAGGTTTTTGGGCATCTAAACATGGTGAGAGCCATGCAAGTCATCCTAAACTAGATTCCCTAAGGTATCTAGTTTCAAAAATGTACAAGTTTGCTAGGTTTCCCAAGGTGTTGGCTTCACTTGGGCCCAACATCCACTGCTACCCATGTTGCAAAAAATGGTCCTTTTTCAGTGGAAAAACTTGATGTGTCTATGTTGTGTTTTAGGCCTTTCATGTGGGCACATGACATACCCACACAAGTGAGGTACCATTTTAATCAGGAGACATCTAGGAATGCTAGGTGGTATGGACTTTGTGGCTCCCCACAGTTTCAAGAAATTGTCCTCACAGAATTATGAGGAAGATGTGTGTTTGAGGTCAATCTTTGAGGTTTGCAAAGGCTTCCTGGTAAGAAAACCTGGTGCGAGCCATGCAAGTCACCCCACTGTGAAATTCCCTAGGTGTCTAGTTCTCAAAATTGTACAGGTTAGCTAGGTTTCTATAAGTGCCGGTTGAGCTAGGACCCAAAACCCATAGCTCCCCACATTACTAAAAACAGTTCTGTTTTGAGTGAAAAATGTGATGTGTTTGTGTCCCTTTCCTGTCACGGGACCAAGACCTACTCAGACACTTATAAGTACCATTTTCTATTGAGAGACATAGAGGAATGCTTGGTGGTAGGGAATTTGTGCTTCCCCACAGATTCCAGAAGCTTTCCTCCCAGACATTTGTGGAAGATGTGTGTTTTTAGTCAAAATTTGAGGTTTGTGCATGCTTATGGGTATGACAACCTGGTGAGAACCACACATGTAACCCCAACCTGGATTCCACTTGGTGTCCAGTTTTAGAAAATGTACAGGTTTTTTAGATTTACCTAGGTGCCCACTCAGTTTGGGCCCAAAAATCAACAGCTACCGATGCTGCAAAAAAGGATCCGTTTTCAGAGGAAAATGTGATGTGTCCATGTTGTGTTTTGGACCCTTTCCTGTCACAGGTACTAGGCCTACGAACAAGTGAGGTTCCTCTTTTTGGGAGTTTCGGGGTAATGATGTGTAGTAGGAAATATGTGGCTCCCCACAGATTCCAGACGTTTTCCTCATAGCAATGTGGGGACAATATAGGTGTTTAGTCACCATTTGAGGTTTAGAAAGACTTCTGGGTAAGAAAACCTGGTAAGAGTCAAGCAAGTCACTCCACCCTGGATTTCTCCAGGTGACTATGTTTCAAAAAGGTGAGGGTTTTCTAGGTATCCCTATTTGCCTGCTGAGCTAGGGACCAAAATCCACAGCTACCCACATTGAAAAAATGATCTGTTTCAGTAGAAAAATGTGATGTGTCCATGCTGTGTTTTAGACCCATTCCTGTCTCAGGGACTAGCCTTACCCATACAAGTGGGGCACCATTTCTATCACAAGTCTTTGAGGAAAGGTGGGTGATAGGAAATATGTGGCTCCCCTCAAATTCCCGATGCTTTCCTCACAGAAATGTGAAATCTATATATGTTACTAGTCAACATTTGAGGTTTGCAAAGGCTTCAGGATACAAAAACCTTGTGAGAACCATGCAAAGCACCCCACTCTGGATTTCCCTATGTGTCTAGAATTTATAAATGTACAGGTTTGATAGGTTTTCTTAGGTGCTGTTTGAGCTGCGGCTCAAAATCTACAGCTACCTGCCTTGCACGTAAAGCGTCAGTTTACAGTAGAAAAATATGATGTATCTGTGTTCAGAATCAGAATCAGAAACAAGCTTTATTCGATTTTTGATTTAAAATCATAAAAGCATAAAATCACATTTTTACAAGTTTTAAAATAGACAAAATACAATCCATACTATACAGAATAAGCGTGATTGAATCTAAAAAACCATCTTCAGTCATCTAATAAAAACATTAAAAACAAAGAAATTGCATTAATAATGCATTTTCAAGTAGAGCCAGAAATAGATCTAATTACAGGGAACTTCTGACTTTTATGACAGCTTTTAAAAAACATGAGACAGCGTAAATAAAATGTTCATCTCCTAATTGTAATAGTTTCACGAATGCTGATCTACACGTACGAATCCCCCAAGATTTAAGGATTGGTAACAAAAACAGCTTTCTGGGATTCGTATAAAATTTACAAAAAAACGCGAAGTGGATGTTCGATTGGAGTGAACTGTTGTCACAAGGGCAAATTAGGTTGGCAGCAGACCAATCATTAGAAGTTGGTAGAGTGACCATATGGAAAAAGGTACCCAATCTAAAGCGTGTCAACAACATGCGGGAGTAAGGGCTCTGGACCAGGACGAGGTAAAGTTGTAATCCCTCGCAAGGTGTGATTTCCTGAAATCTGAGCACAGTATTTTGGGATTTTTCATTATTCCATCTGATGGTATCAAGGTGAGTAGCCACCATCTTTTTCAATGAGGATCTAGAAATCCCCTCTAGGGTGGTAGGGTTGTCAAAGAACTCTGGATGATCTAATTCAATGAACAAGTTTCTCACATAAGATAGCCATCTGATATTAGCTACCCCGTCCAATGCCAGACAATCGCTGAATAGGTCTCTATTCAGAGTGGTTTCTTTCGTAACCCACACCTTATGCCATAGCAGAGTAGGGGACATCCTGATAATATCACTAATGTAGGTGACTCCCACTTCAATGTGTGTCATGTAAGTTGATGTAGTTTTTGATACACCCAGTAAGTAATGGATAAACTGGTTTTCACAACATTGTAAAGTCTGGGCACACTCGATTCCCCATAACCCTGCACCATACATGGCCGTAGATACACACTTTGCTTTGTATATGTGTATTAATTCTTTGACTATTTTACCGCCAATTTTTACAGAGAAATTTCTTAGGGCACCTATAGTCCGGCTAAAAGCTGTATCTGTGTTGCATTCTGAGCCCTTTCCAGTTGAAAGCTCTTTGCCTACTCACACAAGAGAGGTACCATTTTTATCTGGGGACGTTTGGGAACACAGACTTGTAGAACATTTGTTATTACCAATTGTATTTCTCTACATTTGTGCCTTCCGAATGTAAGCCAGTGTGTAAGAAAGAAGACATTTTGAAAAATGCCCCTGAATCACATGCTAGTATGGGATCTACAATATCTAAGAAGCACAAAGAGCCACTGTTCCTTAATTATATATCTTTTGTCCATTTCAGAAATACATAGGATTCCTTAATACCCATTTTTCAATCTTTTTTATATTTTATGCAATGTATGCCCTTTTTGCATTGAGGCATGTGCTGCCAGCAGCACCCGCTGCAATACAAATGTTGTTGTTGTAATATTTTATTCGATATGTTTCATATCAAAAAAGTACGAACATCGATATACATAAAACCAATTTACAAGTATTACATTCATCATCTCTTAAAAAAACTTTTAAAACTATTTATAATTAAAAATTATTACAGAGAAGGTGCATTCCTATAAAATTCAGTCATACCAAATGATAGGTATTGCGACCACCGTGATGGTGGTCACATCGTAATACCTCTGTCGATACAATAGGGTTTCACCCACCATCCTAATAAGTCCCATTGTGTTGCATGGCCAGCCATGATGGCTGCGTGGATGTTATCAACTATGGCTCCACTACTACCAACAGCTACCAAAGGGAAATGGAGAGTTGACGGACGTTTTAGTGTCAACTGACACGGCACAGAAGCAGAAGCTGGCCCTTCAGCTGCACAACTCAATATGACTGGATCTCTATCAGCAAAATAGAGAAAGATTGAGACTACTAGGCTGGACACAATTTAGGGCCCGATTTCAATGCCGTGCGGAATTCCTTTTTCCCAACACTGACTCTGTCCTGGGACCGATGACACCCAGGCGGTGGTCCCGACCACCTCGTTAGGATGCGACTGAACACTGGAGACCGTGTACTAAAGGGGGCCCTGCTAGAGGCCCTGAAACGTGCTTTCCGACAATGTTTCCATGTTGGGCAGGCCATCATGGAAGCCATGTCGGAAAGCGTGCATTGTAATCTCAAGGGCGGAAAGGCCTGCCCTTGAATTTACTAGCTGGATTTCGACTAGCAGACGGCTTTTTGAGCCCATCGGCAGCCTGCCATAATGACCAGCTGGTTTCCTTTCCAACCGCCTCCATCATAATGAGGTGGTCGGAAAGGAAACAGAGCTGCCCATTACGAATTCAGCCCTGGAGGCTCCGACCGTATGTCAGAGCCTTTACTTGCCGCATCATAATTGGACCCTAAGTGTGTAGCAATCGAGAAAAAGATTTCTTGCCAGTAAAGATGAGACAGTGACCAGGGGAGCAGGCGGGCTCTGGAACATTGACTGGGCAGCTCCAGGTCCCGGAGCCCCTGAGCAGGCCCTTCTGCCTCGGGACTTCACTGATTGTGTGAAGTGGCTGCATCAGTACAATTGGGCCCCAACTACTAACAGTTCTCCACGATGCAACTGAGGGAGGCAAAGACATTGAGATGGCGGCACGGAATAACTTGTGCTGCAGTACGCCTGACCCCAAAATGGTGTCCTGAAAACCCGTCACCACCACCAACAGGGAAAAAAATGTTTATTCCATCAGCAAGCAGGTACGAGGATGGGGTTAAAATCCCACAGATAGCCTCTGGGGGCCCAGAAATCATGGGGAAACGCTGTGGAAGAGGAACTCTGACAGTGGAGACACAGTCTCAGATGCTTCAGATGCCTGCCCCAATATGACGATGGAGTAGAGATCCATGAGGCTGCCTGCACCTACAGATGGGGAGGACTAGGAATGCACCAGAGAATGTAGCATTGCGGAGGGAGCACAGTGGAGCAAATCTTGACAGGAACGAGTTGTGCATCACTTTTTCTCTGCAGCAGGGACCGGTTTGGAGAGTGGTGAGGACTGACACTAGACTGGGAACATTACAACCCTCCTGCTAGCATACCAAAACTTCAAAACAACCCTTTTGGGATACTTGGACCCCTGTAGGAGGCACCACAGGCTCAGGGATAGTTGTGCTCGCCTGGGGTGCTGAGTGCTTCGTCGGTGCGGCCCCAGCATGTGTTCCTACACCTTCACCAGCTCTTAGTAAGGTGCCCTGAAATAGAGGCATCCCCACTGCACACGCTGTCTTTGAGACACTGTTCATGGCACCAAATAAACACCAAAGCAATAGGGGGCCTGATTCCCAAAGATATACTTAGACCAAAAGTCTAAGTTTAGACCTGAAGTCGAAGTTTAGACCTAAAGTCTAACTTTACTACTAGTAAAGTTAAACTTTTGGTCTAAGTTTAGAACAAAAGTCTAACTTAGACCAAAGGTCCTACTTTACTACCAGTAAAGTTAGACTTTTGATCTAAATTTACACCAAAAGTCCAACTTAGATCAAAAGTCTAACTTAGACAACTTTAGTAGTAGTAAAGTTAGACTTTTGGTCTAAGTTAGACTTTTGGTCTAAACTTCGACCAAAAGTCTAACTTTAATAGTAGTAAGGTTAGAATTTAGGTCTAATTTAGAATTCTGGTCTAAACTTAGACAAAAAGACTAACTTTAGTAGTAGCAAAGTTGGACTTTATGTCTAAACTTAGACTTTTGCTCTAAGTTTACCTTTGTGAACCAGGCCCAGGGTATCCAGCAACTTTACCCCTACGGAGCATCAAAATGGCCATAAATCTGTAGAACAGAGTGCCACCATGGCGCTTATGAAAGAAGATCTCCTTTCCTATCAACATGACTTCAAAGAAGAGCTATGGGAGGAACTCAAAGCAGGCATGACCACCTCCCTGGAAGCACTGAGAGCAGACCTGCATGGCAAATTGGCCTCACTACCGTAAGACATAGACTCCGTGGGAAGTAGAGTGCTGGACATGGAGGCAAAAACACTCGATCTAAATCTAGATCATCGACCTGAACAGAGAGCTAAGGCAAACTCTTCAAGTGCAATTACAAGCAGCCCTACTGAAGAGTGATGATTTGGAAAACAGATCTTGGAGAGAGAATATTTGAACCAGGAACTTGGAGGATGGTGCAGAGGTGCCGGACCTGGAGGCCTTCTTGGTGGGCCTCCTCTTGGAGGTCATGGGAACAGGCAGCCAGGAGACAAGACGTTGTTAGCTTCCAAGGGATCGAGTACACACTCTATCAAAACGTAGCCTCAGAAACCCTGGACCATCGTCAACAGTTCAGGCCATTCACGGACAAGCTCAGACTAGAGAACATTAAATACTGTTGGACCTACCCATTTTGTCTTACTTTGAGAGGCAAAACAAAGCCCACCATGTCAGAGATGCAGCAGAGGCCATGACACTTCTAACGATACCCATGTTGGGGGAGCACCCAGCAGTGTATGATCTGGGCAATGCGAGGGCTGGGGTGCCTGAAGCACAGAATAAGACTCTCTCTCTCTCAACGTCCTTAAAGACAGCCACAAACATTTTGAAGGAGCTGTGGTAATGTGCCCGCTGGGGAATCTGTGTGCAGTCACACAACCGTCTGGGGAGAACTCTCGAAGAGAAGAGAGGACCTGAACTCTTAGACAAATTATGTAATCGGCTATGAATGTTCTATGCTTTACCTTCCTTTGCATCCTTTTAATATAGCCTGCTCCATTTTCTTGTCTGGCTCTTTATACATCTTTGTCCAAAGGTTCATATCCCACTTCAGCTCTGTTTCACTGAAGCAATGATAGCGATTTCGGTCTGATTCGCCACTAATAAGTTTCATACACTGAAAGGTATTGAAGGTAATTAATGTTTGTTTTATAAATAATATTTATTTAATGAACAAATCATTAAGAATTTTGTTAATTGTGCATTTATTTTTTAATTGTTGATTAATATTAATGATTTGATTGGCAATAGTTAATATTTTGATATTGTAGATAATGTTTTTTAATTACATTTTTAGAAGAGGTTTGTTGATGTTATAATGGTAGAGGGTGTGAAGTAATTTAAGTTAACTTTAACTAACTATTAATGACTTGTTAATTAGTGTTAAATATTTAGTTGATCCTTTATTAAGTTATTTTACTTTATTTTGATGGTTTTATAAAGCGCGAACAAGACCCATGCGGGTATCAGAGTGCTTTACATGTCAGAAGTAGGAAACAAAAGTAGACATAGCAAACACAGTTATAAGTGATTCAAATATACGATACTCAGAAAGGTAAAAACTAGAAATTAAAATATGGAGCTCAGAACAGAAATAGTAATTAAAATGCAGTAATAAGACAGTAAATGCATGTGAATTTAGCCATGAGAATCGCTTTCACTTCTTTTTTGAAGGAGGCAGTGGAAGGGTTCAGTCTTGTTTCAGTGGGCAAATAATTCCAGATCCTGGGAGCCATACCAGAGGAGGATCGGTTATAGGTTTTTTCTTGGCAAATCGTTGTGGTTTCAGTAGAAGAGTCTTGGCACTCCTGGAGGCTCTATACCCCATAGAGAGCCCCAGTTTCTGAGCTAGGTAATGCAGAGAATTGTGGTGTAGGGCCTTGTGCATCATACAAGCGATTCTCAGATGAATTCTAGCTTCAAACGGTAACCAGTTATGGGCTCTAAGGTCTGGAGAGATGTGAGAGGTTCTCTTTGAGCCTGTAATGAGTCTCGCAGCTGAGTAGATAGCGGCTCTTTGCGGGGCTGTCGACGACCTAGGGAGGCCGCATAAGGTTACAGCCCCATATTCCACTCTTGGGATTACTAGGGCTTGAACTGCTTGTTTGAAATTGTAAGATGGCAGGAGAGGTTTCAGCTTTCGCTGGGTCTTCATGTGGAAGTTAGCTCCTTTTGTGGAAGCGCTGATATGCTTCTGCATCTTTAGGTTACTGTCCAGAGTCACACCTAGCGATTTTTCTGATTCGAAAATGAGACGTTGTCCATTGAGAGCTGTTAAGTGCGTCATCCAGTCCAGGATAGTAGATGTTTGTTAGGGGGCACGATTAAGAGGAACTCCATCTTGAGGAAGTTTCGTTTCAAATGGTTTTCGGCCAGCCATGTTTGGGTTTTTTGCAGTGTTGTGTTGAGCGATTTGATGTCTTCAAGTGAGTGGATCTTGATGTAGAGTTGGATGTCGTCTGCATACATATGGAAGTGAATCTTGGAGAGGCTGAGAATTTTGGTGAGTGGTTCTATGAAAAGGTTGAAAAGAGTGGGTAAGAGGAAGAAGCCTTGTGGAACTCTTAACGTGACTGGCATGGGGTTGGACAGGGATTGATTGACCTTGAACCTTTGAGATCTATTTTGGAGGAAAGAGGCAAACCAGTTAAATACAGCTCCAGACAATCCCATTCTGTGTTTCAGGAGCTCCAGCAAATTGCCGTGTTTGACGGTGTCAAATGCTGATGACAGGTCGAGTAAGATTAGTAAACAGGCTTCGTTTTGGTCCAGGAATTTTAGAGCGTCGTAAATTATGTGTGTCATGGCTGATTCGGAACTTCGACCTACTCAGAAGCCTGATTGAAATTCGTTAAGCAGGTTGTATTGTTTGATGTGTCTGTTCAGCTGCATGTTAACACATTTTTCCAAGAGTTTGGCTAGCATAGGTATGTTGGATATTGGACGATAGTTATTGAGATACGAAGGTTCAGCTGTTGGTTTCTTTAGGACAGGGGATACCTGACCTGTTTTCATGATGTCTGGAATGGATACTTAATTATGTTAATAGTGTAAGTAAAAATAATTCTATTTTTATTAGTGGGCTGAGGGATTTAGGGGTGTACATGGTTAGAAATTATTTAATTGTAATTAATTGTTTGTTAAATAATATTAATTATGTAATTGATAATTAAGTTAATTGTGTTAGTAATCATTTTTATTTTAGGTAAGGGTTGGGGGTTTATAAGGGTGTATTGTGGGAGGAAATTATAACTAAACTTATTTCATGAAATACATTTAGTCATAAATAGTTTTTAAGAGAAATTGTTTTATTTGTAAAATAATATTGCAATTCATGTTTAATATTGTTTGTAATATTTGTAAAGGTTTTTATTTTTATGAAATGTTTTAATTTTCATTATTTGTTTAAAATTAAAATATTTTAAATGATAAATATATATTTTTTAAATGTTTATTTTGTTTTTTAAATTAATATTTGTATTTGTAGATATTTTGTTTGCTTGTAATGTAATACTGACTGTAATGGGAATTAAAAAAAAAATCAATTCCAACTCTTTTTCCACTGTTCCACTGACTGGAGTGGGAATAATATGTTTTACCCTTCCCCAATCCAAACCGTTCCCTACTGTTGCACTGATTGGAGTGGGAATAGTACATTTTCCCCTTCTGCAATCCAACACTTTCCTTACTGTTGTATTGACCAGAGTGGGAATAGTAACTGTTACCCCTCCACAATCCAACACTTTCCCTACTATTGCACTGAATCAGGTGTGAATATTATAATTTATTTTATTATAACTTTTATTGTGTTGTTAATTGTAGTAGAAATAGTAAATTGCTATATTTTGCAATGTTATATTTTATGTAATCTTATATTTACTGTAGTTAGGGTAGTATATTTTATTTTTGTGTGATGTAAACAAATGTTTTTACAGTTGTGTTGTGTTAGGTGGGAGTACATTTATATTTATTTAGTATAAAACTTTTTTTTAATCTAGTGTTAAATGTATCTATTTTTAATTTAAATTAATTTAATTTTTATTATAAATATGTGTTTAATTTATTATTACTTTTTTTGTTTGATCTGTTTATTAAAGATGTTACATTTTGTATACATGAATACAGAGCAACATAACATCAGTGGTAGCACCGTACATACAAAGCCAGTAGGTGGTCAAAAAGTCCAAGCAAGAAATCAACGACAAAGAGGCATAATGACATCAATGTGCAGAGACAAATTTGGTATTAGCTTTTAGCCTCTCCCGTCAGCCACAATATCCCCCCAACAGAAAACTTTATGATCACGTTATGGTGCATCATATTTGCAACTGTGCAACATGCAAAGAAGTACAAAATCTTATTTCGTATGGCTTCACAAACACGAACATAATTCTGATTATAGAGTCAAACATTTTGATGAATACGCCAAACCTGGGGAAAACTATCGGGAAAAAAAGGATAGAAAGGGAAGCAAGAGCCTCAGCAAGGGAGGGAGGGAAACCAAAGTCCCTGGCGACTTAGAATAAAGTCCTATCACTTATCCTATGGGTGTACAAGCAAACTGCTTGGAGAAGTGATCATCTAGTTAAGGGGGCAGAGGTCCCAGCCACATATCAATGCACAGTTCAGGACATGGGTTTGCTCAGGGCAACCTCGCTAGTCATCAAGAAGGGAAACGTCCAGTGAATCATCCGGTACTAACAACCCTTGTAGCACACACAGCATAGTACTCCATTCAGAGGAGATGGGGAATTTACAAAAACCTAGTGTATTCTCCCTTATCAAGGTGACTGCTTCAGCCTTCACCCTGTTCAGCATGGAGAGAAACCAGACTTTCGTCAGAGGGAGTCCTCTGACTACCACCTCCAAGTAATTAATCGCTTGGTCACAATAAAGCCCAAATCAAGAAACCTGGTGGAAGCTTGTTGTGTTTTTTTCCTAGAGAACACGCAAGTGATACGTGTCTCCCATGTCTTCGGCACCTCCCTACCTGTGCAGGTAACTAACGCTTCCAATGCTTCCAACACCCCCTCCCAGTATGTCTGCAGTGCGGTACAGGACCAGAGCATGTGTAAGATATCTGCATTCACCATCTTACAGCGTGGACAGCACTCATCCTGTCTGTGAAAGTAACGATTCATTTTATCCGGGGAGAGATAAGTTCTGTGAACAATATAACATTGAATTAGTCTAAAACGGGTGTTCCTGGGAACCTACTTGGGGCTTTCTAGGATCAATGACCATTCTTTCTCTGAGTAGGGCCTCCCTCGATCTGCCTCCCACTAACCATGGAACAGCGTTAATTCTGCTGGGATATGTTCCCTGATCGGATCCGCAAACCACTTCACCAAGTTGCGACCTGTGCCCATAACGTGCACGTATTGCACTAGAAGATGCGATGGAGGTTCCTGTGTTACATCTCCCCGCCAATGTCTCAACACAGCCGTCCAGGAGGCATGGTTCAAAAATTGGCCCGGATGCACACCATCTTTGTTTAAGATGTCAAGAAACTGCCGCAGCATTCCTTCTCCATATAAGTCTCCTAGGGTGGTTACCCCATCTTCCTCCCAATGAGCAAGATCCGCACTCTGAACACGTCCTCGCACGATCGGTATACCGAATAGAGGCACACCAGGTGTGTATGGTATAACTCATCTAGTAAGGCGAAGTGCCCTGCGGAAACACTTCAGTGCCATCAAAATCAGTAAGGGGAGAGAATCATTCAGTTTTGTATGGGGATGGAATAGACAGAGAATATTGTCCAAAGTAAACAGGGTGTCATGCTCTGCCGAGTCCAACAAATGTAATTCCTCTACCCATTTTGCCACCCAGAGGACTTGAGCTGCCAGGTAATAGTGTACGAAGTTGGGCAAGGCCAGCGCCCCTTTTGAGCAAGGGAGGTATAATTTCAACAATGCCAAACCAGCATTGAGAGTTTTTCCAGGTAAATTCTCGAACAATCCTTTCCAGAGATCGAAAACAGGACCCGGGCAGGTAGAGTGGTAATGTAGCAAAATAGTAAAGGAGATGTGGCAGCTTAATCATTTTTATTAACTCCACCCTACCAATGACCGATAGGTTCAGCGTCTTCCAGAATTCAATTTGAGACTTGAGTGCTGTAACCGCCCTCCTGATATTGCCATCCATAAGATCTTGTGTGTTAAGGCAGATACGGACATCTAGATATCTAAATGCCTCCAGTTGTCACTGCACCACCGTCCTGTTCACTGTCCAGCCTGGATCCCCTGCATTAGGATTGAAGGGGTATAAACAAGATTTCTCCCAATGCACCCCAAGTCCAGATAATGAAGAAATATGTTTCAACGTATCACAGATGACTTGCTGGATCGCCAGGATATCCTGCACATACAGCAAGATGTAATCTGCATAAAGTGAAATGGCATGTATGCCATCACCAAGGTGTATTCTCCAATCCAATGCAGAGACACGTAGAGCCATTGCTACCGGTTCAATCACCAAAGTCAAGATCAAGGGAGAAAGGGGACACTCCTGGCGAGTCCCCTGTTCTATCAAAATAGGTTCAGAAAAAAGAGACCCCAACCGCAACTGAATCGTAGGAGCCCCTTACAGTAGCCTAATAAGGCTTAAAATATAAGGTCCAAATCCGTATCGGTGGAGCAGAGCAAACATGAAAGGCCACTCAACCATATCAAAGTCCTTCTCCAGGTCCAGCACGATACAGCCAGCCATTGGCCTTTCCATGGTGGCGCAGCTCATCACCGTGAACAGTCGCTGTATGTTAAGCAATTTGTTACAATCCGGCACAAATCGATTCTGGTCTTGGTGGACCAGGGGTGGTACTAGAGATGAGAGTCTATTAGCTAGGATCCCCGCCAATATCTTATAGTCCCCATTTAGGAATGCCAAAGGGCAATACACCCCCACGGAAGAAGGATCACTACCCAGATTGGGAAGCGTAATCAACGTGGCCTCCGTCATCAAGGCAGGAAGGGCCAGAGATTAGAGCACCTCTATGTAGACTTTGAGCAGCTGGGAGCTCAGGGGCTCTGCCTATATTTTATAAAATTCATGAGGAAGGCCAGGAACCTTGTCAGAGGGCAGAGCCCTCATTGTACCTCGCAGCTCATTAAGGGCCCAATGTAGGTAATCCCAGATTACCGATTCTTAAATACCGAATCATACCGATTCGGTATTTAAGAACTGGCAATCGGGATGTAGGTAATTTTACCTAATTAATTACCGAATCGGTATGATTCGGTAATGAATGAATCGGTATTGAGGTCCATAGGAATCAATGTCAATTACAGAATCGGTAACTACCGATTAGGTAAAATTACCGAATTTGCAAGGGGGACAGGGTGTCACTTTGACACCCTGTTGCACCCCTGATTCTGGCTTGTGTGCCATGTGGCACACATACATGCCCTAAGGACTGTGTTGGTGGGGTTCATTGCAACTTGGTTCTTTGCCGCATCTCCAATTAGCCTCCTAGGGCATGTATGTGTGCCACATGGCACAAGTGATGTGCATGTACACAGGAATCCGTTATTTACCATGACATAGTATGTCATGGTAAATAACGAATTCTTAAGGGCCGGTGGCACTGTTTTCAGTGCCAGCTACATCACAAACTTGAGATTCGGTAAATTTACCCATTCGGTAATTTACAGAATCGGTAAATTTAAGGCCCCCTACATCTCAATCACCAAATACCGGTCGGGTACGGCCAAAATCGGCCATTACCGACCAGTATTTGGTGACCTACATCTGGCCCTAAGTGTTATCAGGGCATCTAGAGCCGTTCGCTGTTCTGGAGACAGGACTGGGAACAGGTGTCCCCCTAAGAATTGCTGAATCACCTCATCCGAGGTCTGTGGGCTAGCTTTATACAACATCGTAGAGTGTGTTAATTAACAGCTCACTATGAATTTCTAGCTGGGTGAACAAAAGCTCTCTGCTTGAAGAACAAAGAGCCGTGATCAGCCTACCCAGCTGTTCCTGTTTGATCAACCAAGCAAGAAGGGGTCCAGAGCGATCTGCTTTGGCATATGCCGATGCTGAGTGTGCTGCAAAGTTAAGGCAGAGCTGTTTTCCAAGAAGCTCTGCGTGCTTCTTCCGCACTTCTGTGAGATCAGCCTGTCCCCCGGCATCTACCATGGCCTTAGATTCCAATGGCAACAAGTACCTTTCCATCTCAAGCAGGTCTGAGGTTACCTGTTGTTGCAACCCACAGCTGAGACCCAGGTACTTCCCTCTCAGGGTGACTTTCATAGCTAACTATTCCCCCAGCGCAGAGGAGGCAGTTTCCACATTAAGTTCTAAATATTCCCCTATCAACTCACCAATCGCATCCCTAAACACCAGGGTCTTCTAACATAGCTGGTTGTAACCTCCATGTAGGAATACTCCGGACCCTGCCCTCCCAAGCCAGGACAACACAGTGGGGATTGTGATCAGAATGTGTGTGCCTCCAATACTCCAATCTCAAGACACAAGGGAGTAATCAGGGGTCCCCGAAGAACCTATCCAACCGAATATGTAAGTTGTGAGGTATTGAGAAAAAGGATTACACCCAAACCCCTTGCCCAGCCATTTAACACCACATAATTGGTTGTGTCAGCCATGGACCTAAGCGGAGGAAAGGATTTATCAACCCCTACATCTAAGACACTATTCAAATCTCCACCTAACAACCATGAGGTCTCACACAACGTTCCTAAAACAAGAGATAGTTGCTCAAGAAACTGGCCCTGGTCCACATTTGGTCATACACATTTCCCAACAGTACAGGAAGTCCATCCAATGTACCTTTCACTAGCACATATTTGCCCTCTTTATCTCTAAGATCCTCATATACAGCAAAGAGTGTCCCAGGGCGTATCCAGATAAGGGTTCCCCTAGCAAACAGGGAGTAATCTGTGGCATATATTTGACCTCTCCACCTACGCTGCAAGCGGGTGACCTCCAATGCATTTAAGTGTGTCTCTTGCGGTTTAGCTATATATAGATTGTGATGTTTTAGATAAGAATACACTGCATATCTATGGGAAAGCGTGCAGAGATCCCAGACTTCCAGGTAAGTATCACTTACCCCATGGCAGGCCCAAAAAGCAGACCGTCAAAAATGTACATTGATCCCTCTGCCCCAAATTTCACTGTGTAACAATCTGATATACACAACAGCATATTCATCATCCCCCCATTGCAAAAGGAAATGGGGAATACCAACTAGGAAGGGAAAAACCACATAAGGGCAACCCCCAAAACATCAGGGAGTCATCCAAACTCAGCACACAGCAACCTAGCCACCTGCCCTACTGACTCCGACAGGTTAGGAAGTGCAGAGGGTTGTGAAACCGTGCAGGGTATATTCTCGAAGACCCCACCCAAAAACAACCAATAGGCATTACCCAAGAGACATTAAAGAGTATCAACACCCCCAGGAACCAGCTGACCAACTCCCTCCCACCACATGCCAACACATATATCCCGGGAACATCAGGTGCCCCCGCACATGAGAAACAAACAACAGTACCCAGCAACGTATTTTGAGAACAACCAGTTTCATACAATACTTCCTGCTGTTTGGGGTGTAAAATCCGGCATTCTCATGGACATCGTATCAGATCAGTCCCCCACTGAGGAGCCCCTTTCCCCGATGAGTGACAGGAAGTGTCTACTCTATCTCCTGGTGGCACTACTTCCGCCATCTTCTCCTCAATGGGAACCACCTCCTGCCAGTCCTTACGGATCTGATCTGGGCCTGAATCATTGAACCGCTGTCTAGACCACCGTCTCTGAGCTCCTATACCACCAGCTTTCCCAGTCCTTGCTGAAGCAGCCAGAGTATTGACCTGTCGTTTGAAGCCAGCCTAAATGTCCTGAGGTGTATCAAAGAAATCTGGTCTTCTCGTCTGAAACAACAATAAGCCTGGCCGGGAACATCAACGTATAGGAGAAATTGAGCTGCTGGAGTTGACGTTTCACAGGTAAGAAAGATCCCCCTGGCGCTGTACCTTCATAGTATAGTCCGGAAAGGACAACACTGTAGCGTTTTCATATTTAATATCATCTAATTTCCTAGTTTCCTGGAGGATCACATCCCTATCTCTGAAATGCAGGTGCCTGAAAATAGGAGGACGTGCTCTTTCACCGAGGGGCGGTGCATGCTCGATGGTGAAGAATGGAGAAAATTCAGTGGTTGGCAGGATGGTTTTAAGCCAGGCCTCCAGGAAGGCAATCACATGGCGTCCCTCCACACTTTCCATCATTCCAATCAACTGTACGTTGTTCTTTCAAGAGCGGCCCTCTGCATCCTCAATATGATCCTCAAAACACTTGAGCCGGACTTCATGGGCGTTCTGCTGCTTATCTTGAAATTCCGTAGCAGGTTTCAGTGCAGCAATCTCCTGCTCCACAGCAACAACCCAATCCTTCAGGTTCCGGTGGTCCGCATGCAGTAGATTAAGGTCCAGGGTTACTTTATCTAGTTTTGCTTCCATGGAAGCGTGGGTGCGCTCAATGGCTTGCAGTATGGCATGCAGGCGATCATCCGGGGCCAGCCGCTTTCCCGTTGGTTGCGTTGAGTCTACATCGCCGGTCCCTAACGCCTGTAAGGAGGTCTTCGACCCTGCCACCCTGGTATGTCCCATTGTCTCACACGCTCCAAAACAAATCCACTACACCACCAGAGCGTCTTACCGTGCACTCTACAGTGTCACCTGACCCAGCTCCAGTTCACACTTCCAGAGGCCATAGGTGGTAGTCACTGGTCAGATACTCACTCTTTGTTCCTCCTGGATGTTGCCGGGGAGGTTCTTGTCCACTCTCCTTGATAATACCAGATCACAGGGACTCCACACCGCATTACCATGTAGTAGTGTTTGCTGTTGTTCCACTTCATCAAGTGTTTCTGCCAAAATGTCCCACACCTGAATCATGAACAACAGCGCTCACAGTCACTGTGCCACCACCTCCAGACGAGGTTCAAGCTACGTTGCTATCCGGGGAGTCTCACATCTTTACCCCACAGCTCATATCGGCCATCTGAATGTGAATCCCAAAGTCAGCGGAGCTGGGTAGTAGGGCTCCCCTCCTTCTATAAAGACCAATGGGGACTCACCAGGTCTTCCCTCTGCTGATATCACAGGTTGACACCAACTTCAGTATACTGTCCCCAAGATGCCTGTTCAGGGGACACCCTCCACCGTAGTGGTATCCGGGTGGTTACGAGCTCCTCATCATTCTCGCCTGCAATAATCCAGGAGCCACGCACACTAGACTCAGTGCGCGACCGAAGCGTTCACCTCCAACAGTCTTTCCTGGGACGGGCTCCTCACTTTTCCCTCGATCCGAGGGCCAGCCACCTTTCACTGTGTCCCACTCTGCACTCTTATGGTGGTCACACACAAGCAGATGGCCAGAGTCTGAAACCGGAGAAAGCTTCCTCCGACCATCTGAGGCCGCAAACCCAGCGCACAGCCACACCTCACGTTGAATCAGCCAGCTCGCTCACCGGACTTCGTAACAGCTTCCATGGATCCCCAGGGGTGTTAGGAGAGCGTCTCTCGCTATTGTTAGTAGCAGCTCTCGGCAGGGAAGGAGAAATGTAGCGAATTACAGGGACATGCAACTGAGCGCCACTAAGACGTGCACGCCATGCTGCCCTTGCTGGCCACGCCCGCCGCATGTTTAATTTATTATAATAATATTTATAATTTTTTAGATTTTTTGTCTGAAAATAATTTTCTACTAAATCTTTTAAAACATGTGTGTTGTTCAATTTTTATTTTAAATGAAATTGGTTGGCTTTTTAAAAATATGTTATCATGTTGGTATATTTAAATATGTATACATATATTATTTACAATTATTTTAATTATATTATTTAAAATATTAGTTTATTTCTTTTTTATATATGTATGTCATGTTATATATGTATTTGTGTTTACATTTTTAAAAGTAAGTTTCTTTGTTATATTTGTAAAAATATAAATTTAAATAAATTGTATTGTTTGTAAATGAATGTTAGTATTTAATATATGTTACTTTTAATATTTACATTTTTATATATATATTTAAAAATCGATACTTACTACAACTATATAATTGTAAACTATACTTTTGTCCGATATTTTTGTGCTAACCTTTTTAAGATTAGGAGGTTGATATTTTTGTATAGAAACAACACAGGGCTAAGATAGATGACGTTCAGGAATGTTACGAATGAGCGAGTCGGACACCTGGCTAATGTCGGTGGAAGTGTTCTGTGTGCTTAAGAGATTTTAAATACAAAGGTCAGTATGGGATGAAGGGGCTGTGTTAGTCCATGAATGCAGAGCCTTTCCTCTGATGATGTAATTTCAAATCCTGATACACCTGGCTTGTAGCCTCAATCCACAGGCTTTGCGGGGATGCACAAACTCTGATTGATTCAATTCTGTTCTGTTCTAAAGTTTCTGTCACTTATTTCTGGGAAAGATGCTCTGAGTGAAACAAAATGGTTTGCAAAAGTAAATTTATCGGGCAAGGGCACATTCCAAGCAGCTTATGTTGTTTTCTTCTGGACTATTTCCTGAGGCCTCCTCATTTTGAAATGAGGTATAACGGTGTCCATGCTGTGAATACTGGTCTGCAGAGTGTAAAACCTAAAACACCAACTAACTGGGAATTGTTCAAAAAGATTCATAGGTTTTAATACGTCAGGCCCTTCTCACCATCAGAGCATATCAAAGTCAAACTCAGCAACTACCAAGCTTTTGGCGGACCCCTCTAATATTCTTCTTGGTCAGTCCAAGAAGTTGTTTTGATATACTAAAACACCTGTATGGATGGCGAGGATGCACACAAATGTATTACGGAATTTTTGATTAGCTCGTATGCTCCTTGCTAAAGCAAGAACCATTCATTTTTGCCTTCAAACTGCTTTTGTCTCGTTTTCTTGTCATGCTATAGCCTCGTTTTCCTAAATGATTTTCTCTTGCTTTTTTCCTTTTTGCCTTGCTGGTGTCTTCTTTATTACCTGCTGCCTTTCTGTTGCCTTGCTTTTGCCTCGACTTCTTAACTGCTTCTCTTTTGATTTTGCCCCATGTTTTCCTCATCGCGGCACCCCTCGGCCACTCACTACAATCTGCCACCAATTTTCCCACCTATGCCTATGCCTGCTCACTGCCTCCCAACACCCCTCCCTGCACCCAGGAGCTACTTAATCGAAGCCACAAAGCGACCCCATTAAGCAGGTCCTCGGCCCAGTTCTGCCTCTGCTCCGGCATCGTTCTGCTCAGCATCCTCTGTTGTGTCTCTTGTTGTGTTATTGTTCACTTCTTTACCACTGATTCTCTCTTGTTCCTGTGTATTTGCCTCGTAACTGCTTTACTCTCACATTTTTGTCTTTTTGCATTGCTATTGCCTCATTTTCCTAATGGCTTTTTTCTTACCTTTCGCCATTTTGCCTTGCTATTGCCTCGATTCCTAGCTACTTTTCTCTTGCTTTTTACCCTTTTGCCTTGCTATTGTCTCATTTCCTTGCTTTTTTCCTTGTTATTACCTTGTTTTTTAACTGATTTTATCCTGCTTTTTGCCTTGCTATTGCCCCACTCCTTAACTGTTTTTCTCTTGCTTTTGCCTCAGTGCCTTAACTGCTTCTCTCTTGTTTTAACTTTTTTTCCACACTGTGCTGCCCCTTGGCCACTCACTCCAGCTAGTTTGCCCACCTAGCCCCGCCCACTGCCTCCAAACACCCCTCCATACTCCCAGGACCTACTTAATAGAGGCCACAGCTCGACGCTATAAGGCTGGTCCAAGGCCCAGATCTCCCACTGCTGCTGCATCGCCCTGCTCTACATCCCCTGTAGTCTTTCTTGTTGCATTATTGTTCACTTCTTCACTACTGGTTCTCTCTTCGTTCCAACATTTTTAGCTCGTAACTGCTTTTCTCTCACTTTTTTGCCTTTTTACCTTGCTATTGCCTCGTTTTCCTAACTACTTTACCTCGTTTCCTAACTGCATTTGTTTTGCATTTCACCTTTTTGCTTTGCTATTGCCTCATTTTCTAACAGTTTTTTTCTTGATTTTTGCCTATTTACCTTGTTGTTGCCTTGTTTCCTATCTGCTTTTCCCCAGCGCACTCTGGTCCTTCCACCCAGCTCAGCTGCAGACCTCCGAGCCCCGATCCCAGGCACATCAACAACAACTGCTTCCCCATACCTCAATGCACCACCAGAGAACCATTGCTCCTGCCAGCACTGCAGCGTCACCTGTAACATCGAAGAAACCAACAATGCCGGAGACACATGATCAAGACAACCAAGGCACAACTTCAGTCCATTCTACTCAATGCACCATCATTCGGCAAATACTTGACGGAGATCTGGGACATTATCTCATCCCTCTCACTGGATTTCATCTCCCTCTCAGAGACCTGGCTGTACCCAACTTAGGGGCCCATTAGGATGGCGGGCGGATTGCCCCCGCCAGGCTGGCGGGTCAATCCGCACAGAAATGACCCCCGCCACATTAGGATGGCTGGGGGGTCCGCGGCGGACGGAAAGACCGTCTGTCGCTTTTCCATGCCCCAGCTCCTGCAACACCATCCCTGACCTCATCGCTCTGATTGTTATCAACTCGGAGCACTTCATCTTCCTAGTTGATCTTAACTTCCCCCCTCATCACACCAGCAAAACCAACACAGCCAACCTCCTGGAAAGCATGACCAACATCGGCCTCAAGCATCTTGTCACCACCCAACCAACATTACAGGGCACATGCTCAACTCCATTTTTACATCCAGTGGCAAAGTCAAGTACTTCCACATCTCATAGATGACATGGACCGACCAATACAGTGTCCACTTTACCATCTCAGGTCCTACCAACAATACCAGCATCCCCCCCCAGTTCCACGTGCAGACACTGGATAAAGATACCAGTGGAACAATGCAACCAACTCCCACCTCCCAGACACAATGGTGGGTTTGGTGGCTTAATGCTGGGTCTGGTGGCTCAATGACTAATGCGTCCTCTGCAGGGGCCTGTGTTCGACCTCATGGTCACAGATTCAAACCCTTGAGGGTTCACTCAGCCTTTCATTCATCTGAACTCAAACTAATGAGTACCATTGAGTTGGGTAACAATAAACATCTGTTATTCAGTGCCAAGATACCCCCGGGTGAGTGTGCGATCTACAAATACACGTTATGCTAAGATCCAACCCAGAACAGAGTCCAAAGGACTTCTTCCAGTGGATGGCAGAATGCGCTGACATAATTACCCCACCAAGCCTGCCAAATCCAACGTGACTACCAGAAGAGCCAGCTGGATCACCATGAAGCTGGAATCTGTCAAATGCAAGTGCTGAAAACTAGAAAGAAAGTGGTGTACCAGCAGAGAGATATGCAACCATACAACCTTAAAGACAGCACTAAATCAGTACCACCACCTCCTGAAAGAAATAAAGAACACCCTAGCAGACCACATAGAAGCCAGTACAAACCACAGAAAAGAGCTCTTTACCATTGTAAAAGAGTTCTCTAACCCATCAACTGTCGAGAACAACATCACACCCTCCCAAGATCTCTGTGACACCACTGCAGATTTCTTTCACTACAAGATATCAGTCATCTACGAAAACTTCAAACCTCAACCACCCGATCGCTGAAAACATCAGCCTGTTCACACCTATGAACACAAACCCCAAACACCTGCTTACCAATTGGGACCCTCTCACAACTGAAGCCACAATCTCCATCATGAACTCAGTGCACTTGGGAGCACCCTTGGACCCCTATTACCACCACATCTTTAACCTCAGGAACAAGATGATTGGTAATGATCTCAAGAAAGTCCTAAAATCGTCCATCATTTCAGCCTCCTTCCCGGAAGACTGGTCATATGCTGAATTGCAACCCTCCTGAAGAAACCATTCACAATCCAGCAGAACTAAAAAAAACTACAGGCCCAGCTCCCAGATCCCAGTTAACCTTTCCAGTGAAGGTTCTCGAGTTGGGAAGGCAATCAACCAGCAATTCACTGACCGCCTGGAACAAAACAACTGTCTGGACCCCTCTCAATCCAGGTTAGGAGCTAACCACAGCATCAAGACAGCCATGATTGAAGCCACCAATGACATCACAGCCCTCCTGGATGGCAAAACAGCAGCTTCAATCACCTGGACCTGTCAGCTGCCTTTAACACTGTCTCCCGTCATATACTGTTCCCACCACATCGGAATCCAGGGAGATGGCCTCAACAGATTGCCAAAAGAACCCAGAGAATCTGTCTACTGCCATTTACCTCGAAACCTAAGAATATCATCTGCAGCGTCCCCCAAAGGATCATCACTCAGCTTCACCCTCTTCAAAACCTACATGACCTCAAATGGATGAAGACAGAAGTCCTCATCTTAGCGAACAACACCTCGTCATTGAACAATGCATGGTGGCCTGCAGTACTCCGCCCAACCTCCACCCCGGCAGACCAAACCCACAACCCCGACATCAGCTTGGACAGCAAGCTCTCTATGAAGAAACAGGCAAAATCAGTCTCATCCTCCTGCTTCCACACCCTATGCATGCTCCGCAACATCTTAGATGGGCTCCCAGTCAACACTTCAATGAATCAATCAATTAGGGAATTTTAAGTGCACTATTCACCCGTCAGGGTCTCAAGGCACTGGTGGGATCAGCAGTTCCGCTCAGTTGAAGAGCCAGGTCTCGAGAGCATTCATGAAGGTGTTTAGGGAGGGGGGATGTCTGATGTTGATTGGGAGCTTGTTCCAGGTCTTGGCCGCAATGTAGAGGAAGGCTCTTCCATCTGTTCTGTCTCTGGGGATGAGCAGGTTTCAGCGAGGGTAAGTTTGGTGAAGCGGAGGTTTCTTTTTGGTACATGGAAGGTGATTCTCTCATTGAGGTATTGGGGCCCTGTGCTGTTGAGGCATTTGTAAGCGTGGGTGAGTATCTTGAAAGTGACTGTGTTCTTGACGGGGAGCCAGTGGAGGTTACATAGGTGTTGACTGATGTGTTCCTGTCGGGGGATGCCTAGGACGAGTCTGGCTGCGGAGTTCTGTATCGTCTGGAGCTTGCTGTGGAGAGATTTGTTGATGCCGGCATAAAGGGTGTTTCCTTAGTCCAATATGCTGGTTATGAGTGCATGGGTGACTGTCTTCTTGACCCGGAGGGATCCATTTGAAGGTAGTTCGGAGGATGGGGAGGGTGTTGAAATAGCTAGAAGCAACAGCTTTGACCTGCTTATTCATAGAAAGAGAGGGGGTTGGAGGGTTGCCGAGGGTGGTGGGCCACCAAGAGTAATTCCATGCTGACGGGGTGGTTCCAAGTATGAGGACTTCTGTCTTCTCCGAACTGAGCTTCAGGCAGCTGTCACTCATCCAGGATGCAACATCCTGCATTCCTTCCTGGAAGTTGAGTCGGTGTTGGTGGGGTTCTTGCTGAGGGAGAGGATGAGCTTTGGTGTCATTTGTGTAGGATACTATGCTCAGGCCATGATGTCTGACGATGGAGCCGAGGGAGACCATGTAGATGGTGAAGAGGGTTGGGCTGAGAGATGATCCATGAGGTACACCACAGTTGATTTCCGTGAGTTTGGAGAGGAAGGGTGGTAGTCTGATTCTTTGGCTTCTGCCGGTGATGAACATGCGAATCCAGTCGAGGGCCATTCCTTGTATGCCGGCGTCATGTAGTCTGGCGGTGAGTGTGCAGTAGGAGATTGTGTCCAAAGCTGCTGACAGCCGTTGTCTCGCTCGGGAGCTTGGTGAATTCCTGGATGACGCTGAAAAGCTCTTTGCAGTTGCTGGCGTTAGCAAGGATTCTGTTGTGGATGAAGGTTCTTTTGGTGGTAATCCGTGACAGATCAGGCTTTTCTGGCTTCTTGGAGGTCGGCGGTGAACCAGGTTGCTTTTCTGTGGTGCTGGCTGTTGGGCTTCCGTAGCGGGACAAGCTTGTCTGCGCAGCTGGTGATCCAAGTGTGAAGTTCCTTGGCTGTGAGGTTGGCGTCGGTTGTGGCAGCGGGGGTGTCACGGTTGAGGGGGGAGTTGAGCTGCTCCTCGGAGACTCTGCTCCAGTTTCTTTGCTGAGGGTGCAAAGAGGGCTCGGGCTTGTTTATGTGGAAGTTGTGGCCGCTGGGGTTGGTGAGTTGGAAGATCAGGTCTCTGATGAGTATGTAGTCCATGGAGGCGATGACATGGGGTGCGAAGAGTTCAGTGATGGTGGAGGCAAAGTGAGTGTGGGGCTGGGGGTCTGTAGGTGAGGGTACCATGGAGTGTGGAGTTTGGGCTGGTCTGGGCTTGGCGGTGGAGAAGGTGGTACTGATGGTGGTGAGCAAGAGGGGGTCTTTATGAGTTATGGCATCATTTGCACCAAGGCAGATAAAGGAGGCGCCCTTGTCATCCTCAATACCACATATTACAATGCCCAGGCAACTTTACACCTCTCGGATTCAGATACCTACATGAAATTACAGGACAATCCAACCAAGCAGTTCACTGAGACTCTACAGGACATCCTGAAGAGAGCTCTAGACAATGGTACGATAAACGAAAATACCAAGAAATATTTGTCTCAATCAAATCCTAAAAGTCCAACATTTTTTATGGTACCAAAAATACATAAAAATCAAAAGACACCTCCCTGCAGACCTATTGTTTCTACACATGGCAGCATCCACGAACCGGTGGGGAAATCTTTAGACAAATATCTTCAACCTATTGTTATGACCACGAAAACTTACATTAAAGACACCACGGATTTCCTTCAGAAACTTAACGATATCAATCTTGAGGACTATGAAAATACAATACTATGCACAGTGGATGTTAATTCATTGTATACCTCCATCCCCCATCAAATGGGGATTGATGCCATTGAATACAGCCTCATCAGAACTTCAATTCAGGAAGATCTCAAAGTCTTTCTACTAGAACTCATGGAATTCACGCTGTTACACAGCTACTTTAAATGGAACAATGAATGGTTTCAACAAATGACGGGAACGTCGTAAGGGTAATTGTGCGGCTCCGGCCTACGCCAATATCTTTATGAAGAAATTCGAGGAGGACCATATATTGACCACAGAACCATGGATAAACCACCTAAACTTTTTTGTAAGGATCATAGACGACATTTTCATCCTTTGGCATGGCCCGAGGCAACTCTAAAACAGGAATTAACAAAACTCAATCATATTGACACCCGTATTCAATTCACCCACGATATACAGAAGGAATCAATATCATTTTTGGATGTAAGGATAATTAAAACATCGAAAGGATTCCAAACTGACCTATTCAGGAAAGAAACAGACCGAAACAATATACTGCACTTTTCCAGTTTTCATCCGCAATCACTCAAAGAACACTTACCATACAGTCAACTTATCAGAACAAAACGTATTGTATCGGATCCAGAAACATTCTTAGTTCAACAACAAAACACCATTCAGAGATTCAAGCAACGTGGTTACCCCAGTCATACACTCGAACAGGCTCAAAAACGATGCACACTAAAAACAAGAACGGAACTACTGACCACACATCGGATAGAAAACAAACAACCCCAGTAGTTTCAAAATTCTCCACTATGAGCAGAGCATATAAAAACATCATAAGAAAGCATTGGCAAATTCTCAAATTGGAACAGGACTTCAACCACATTTTTGATATCGAACCGATCTGTGCATACACAAGGAGCAAAAACATCGGAGAACTCATCAAACATTCAGAACAAACCAATACACAATTCAAAAGAACACTTCCATGCTGGAATTGCAACCATTGCAACAGCATCATTAAAGGGACAACCATTAACCACCCTATGAAGGGACACAAAATTAAAAGTCGAGCAACAGCAACCTGTGACACAGCAAATTTGATTTATATGCTTAAATGCCCGTGTGGTAAAATTTATGTCGGTCAAACCGAAAGAAAAATCAAGATCAGTCTCAATGAGCACAAATCGAATATTAGAACCAAACAAATCAAATCTACAGTGGCTCAACATTTCATCAAAGCTGGCCACAATGTCAGCCAAATTCGGTTTTGTGTTCTGGAGAACATTGAAAAAAGAGAAGGAAAGGACAATCATAATTCACTCTTACAAAGAGAAAATTATTGGATCTCGCTTTTGACTAGCATGAAACCACACGGTCTTAATGACCGTATGGAATACCTTTGTTATCTATGAGAATTTGTTCCCTTGTTCGTTCAGTACAATACAACCTTAAAGCTTATTACACCAACCTGTTTACCTTGTCCTACTGCTCACGATGTCTCATATGTTAATGTTATGTACACGTGTTTTCTAATTATTTATTTCTGGCAATCTTTCTTCACTTTATCTAGACACCTTTTTCCTCACCATTTTTCTATTGCACTTTTTTTATTGCACTCTGTTTCATCTTTATTTACACACGGTCCTTCCGACACCCTATACAGCAGCGCCATTGGTGGTAACGCTTTAAAACGCCCACAAGCCGATTTAACAGTACTGCGTGTAATTCAGTTTCACTTCCGGTTCTTACGCGGAGGGATTCCGGTTCACGTACGAAGAGATGATACTGTAGAACTACAGCGGTAAGCGCCATTTGGCGTAATTCTTAAACTAGTAACGGGGTCATCACCTTTTCACTATTTCACTTTTACCATAGCGGTATACTTTACAGGTTGTTTGCTCTCATGTATAATACTCGTGTTTTAAACATGTAGCGATTAACACACTCGGGCTCTTTTTAACCCATAAGCACGGTTCAATTTTCACACTAATTAAATCTAACGGTCACATCCAAACAACGGCAATACCCTCACACGGTAAACTTTTGCATGAAGCTATGCACCAATTGACTAACCTCTTCATACGTTTTTCGAGGTCTCTTTTCTAAAGTGCTGTTACATTATCATTTTTCTAGAAATTTCCCCGGATGAATGCATCTTGAATGCCAAAATGCATTGGGAAAGCTTAAACATGGATTAATTGTTGGAATACAATGCAACATATGAATCTTGTGAATACAACAGGAATTCTTTATTGGAAATACATTTTGTTGAAAATACAACACATGTCTTATCATATGTGAAGGAACAGTGAAACCTTCAGGGTGAAGGACCACAAGGAAGCCCGGGGGACATATCCCCATGCGTGAGGGAATGCTTCCCATTTGACAACTACAGCGGCAACATCCAAGATGTGACGGCAGCAGCTCCGATGGCGGCAGGCTTCTCCGTGGATGCAAGGAGCTTTTCTTGATGCGGTGCAATACGACAACTATGACATCCAAGATGCGATGGCAGCAGCAGTGACGGCGACAAGCTTCCCCTTCATTGTGAGACGCTTCTCTCTATGCGGTGCACTACGACAGCTACAGCGGAGACATCCAAGATGCGATGGCAGCAGCAGCGACGGCGACGCGCTTCCTCTTCGTTACGAGACGCTTCTCTCATAGCTGTGCAATACAACAGCTACCGCAGCGACATCCACGATGTGATGGCAGCAGCAGCGATTGCAACACGCTTCTTCCTCTTGAGTCGTGCTTCCAGCTCCTTGCGACACGCAGTCCCTCAGAAGGCCCAAAACAGCAGCAGGCACTTCCAAAGAACTCTGGGGAGCTCGGGATTGAAGTCTGTTGTCCCTGAGACTGCAGCAGGGGGCAAGGTCTGTTCCAAGCCCTTGAAGATCCTCACAAGTTGATGAAAGTACACAAAGTCCCTTTCTCCTCTCTTTGGCAGGCAGGCAACCAGTGCAGGCCAATCCCCCAAGCAGCACTTCAGCTTAGGGATAGACTCTCTCCTCAGTTTCTTCTGGTTCCACTCCTCAGCAAAGGTTTCTTCTTGTTTGTCGAAAAGTGATCTAAAGTCTTGGAATCAGGGTCCCAATACTTATACCCCAAAATTCTTTGTCCTCTGAGGGCAGAGGGGCCTTTGCCCAGTCCAACCCAGTTCTGGAACACTCCGTTTACATGACTCCTTCTTTCCTTTCACAGTGCAGGGCTGAAACATCAGACGCCCCACAGAAGGTGGAGCCAGCATTGTGGAGGAAAGGCACAACCCTGGAGCACTCTGTTGACATGACTCCTTCTCTCCTTCCACAGTGCAGGGCAGAGACATTAGAAGCACCACAGGGGGTGGAGCCGGCATTGTGGAAGGCAGGCACAGCCTTATTCAGGTCCCAGGTGCAACTCCTCCCACCCATCTAGATGCAGATCTCTCTATTCACCACTGGGCTGACTCATCCTGTCTCCTGGAATCCCCCTGCCCTGTCACTCAAACTCCAGACGAGCAATACACAATCTAGCAGAGGCAGGCTTGGATAGTTAGACAAGAAAATACCTACTTCCTAAAAGTGGTAGTTTGAAACACAGAATGTTAAAATCAACTTCACTAAAAGATGTATTTTATCATTCTGAGTTTCGGCGTACTAAACTCGAATTTCTACCATGTTCTCTGAGTCAGTTAGGATTATAAGATGTAATAATGGAACTGCCCATTCTGGCCTATGGAGGAAAGGTAGCCTTGCAATAGTGAAAAATGAAAATAGCTGTAATTCACTATTAGTACATGCCACACACACCAGGGCAGGTCCTACCTTATACTTACACAACACCCTGGTCTTGGGCCTACCAATGGGGTGTCTGATATGAAGAAAAGGTAAGGTTTAGGGACTGGCAAGTGGGTGCACTTGCCCAGTCAGCAGTACCAGCCTGCACACAGGCTCTGCAATGGCAGGCCTTAGACACACTTTTACAGGCTGCTTCGGTGAGTGGCACAACCAGTGCTTCAAGCCCACTAGCAGCAGTTGGTTTACAAGCCCTGGGCACACTCCGTGCACTGTACTAGGGTCTGACGAGTAAACCAAACTAGCCAATCATGGAGTCACTAATCCATACATCAATTTACTATAGAGAAAGCATATGCACTTTAGCACTGATCAGCACTGGTAAAGTGCCCATAGTCATAAAACCAATAAAAACAGGTAAGACAAAGTACAGGAGGAATGCAAAAAGTTCAGGGATGACCCTGCAAAAAAGGGCCAAGTCCAACAATTGCATACTATCGAACCAAGACAACATAGTATGAGGAGGAGGTCCTGCCATTCTTCAATAATCTCCACACAGTTGTCACACATACACCTCCTTTATCTATGATTTGCACTAAAATAGCAGTGTAATGCAGTGCGACATTGAGAAAAGAAATCTCAATGATACAGTATATATAGAGATGTGGCAAATCATAAAGGAAATAGTATCAAGAAAAAATTAATAGAATGCCCCGATTTCATAAGTTTCACAAGTTGTCTGATTTCTAGTGAGCAGCAACGTGCAAGTGGTGAGGGGGAGTTTCGTACTTTAGATTCCTGCATAGCCCAAAACAAAGGCCCAATTTAAGGCACCAATAGCTCTCCTTTTGTCTTGTTATCTTGTGTGTAAAACCCAAATGTAAGTAGAATGGAAGGGAAACAAAGGCGCACAACTTGTTATCACTTCACAAGTACTTAGGAGAAACTACAATTTGGAAGCAAACCTTCAATTTTATTCAAACTCTTTTCAAAAGATATATGCTTGCACTGTAAGAAGATTAGACATATTGGTCTGTAGTAGTATTTACACAAATAGAAATTTAACAGACCCAATGGGCCAAATTCACAACGGTAAACTAAGTCCAAAAGTCTAAGTTTAGACCTGAAGTTTAAATTTAGACCTAAAGTATATTTTTACTACTAGCAAAGTTAGACTTTGGTCTAAACCACGCTCACAAAGCACAACACCAGACCAATGTACCTCAACGAACGATTCACCTTCTACACCCTGAACCGCCAGCTCCGCTCCGCTGACCTCGCCCTCACCACCTTACCCCACATCCGACAAGCAACACCCGGCGGCAGATCATTCTCCCACCTTGCCTCCAAAATTTGGAACACCTTCCCCATCTACCTGCGACAGACCCAGGACCTGCTAACCTTCAGGAGACTTCTCAAGACCTGGCTGTTTGAGCAGTAGCAGCACCCCCGCCCCTCCCACAGTGCCTTGAGACCCTCACGGGTAAATAGTGCGCTCTACAAATGGATTAGTTGATTGATTGATTAATTGACTTCGACCAAAAGTCTAACTTTGCTACTGCTAAAGTTAGACTTTTGGTCTAACTTAGACCAAAAGTCTAACTTTACTACTGTTAGAGTTATACTTTTGGGCCATATTTATACCAAAAGTCTAACTTAGACCAAAAGTCTAACTTTAGTAGGCCCAATTATTTACCGTAATCTTTCATAGCACTGCTTATCCCAGTGTAGTGTGTCAGAGTACTGTACATCACACACACACACGCACACTATATATTGACAATAAAGCATACAAGTGTGCAAATAAATGTACAAGATGTGTTACATAAGCCAAGATGTCAGGCCCCCTGGAATTACTTGGCAGGGGCGGACAAAATTATGCAACAGGGTTGACAAATCATGCTGCAAGAGAAGCCAAATTATACGCTGCAATGTGGCATATTTATTGTTATTATTATCTCATTTGTTTGGAATTTATACACATTTAACACTCTCTGAAAAAAAGGTTTCCCCTCGTTAGTACAAATTTGACACCCAAATACAGAAATAAGGAAAAAGAAAAGTGATTACACAACCTTGGCAAAGAGTCTTCAACTGTGCCTCAGAGATTTCACCACTCTTTTAGTAACGTTTGATCTGTTTGAGCTAGAAACACTTTTTGGTTTTATTATCAGATTATTCAGCAGATGATTGATTATTTGGCAAATGCAGCAAATCCATAATTATGCAGAAAATGCAACGTCCACAGAGTTGCATAAATCCAATGTGACCGTGAATGGGGGTTACAAGGTGCTGGAGTCACACAACCTCTTTCATAGTTCACTGTGCTTGATGATAATCATTGCAATTTATGAACTGCAAGTAACAAAAGAATCCCTGTGTTAAAAGCAGTAACCCGCATCTGTATCTACATTAATAAAAATCTGTCACACACAAGTAAGTACTAGTTGAAATGGGGCAGTAGCAGCACACAGCCCAGTAATATTTTGCAATGAAGTTTACAATAGTAAAAAGAGCTCAGACGTAGTGGACATTATTCCACATGCAAACTGGAGAACCTAGAAATGACCAAGTGAGCAAAAAGTGATTTGTATGCTTGTGTGACCAAGCAGGAGAGACCACATGTAGGCCAAAGCGAAGTACCTGTATCTTCAGGTATAGATGCCCCAAATGAGTGGGTTAAATGTACCAGAGAACAGAGCTTGCTTAAAGTAGGCAACACAAGTGGAGGGCACAAGCAAGTGATTGGGATATCTGGTTATGTCAGCACATTTTGGTTAGATGGCCACCTTTGCTAATGCTGACAGCCTTTATTGCATTGTGTTATACATAATTTCATGATTAGTCACAGAAATCAGACTATTGTTTTGGAAGGGGGCAACCCTACCAACTTAATACATCATCTTTGTTTATGTCAAAATACAGATCTGAGAGAATGTCTGCTCAACCCTTGGTAGCTAGGGCACAGGCACCGGAAAATAAACCAAACCAATTTAGAAAAATTTTGAAAACCGCCATGAGTAAAAAAAGACTCCAAGATGTACTAAATGCATTATGTGGAACATGTAGATAAGATTTTGTACTTTTTAAAGCAAAAAGTGCCAGGAAAAAGTAAAGTGGCACTAAAAAAACAGCAGTTTACTGTTAATTGTAACCTAAGTGAAATTTCAGAATGATTGTGATGTAGCAGAGACAGATTCACCAAGAGGGTCAGATTGGTTAATGTTTTACCTTTCAACTTAAGTTCTAATCAGTCATGTTGAAAGTGGTTAGTGCATGTCTTGCATTTTTCTGACTTCGTTGGAAAGAGCGGAATGATTTGAGTATCTTTCATGCATCTTCCATCACACTTTGTGAATAATGATGGGTGTTATTTACTGCTTGGTCTTTTACCCCCCTCCTTGTGCTAAGCCTTTTTTTGGCAATTTGGGATAGGTCGTGATTAGCCCCCCGCAACGTTTTGTCAACATAAGATATCCATGCAAAATTTGCGTCCTTTTCATGAAACATCATGGAGATTTCAAACATACCCAGGGTTGTAGATTCGCCTGGAGGGGACGCAGAAATTAGCCAAAATACTGCAATTTCTTTTGGGGGGGAATGGTGAAAAAGTGCTGCAGAAGAAAGCATCTGTTCTTTTCCCTGCAAATGGTAACAACAAAGGTTTTGTAGTGCTGACATCCTTATCTTCCAAGAATTCAGGGACTGACAGACTTTTGTCAGAAAAAACATTTCTACATAGTTTTGGTATTTTACTGGCACGTAGCCTTCCAGTTAGCTGTAGAAATGGGTATGAAAGTAATGGCGGTTCCCGGAAAGCTATACATTTCAGAAAAGTAGACAGCATTTTGAATTCAGCAAGGGGTCATTTGTGGAGATCCTTCAAGGTTTTTTTTAATAGAAACTAACCGCTGAAAATAAGAAATAATGGAAATATTTTAAACAAACAGCCATGTGTGCCAATGTTTTCACCTGTAACTTCTTCTAAGTGTGACGGACTTTTTGGAGCAATATACTGTTCCATCCACTAAAACCTTTTGGTTGAGTGGATGCATAGGACATTTAGGTTCCCCAGTAACCCAAGGAACCCAGAGCCAATAACTGAGATGCGTCTTGCAATGGTTTTTAATTCTGTACCGGTTATATAGCAATTCATTTGGTAAATTATAAAGAATTAAAAATAGGTATCAAGGACACCAAAGTATTTCCGAAATGGGAACAAAATATAGAGTTTAGAAGCAGTAGTTATTTGCACATCCCCAAAATTATGTGCACACATACTAGCATGCGAATTACAGAACATTTTTCAAAGCGATTCATTTTTTACAAATTGTCCTACGTTTGGAAGGCAGAAATGCACAGAAAGTCAATAGATAATAACAGTTGCTCTACAATTCTGGGCTCCCCTCAGTCTCTTGATAAAAATGGAACCACACTGGTGTGGGTAGGCCTAGTGCCAGCAACAGGAAACTGTCCAAAACACAATGTGGACACACCACAATTTTTCAGTGGAAACTGACCCTCTTTTACAAAGTGCATAGCTGTGGATTTTGATCCCTAGGTCTGCCGCCACATAGGGAAACCTAGCAAACCCATACATTTTTAAAAGTTAGACACCCAAGGAAATCCATGGTGAGATGACTTGTGTGACTCTCACCAGGTTTTGTTACCCAGAATCGTTTGAAAACCTGAAACTTTGTCAATAAAACACATTTCCTCAAATTTCTGGAACCTGCATGGTTCCACAAACTTCCACCCACCCCACATTCCCCAAGACTCCCAATAGAAATGTTAATTCCCTTGTTTTGGTAGGCCTAGTGCAGGCAACAGTAAATGGGCCTAAATGCAAAATAGACACACCACATTTTTACAGTGAAAGCTGACCCTTTTTTTGCAAAGTGCCTAGCTGTGGAAATTGAACCTTAGCTCTGCCAGGACCTCGGGAAACCTAGCAAACCTATACATTTTGGAAAACCTGACTCCCAGGGTAATCCAGGACGGGGTGACTTGTGTGGCTCTCACCAGGGTCTGTTACCCAGAATCCATTGCAAACCGCAAAGTTTTAAAAAAAAACTAATTTTCCTCACATTTCTTTTATGGAAAGTTCTGGAACCTGCATGGATCCACCAACTTTTACCTACCCCGCATTCCCCAAGTCTCCCGATGAAAACGGTACCTTACTTGTGTGGGTAGGCATAGTGCCTGTGACAGGAAATGGGCAAAAAAATGCAAAGTGAACACACCACATTTTTACAGTGAAAACTGACCCTTTTTTTGCAAAGTTTCTAGCTGTGGATTTTGAAAGCTAGCTCTGGCGGCACCCGGGGAAACATAGCAAACATAGGACATTTTTTAAAACTAGACACCCAGTGGAATCCAGGATGGGGTGACTTGTGTGGCTACCTAGAATCCTTGCAAATCTCAAACTTTGTAAAAAAAGAACATATTTTCCTCACATTGCTGTGATGTAAAATTCTGGAATCTGTGTGGATCCACAAAATTCCACCCACCTCACATTTCACAAAGTCTTCAGATTAAAAATGGTGCTTCACTTGTGTGGGTAAACCTAGTGGGCGTAAAAGGAAAAGGGCCAAAATACAAAGTGGACACACCACTTTTTACAGTGAAAACTAACCCTTTTTTGTAAAGTGCCTAGCTGTGGATTTTGAACCCTAGATCCGCAGGGACCTATGGAAACCTACCAAACCTATACATTTTTCAAAACTAGTCACCAAGAGGAATCCAGGATGGGGTGACTTGTGTGGCTCTCACCAGGTTCTGTTACCCAGAACAAAGCAAAGACAAGGAAATGATGGACAAAGCGCCAAAAGGTTTCAAAAACTCACCCCCAGTCACAGATCTGGGTTGAATTCATCATCGTTCTTTAGCTCACTTCGCCACCTCAGTTCAGACCCAGCTATATGCAAATCAGTCTTGACCCTGACTCTCATGGGAACAGTCCAACCCAAACTGCCAAGCCAGGTCTTCCCTGAACCAGAAACAAGCATCCTGGGACCAGTTTCGGGGGTAACACCCCTCTTTAGCCAGGCTAGGTTGAATCCAGTGGCAAAGTGAGCAAGGGACCCACGTCTGGGAATGCCATGCCAACTTATGGCGAACAAGGCAAACACAAAGAGATGATGGACGGAGCGCTGAAACTTTTCAGACACCTATCCCCAGTCACATATCTGCGTTGAATCCATCATCGTTCTTTAGCTCACTTTGCCACCTCAGTTTAGACCCAGCTATATGCAAACCAGTCTTGACCCTGTGCCTCATGGGAACAGGATTTGGGCCCAGGGATTAGTGGCCATCTAGGGAAACCTACAAACCCACACAATTTTTTAAAACTAGACACCCCGCGAAGTCCAGGGAGGTTTGGCTTGCGTGGATCCCCCAATGTTTTCCTACCAGAATCCCATACAAACCTCAAATTAAGCTGAAAACCCCTACATTTTTCTCAAATTTCCGTGTGGGAAAGTTGTGGGATCACCGGGCTGACACAAATTTGCTGCCACCCTGTGTTTCCTAAGGTCTCCTGATAAAAATGGTACCTCATTTGTGTAGGTGGGCGAAGTGTCCGTGACAGGCAAGGGGCCAAAATGAATTGTGGAGACATCAAAATTTGTGTCATAAAATGACCTGGTTTTGAAAGGTGGGACACCTGGATTTTTGGCCACGGGCTCGGCGGACAACTAGGAAAAACTACTAAACCCACACATATCCCAAAACTTGACACCCTGGGGAGTCCAGGAGTTTGGCTTGCATGGATCCCCTAACGTTTTCCTACCTAGAATACCCTGTAAACGTCACATGTGTCGGAAAAAAATCACATTGTTCTCAAAATTTCTGTGTGGGAAAGTTGTGGGATCACGGGGCTGTCACAAATTTCCTACCAGATAGCGTTCCCCAATGTGTGCCAATAAAAATCATACCTCACTCGTGTGGGTGGGCCAAGTACCCACGACAGGCAAGGGCCCAAAATGTATTGTGGAAACATCAAAATGACCTATCACAAAACAACCTGGTTTTGCAAGGGGGGCACCGGGCTCGGCGGTCATCTAGAGAAACCTACCAAACCCACACATTTATGAAAACTAGATTCCCTGGGAAGTCCAGGGAGGTATGGCTTGTGTGGATCCCCCAAAGTTTTCCTACCCAGAATCCCCTGCAAACCTCAAATTTAGCTGAAAAAAAATCAAATGTTTCTCCAATTTCTGTGTGGGAAAGTTGTGGGATCACCATGCTGAAACAAATCTCCTACCACCCAGTATTCCCCCAGGTCTACCAATAAAAATGGTACCTCACTCACGTAGGTGGGCAAAGTACCTGGGACAGGCAAGGGCCCAAAACTTATAGTGGAGACATCAAAATTACCTATCGCAAAACCACCCGGTTTTGCAAGGGTGGCACCTGGGTGTTTGGCCCCAGGCTTGGCAGTGATCTCGGAAAACACTTCAATCATCAGCAAAAGCACTGAATTGGAAATTGGATAAACTTGACACCTAAATAGACCTAATGAATATTATAGCGCTCCATATAGCAGGGCTAGACACTAAATTGGACAAACTTAACAAGCTAATAGCAGCACAATCAAAATACATGCGAGAACCAAGTCCCTGCACCTGTGGCCTAATAATTGAGAAGCTGAGCCTCCTTCCATGCTTCTTAGAACAAATATTAGCACTTAGAGAGCTAAGTACGTCATATCTTAAGTCTAAAGAAGCCAAGAGTAAAATACAACCGTCCTCCTTTAAAAAGGTGGATAAGAAAGAAGAGGACAAGGAAAAACAAAAAATGCCAGCTGAGAAAAAAACAGGCACCACTTTAAATTCACCTTTTTCACCTAAACCAATTAAATTAACAAGAAGACAAAAAAAGTATGAAAGGAAAGCAAGAAACAAATTATTAGCAGGAAATACAGAGCAAGGAATAAAAATGTTTCCAATATTCAGTATAACTAAAGAAACAGACTACACATTAAACACAACAAGGTCTTCAGAGGGAACAATGGACATGTCAACTGAAGCTCCAAAAGAGTGGCCTCTATCAACATCAGTAAGGTATGAACAAGACCCTAAGAAATGAAGAAATACCAACGCCAGTAGTACAGTGGAGCCCGTGCATAGTGAAAAAGGAAAAAATAGTAAGGATCGGGAAGTGTACAGAACTTGTAATACGGAAAAAGCCAATAACAAGCCCACAGTTTAGCAGCCAAATAGAGAGTGATGACTAATCAAGTCCAACAAATGGTAAAAAAATAAGTCCCCAAAGAAGTGAACACGACGATGGATCACAGCGAACTGGGAAAAGACAACATGAGAAAAAGGAAGGGCAAGTAAAACAATCCACATTGCATGTGCCCAAAAACTGTGCCAGACAGGTGAAGTGGAAAGAAGGGACAAAAGGAACTACATTAGGAAGTGAAGGATTAAACTCGCAACAAAGCAAGGAACCAAGGAACAATAACTGGAGACGGTTGGAATAAATAGGGAACAGACAAGAGGAAAATGTAAACAGCAAACAATAGTTTAATGACTTTGTAGAAACGACCCGACGAGGTAAGGACAGCAAGACCTCCTCAAATGAGTAGATCAAGAGCTCATCTCCTAGCCCATCAATAAAGACCATCTCACAACATGGAAGCCTTAGAATTAAGGTAAACAATAAGGTGGAAGCTGCCCCCATGGAAAATGCACATTGAACCGGCTAAGGTTAGCAACCTTCGGAAAGGAACTGGTCCCCCAAAGAAATGACCTCGTGGTAACTGGGAAAGAGAACAACCAGACTAGCAGGCCACCACTAATAATTTTACTATATGACATTGAAAAGAGTAACAAGCATAACGGTGTCAACCATAGAATACAGACAGCTACATTGGTGGGAACAGATCAAGAAGTCAGCAACACAAGCACCACAGGGCGGTATGGACAACAATTACAACAAATATACTTAACACAAAAGTACGAGTCCCAGGGGTGGTACAATACCCTAAACAGGGGCAACATACTCAAATTGTTAGCATGTATCCCAGGGCTAAAACACTTAAACTCAGACCATCTACTCTTTGTGGAATTTTGCCACTCAAGACACAGTAACTCTAATAAGCAAACCATTGCAATCTAGCAAACAGAAGAAGTCGCCCAATTAATTATGACCTTTAAACAACAATTTGTCACATGGGGTATAAAGGTTTCAAAACCGGCCAAGCCACACTACCCAGGCCCACTAAGGGAAAAATCCACAGAGAAGGGAAATGTATGGCAAAGTCCGGTGAAAAAGGAAAAGGCTAATTCAGTCCTACGGAATGCAAGGGGGCACAGTCCACCAACAACAAGTCGCAATGTGGACCAGCCCAAGGAAAAAGCAATCTTAGAACCTGCTAGGGACCACTGGAGTTGCCTTGCAAATACGCTGAACAAAGTGAAAGCTAATTGACCCCTACATAAACAGACAACGAACAACAGTGAAGACATCCTCCACCTTATCTCATGGAACATAGCCGGAGTCAGGAAATGGCTAGAAGATAGCCTTCCCCTTCAAAGCTGGGCGTCATGCAACACAATCGCCTTAGAGGAGACTTGGGCATCAGAGGAGTTGCCACTCGTTGGATTTACACATTTCAGTGCACCAGCAGAGGAAAATAGGAGGCATGATCACCCAAAAGGTGGGTTAGGAGTCTACGTCGCGACTGAAATTAACCTCAAATCAGAGCAAATAGCTCCCTATGAACCAAATGTGCAAGTAATAAAATTGTCTCTATCACACAAAGAGGCACCAATACTATTAGTCAACACCTATCGGTGAAAGAGAAGAAAGCCCACATTCACTTGCTAACAACTATAATCAATGACATACAAAACAGCAATTCCTTTTGGGAAATTATTCTAACAGGCGATTTCAACTCAAACTTAATCCATACACTAGCAGTGAATAACGAGTTCTGGGATGTGCAACCTCCATACCAGCTTAAGTTGGATCATCCCAGTAGGACAACATCTGGTGACAACTTTGGAATATCTGGGGTTGAGAATAATAAATGATAGAACACCAGAAGACTACCCTCCAATTAATGTTATGTTATGTTATGTTATGTTATAGAGGGTTTTTTTAGCGTGCTCAAATACTTAAGAGTGTCCTGGCGCATGCACATACAATGAAAAAGTGGGCAGAGAAAGAAGAGAGTTAGTCAATCATTTTAAAAAGGTATGTTTTGTGTGACTTTTTAAAAAGCTTGAAGTCCTGAATGACCCGAAGCTCCACGGGACAACGAAAAGCTGGGGAGAATATATGCAACCATTAAACAATGGTATAGCCTGAAGCAAAACGCAAAACGCAGCAGAATCGGAATTGAATAAGTCTCTGTGGGAGGAATTAGAGAAGGATGAAAAGTCTACATACAACCAATACCTAAAAAATTATTATTAGAAACTTGTACACGTGAGGTCTGGGAAACCAACTTTTTCTATTCATCCTTAAGCAAGCTATAAATAAATCAACAAAATGTCACTCTTTGCTAGTCGACAAAAACATCCTCAGTAAGAGAAAACATGCTTAGATGGTAATCACCAACTATAAGACACTTATTCCAGTGCTGTACCTAAAAATCACATTCTCGGCCTATCAAAAGTTATGACTAATGGCCCTGCATCTAGGCAAACTGCCGTTTATCGGTTGATCAGCCAACATGGGTCCAGAAAGGGCCAAAAGAATGCAGACTATGTGGGAGTAGCAAAGAAGATTTTGTTCATTTAGTCTGCATTTGTCCTAAACTATCCCAAGCACGAGCCATTTTTTTAAAACATGCCATGACCCCCAGTGTTATAAGAACATGCAGATCCGCAATTATAGTAGTCTTGGACCCACCAGACATCTCACTGAACTGCCAACTAATAAAGTTCCTTTCTGTACACCCTTATGTATTAAAAATGAATCTTGAGTATTGCACCCTAACATTAAATAAGACTGATTGGTCCTGAGACAGAATTTTGTATTTTGAAAATAACAAAGAGCAGGGCAAGAACGTCTGGAGAAATATTCTCTGTCGTACAGCTGATTATGTGTTAATTAATGCTTTGGTCTAATTAACCGTCAATTATGTACTTTTGTAAACTTAAATATATTATTAAGAGATTCATTAATTGATTTATGACATTTTATATAGAGTTGAGAGCTAATAACTGTCAAACAAAAGATTTTAATGACTTTTTTAGGATTTATATAAACAAGTTTTTTTATTGCAGTTCTCCGATTTATAAGAAAGTGTATTGTTGTCGTTTAAATTAACTTAACAATACATTTTTTTACTTTTTTGACATCTAGGGAAACCTACCAAACCCACACATTTCTGAAAACTAGATACCCTGGGAAGTCCAGGGAGGCATGGCTTGTGTGGATCTTCCAACATTTACCTATCCAGAATCCTTTGCAAACCTCACATTTTGCTAAAAAAAAAAATATATATCCAATTTCTTTTTGGGAAAGTTGTGGGATCACCTGCTTGATGCAAATTTCCTACCACCCGGCATTCCCCCAGGTGTCCCGATAAAAATGGTACCTCAATCGTGTGGGTGGGCCATGTACCCGTAACAGGCAAGGGCCCAAAACGTATTGTGGAGACATCAAAATTACCTATCACAAAATGACCTGGTTTTGCAATAAAAAAATCACTTGCATGCCCTAAACTTATCTCTGGTGCCTAGTGGGCTTTCTGCCCACCCTGCAGGGGCAGATAAGCGGCTATTGCCCCAATCTGCCTTCTGGGGGGTAGAAAGCCTTTTTGGTGGTGGGGGCATTATTATGACAATTCTCGGCAGCCCCAACTCCAACCTATAAAAAAAAAGAAAAACGTCCATGATGCCTACCGGGATTTCTGCCTCTCGGGGGAAGCTTAGGGACTATTGCCCCCATCTGCCTCTTAGAAGAGGCAGAAAGGCTGTGTCAAATTTTTTTGGGGGGGTGGAAGTATTGGTATTTGGCAGCCACCACCTCTACATATAAAAAAAGCAATCCCTGGCATCTAGTCTGCTTTCTGCAATGCCGGGGGGAGATTGGGGGCTACTGCTCCCATATGCCCCCAGGGGACAGAAAGACGGAATTTTGTGGGGGCATTGGTATGCCCTTCTCAGGCAGCCCCCACCCCTAAATCCAATGGAGGGCAAAAAGACAGATTTTCCCCAACTTATATTGGGGGGAAGAAAGGCTGTTTCCTAAGGGCCTGCTCCCCCCTCCCTGGTGTCCAGCGGGTGTATCACTGCTTGGGGATCGCCCACCTGGGCTGATCCCCAAGCATGGATCCACAAAGAAGGGGTACCATTGGAAAGGGGAGATTCTCCACTTTCCAATGATACCTTTCCTGTCTTTCTACATGCTGGGGGGGGGGGGCCTGAGATAGCCCCCTGAGCACATAGAAAGTGAAACAGAAATTGCCCTTTCGGCTCATTTAAGTTTTGGTTTCACTTAAATGACGTCAGCGCGATGTGCACGCTGATCGTCATTTCAGGGAAGCCACGGAAATAGCCTCGGGAGCTGGGGAAGCTCTTCCCCAGCTCCTAAAACTGTTTGGGGAAAAAGGAATTCCCTCTGGTGCCTGCACACGAGGGATTTCCAGTGCCATCTGACGTACATGAGCACTGGTGCGTCGGACGGCTCCCAGCGGATTTCAGAAACATGTTCCATCCTTTCAAAAGTTATGATTTATTTAGCTCCAAAAATTACAACCTCCCGACATTAGGTGGTAAATCTTTCTGGTTGTAATAGCAAGCAGCAAGAAGAGTTTTTTGCATGCATATGAATGTCACTTACCTAGTGAATTTTTTTTTTCAACGAAAACAACTCTCAGTTGAAAGGAAACACATCTCTACTAATCAAGGGTGTAGGCTGGTCATGGCTTTTTTTTTGCTAACACTCATTCAAGAAAATGCCACTGACAGAAGGGAATGCCACCAGAGACGCAGGTCTGGTTGGGCACTTCATTCAACTATGCCAAATCCCTGCACTACAGCAAGCAGAACAATAATATTTATGTAAAAAGACTGCACAGTGTTGTAAGCAGATTACAATCTAAAGATACCAGAGAAGGAAAAGACTGTAATCAGATTTTTAAAGACATACAGGTTGAACAGGCCCACTATAAAAGCCATCCTAACATCGCTTGGTGATGTTTTAACCCCATGCGCGCTGCGGGTTTTCCCGCTGTGCGCTGACTTTTTAAAAAAGCCACAGTTCATGACGAGCTCAGCTCGTCAAGAGCGTACGACAGGCGTAACTCATGACGAGCTGAGCTCGTCATGAGCGTGGAAGGGGTTAAAGCATAATATTGGCATACACACAGTCATACCACCTTTTTTAAATCCTTGCTGTGCTAAAATGTTTTAGCTACTGCCTCAAGTCAACACAAAGTGGGTATGGTGCCTAAGTAAAATCTTCAAGCAGCTTATGGATGTTTTTATCAATATAAGCCATAACCGCCTCGAAGCAAGCTTCAGCTCCACACCGAACCCTCCAAAGCAATAAAGTCATGCTCTCATGCCTCCCATCCCTTCCCAATATGGCCGACCCATTACATCCTTGACCTCTATAAGAGGCGGTCCGGCCCAACCCTGTTTTTTTATTTCTGTGCTGACTCCCTGAAGCGCATTCAGGTAAGTGTGTTCCTGCTTTAGCAGGGAGCTTGGGTCCCTGGGTGGAGGCCCTGCTCTAGCAGGACCATGGGCGAGGGGATCCTCCCCTTTCCTTCCCCCATTTCTACTTGCTTAGGGGCGGTTAGGCTCTGCTATAGCGCGCCATGGGTTAATAGGGGGCGGTCGCAGGGGTGTCGGGCTCTGACTTCCTGGCCCATCTCGTCCCCTGCGGCTGTGGAGGCATCCTGACTGGTTTACGGGGTGCGGTGCCATTTTCTCCCATCTGGGGTTGACGGCGTTAGCCCTGCCCTGCACGCATGGGCTTCTAACCGGTAGGTTGCGCTCAGCAGCCGTAGTATCGTCCGGCCTCCGAGTGCGCTCGCTGTGGTTGTGTGCTCTCGTGTGGTTTTGCTGCCTCTGTCTCCCTTCTCCCTCCTTACCTCCTGGGTCAATGTCCTGGCCAGTGGCAGTTACCAGCGCCGTTCCGAGCATCGCTTCCCTCTCTGTCTGCCCAGGCTCAAGGGTTTTATACGGGTGGGTGGCGTTGCTCCTTTTCTCCTGCCCAGGTCACGTAGGACTGTAGCGAGCTGGAGATTACTATGAGGGGCCGTGTTTGTACACCTGTCCTTGCCTCCTGTGTCAGTGTCTGGGAAGATGGCTGTTCCTGGCACCGTTCCGCGCATTGCTTCCCTCTCTGTCATCCTGCATGGGGAGGTGGCGTAGCTCCTTTTCTCCCACCCAGGTCGCTCCCGGCAAACCGCTTTGTGTTTTGCGGGGGAGGGTGCTACATTTCAAGGTGTAACTATCACTTTACCAAGAACATTTCAAGGTACTTACAAAAGTCCACCTTGAATATATAGTATGTAAACAACCTATATTTTAAATGAGATAAAATAAACTAATAGCATAAGCATATGTTGTTATAACAGAAATCATTAAACATTATGACATGCTAAATGAATTCTCTAATTACAAACAGTATGAAACAAAACTAGATTCACTAACACATTATTTTGAAGATACTTGGGTTGATTGCCTGAGCTGATCGGACCATAGACCCCAACCTAAATATCACATTACATCAGTGTTTGTCTGTGACATCACTAAGGGGCTCATTACGATTGTTGGAACCGCCCGCCAGACATGCAGCTGTCCCACTACTGCAATTAGGATGCCCCTGCCACACTGGCGGGTGCAACCGGGCCTTTAACATTGCGGATGGTGCTGCTGGCTGCAGTACTCTATGCAATGTTAAAATGGCATGCACTGCATTTCCCTGCACTATGTGCCAGGCACCACGCGATGCTTGCCATGCAGTGCACGGTAATGCAGGGGGGCTACCATGGGTACCCCCCAGTGCACAACCACCCTTCCCCACACAAAGGGGACCTGCAACGGGCCCCCAAACCCAATCCCCACCAGATTTTCCATGGTGGTTCCACTGCCATGGAAAGGCTGGCTGATGCCAGCATTGTAATCTGGCGGGCGGTGCCTGCTAGGTACCACCACCATTTCCCTGGTCCTGCCCGCTCTGCCAGGCAATCCTAACGATTGCCTGTGGCGAATGCATGGTGGGCAGTCTTTGTGCCTGCCAGGGTTGCGGAACAATTCCCCCCGCCATCCTAATGTGGCGGGGGGAAATGGGCAATCAGATAGTGGAGGGACCGTCACAGCCAGCTGTGCTTTCCTAACGACCCCCTATATGTCCCAAGAAGCAAAATCAAATACAACAGTGGAAGAGTTCACTTAATTTGCAGGAGGGCAGCAATGTTTTATAACCACTCTCTATTGTTTGTAGCTGTAATCACTCGTTTGAGTCTTAAATCATGCAAAGGCTTCCTTTTCCTTTCAATCGATCATCACATGGTATGTATTTCATAAAAAAAGTTCTTTTTATTCCATAGTAAATTTTAAGTCACTTTTAGGCAGACCAAGCCAACACATTTTATCCCTTGACTTCATCAGGGCCTAATAAATATTTACAATAACTCTTCAAAAAGAGAAAACTTTTTTTGATTTGATATCAATTTTTCAACTATTTCTTTCTTTTGTCTTTCTTTCTTTTATCATTTATCATTACATTTCTTATTTTCCAATGTTTTTACATATTTTTTCACATTCTAATATTGTATATAAAAACAAGACATTCTTCAGAAATGAGCACCTGCGGCACTTCTGTGCATTTAGAATCTAGGATGATAAAATCCTAGGCCATGTTATGAACTTCATTCTAAAAAATCTTTTTGCCAATCCCCCAAATTGCTTTGTGCTTTGAGTGATTACAGCTATAGCAACACCTATTTTATTCCTGAGGTAATCCTTTCATTAAAATTCCTTCATATAAAATTCAAGACATGCAGCATGTTAGGATTCGTGGCCTGTCCCCTTTCTATGACCATGTTATCTCCATCACATGACATACCTGAAAAGGGGATTTAAGTCAGTCCCGCCCCTGCCGCTGTGCTTGGTATCTTTTTCATGTTGGTTCCAGGTCCTGGGTTATTGTCTCTTCTGAGGATCGTGCGAAGCGGTGCTCACGGGCTCGTGGGCATCTTAACCTATCCTTCTCTGTTCCAGGCTTTCTGATCCAGCGTTTGTGTTTATCCCTCCTTCCCTCCCTGTGGTCCAGCGATTTGTTTGGTGTGTCCCTGGTGCACTTTTGAGCACTCCGTTTATTGCCCTGTCCAGGAATCAAGGGGGAGTGTTGGGGCTCCAGCTCCCTCATCTGGCATTGGGATTACAGGGAATAGAGACCTTGCTACAGTCAGTATCGAGAGGCGCGCGGTGATGCGCACGAATTACGCGACCTACTTCCGCGATATTCTGGACTCTATCCTCATCGTTGTGCCACAATTGGGTGCATTTCCGGAGCCAGAACGAGGATCGCGTCCTGGAAAACCCTTTCCTTTGCCGTGTTGTCTCCTCCGTCCCTAGTCCTTGTTGTCTATAACGCAAAGCAGAGTAAGGGTTTTTTTTCTGTCAACTAGTTGACTTTTCCCCCCTTCATTCTATTCTGAGATGGGTTGGGAGTTTTGTTATCTGTCATCCTGAAACCTATTTTGGATTCCCCATTGGAGATCAGTATTTGCTGTATGGACTCCTTCACGAGACGCAACCAGCATCCAATAAGGGTAAGGAGGTCATTAGTTCATGGATATGGCATGGTCATGGTTTAAGGTGGAGGGGTGTGTTACAAGCCGTATGGCAGAGGTGTAATGCTGTGCCTTATTTTATAGGTGCAGATACGTGGAGGCAGTCTGGAAGTCTCGACTGGGGTAGAAGAAGTCCCTTTCCCTTGTTTTCTTTCACACCCTCTCCCCAGTGCTCATTTGTTTACTCATTGTGTTTAACTTTTATCATATGAGTAGCACTTGGGCTGGGGTAGCGGATTGGGCCATACTACGTTCCCGCAGTGTTACGGGCATTGGAAGCGGAACCCAACACAGGAGGACCAAAATGAGACTTACAATTCTATGTTGCTTCTTCTCCAAAGCTGTTGTTTCCTTATTCCAATTTTTCCATTTCATTTGTTCTTCCTTTTTCCATTTTTTCCACTGTCAGAAAACACACGTCTTAGAGTTTATATTCTTACGTTATGAGTTTCAATGTCACTCAATTGATTTCTTTCATCCTTTAAAATTCCTCTTAAGGTATAACTTGCTACACGTTATAATTGGTATTCTCAATACACTCCCTTATTTTTAGTCTCAATACACTCCTCTATTTAAGTATCCATTGTTGCGCGTTCCAACAAAAGTTCTTGCCACTTTTCTTGAGCCATTCCCAGCACCAGCATTCTTTCTCTAAGTACCATGCCACTCCATACACCCCTGTGCTGTTATGTATTCACACACAATATCTATATCTAGTCCACCATGCCCTGTTTATTATGTAACCGCGTTGTACCGATGTTCTCCATGTGGGGAATTTTCTCTCCGTTATGATCAATCACATCTCCCACAAATCATCCTCAATTGTTTGTGTCCTTAAACTCTGATTTTACAAATTTCACCCCACAGTTAGATTGATCATTATTTACATTCTCATTCTTCCCTCAGGCCCATTCTTCTCACTGTCCATATTCCGTGCTGCCTCTGATCTCCTTGAGTCATCCGTTTGACTACTCCCTATAATTCCCAACTTAAATAGTCTAAAATTACGCTGATGGGTTCCAAATGTGTTGGAATCTCCTCCCTATTACTATTCTCTCCATAATAGGTGCCATTTCCAAATGGTTTCCCTATATAGTTTTCACAGTGTTTAGTTTTACTCTCCTTGACAGCTTGTCCTACTTCAATTTGTTGATAATTACTAATTAAAAAGTTCATCCTTTGGTGCATTCTGTTGTATTCACTTGCTTAATTTCCCTTATGTTTCAACTGCCAATACATGCTTTCACTTCGGGCACCATATTGGAGCAGCTTCTTAATAGTTTAGATTGATGGATTCAGACTGATCTATCTGAAATCCAATCATCCATTTTCTATCACGGGTTGGGCACCACCCTGGAGCGCCTTCCCTGCCTCAGTATACTATTATAATAGAACTAGCTTTTTTATTAATTCTGGCAAAAATTAACTGAATTAATTTTTATTTAATTGCAGCAAAATTTAACTGAATTTGATTTTCATTTATATTTTTCTCTTCTAGTTCTCAAATCCTTGATATCCTACTGGTGAAGTGTGTATATCCGTCTACCTACATTGTCTCCAGGTAAGACGTCCCAAGTATTTATTACCAAGCCATCAGAACCAGCTATAATGCGGAATCATTTACCGATGGTTCCTGTTCTTCATATCTAAGTCCTGGTTATGCCACTGCAATACATGTATTCTGTTCTGCCTCCCCATTCTAAATTAAAAGAGCCAACTCCAATAGTAAAATTAAATTTTCTTGCCATAAGTCTAACCATAGCAAAATAATAATCCAACTCTAATCTTGCAATTTATATTCTCTTGTCCTAAACTACATGTTCCCTCATATTCATTTTTATGCAACCCCTTTCTACTGTCAATCCACAACATACTTCTAGTCCTTTCCTTTCCATAGCTGATCTCGTAAGTTTTTTAATGTATAAATTGTCATACCTCCATCGTTCTTATTGTCATCCACATCCAACTTTCCATCGCATTTTTCTGCATGACATTATCACTTGCCATTATCTATTGCTATTTATTCGTGTTCCTTCACTCAATCCATTTTATACCCTCCCTCATCTATAGCAATTCACTCTTGTTCCAGATATTTCTAACCTTCGTTGACCCCATCAATCATTAAGTGACCCTATGGGGAATAATATATTTTCCTGCATCGAGGACATTTTCACTTGTCATTATCACCTGTTGCTTTCCATTCTTGTTTCTTTACTTAATTTGTATTTCTGCACTCTCTCATCCATAACATTTCACCATTGTTCCAGATATTTCAAACCGATGTTGATCCCTCATTTTTGCAGGAGCCGTATAAGAAAGAGTGGAGATCCTGTTCAGTATCCAAACCTTTCTGCACTGTTCTCAACCTTGCGATCCATTTTGCTTCAGGCTGTCTCATTCTCACCTCCTGATCACCCCACCCCTTTATCCAGGGTTAATCATTTGGATACCATGGAAGGTAAAGCCTTGGTCAGTTGGGTGGTTCTCACGCATGTGTTGGAAAATTAGACTCCTACCACCCTTGTTCTTTCTTGCTCTTTGTCGTTCTTGTATTCTTAGTTTTAACATTCTGATAGAGCTACCCACATAAATCATATGACACTTACACACTATACCATAGATCACATGTGTGCTTTTACAGTTCATAAACTAAAATGTGTCAATGTTAATCCTAGACAATATACATTGCATTCTGAACATATGTAATTTTTTTTTTTTAGCTGTATGGACAACCAGTCACTGATGGTGTCCCTGAGCTGAGGCGTGTAACTATATGTGACCGAACTCTTATGTGTGGCCCTATTCTATAGGTAACCCAAGGTTTTTCCGTTATCTACTCAGCTAAACCTGATACCCGTTGTAGTAGTCCCCAAAGACCTTTTAGGATGTTACAGATGTCATTATGTTCTGCACTATAGGTTGATTCAAATGCCAGTTTCAATTTCTCTTCTTTGTGCACCCCTTTCTTCTATGTTTCTGGGAAATCCTGCTCTATGCATATTTTAAGACTTCTTCAATATAGCAATTGTTTCGTAGTCTTGATTTCAAGCCCTCAAGTCCTATCTGTAGTCCCTTTCCTCACTACAGTTCCGCCTTATCCTCACTATTTCTCCATATGGTATACTTTTGATCACATGTTTGGGGTGCGCACTCTCTGCCCTCAGTATGCTATTAGTGGATGTGGATTTGCTGAAAAGATTACTACCAGTTTTTACCCCTCAGCAAATAGCTCAACATCCAGAAAAGTGATTGCCTTCCACTGCCCACACTCCAATTCTTCTGTATGCAGGTATACAATCCCACCACATACAATGATATAAATGACATTGTCTCGTCCCACAATAAGTCCTCCAATTGTCCGTAGCATTGCGAAAATACAATGAAAGGTTTGTCACTAGTGGCTTTAAGTATTGGTCAACATATTCCAACAACCTTTCCATGGGGCCCCCATTATTGGTCTTTCTGGTGGGGAACCCCACCTTATGTACCTTTGTTAACAAGTATATAAAAGGGTTTGAGGGATTTGCCACCTTCAGGTAGCTATATTCCAAATCATTAATCATTTTCCAGTCTTTCTACTTGCTCAATTCAGAAAATAAGAACAGGTTGGGATTCTCTATTGGAATACCTCAAACTTGTTGGTAGCACTCTTTGTCCCCCAATTGTCTCTGTATTTCACTGTTATAGTCAGGTCGATCCATTCCAATGATGAGTCTCTTTTGTCTGCCTCATGTATCAGTATGTTCTCATCATTTCTCATCATTCCCTAGATTGTCATCTATTTTTCTTGCTTCCCTAGTGAAGTTACAGATGTTCTAACTCCATTCTTCTACTCCGATTGGCCAATAGACTTCTTTCCTCCAATTTGTTCAGATCTTTTGTCATTTTTTAATGAAAATAGATTTATCTCTAATAACTGTTTCCCTTGTGTTGTAAACTTGAAGTTAGGTCTTAAGCCACTGTCGTTGGACCGATCTATTGTGATACTTAATTGGGCACATACATCAGTTATCTCTAGTTTACTTTCATTTTTTGACATCAGCATATGTATGTCATTGACATCTTCAGTTGATATTTCACTTCATGTTGGTCCAGTTTACTTTCAAATACATTCTTTCCTTTCCAATGTTTCAAAAAACCTTTTGAGCTTCAAACCTTTGCTCAAGACTGCAATTTCTTCATGGCTCAACCCCTACTTATGAGATTAATTACTTGTAATCCCGAAACTGAGATGGTCTTCACCCGCTCCACCTATTTGTTGATTTCTACTATACTTTGTTCTTTGATTGGTTCCTGGTTGTAACCCCTGTACCATTTGTTCTTCCTCTTCCCTATCCTTGTCTTCCTTTTTGCTGCATGGCTATCCTTATGCATATGATCTCGTCAGACTAAGGGGAACTATATGTATTAGCCCTAACTTTTTTAAATGACTTAAACAGATATTTGAAATCTTTAGACTGATTCTGGTACTGGTGGCTCATAGCCATCAGCCCGTTCCATTTTTACAACAGTTTCATAGCCAGGAGGTGTCCCGTGGCACCCCCTTCCCATGCAGCTCGATGAATTATCCCAATTCTAAATTTGCCTTTTTCAGCATCTTGACCTTGTGTGCATATACATCATGGAGAGGGTAAATTGACTGACAAGCCTTCTCAATGTCTTTGCCAACACTGACTGTGATCAGCTTGTTGCCCACTTCTTTCAGGTAATTTGTTTGCACCTCACGAGTCATAATTTCCATCATTTTCTTGCAAATCTGACGGACCTGCTGATGCTGGGCATAGGCTGTCTTGCAGATCTGATAATTACGCTTCTTGGTGAAACCAACACAGAAGAGCCGGAGAAGGTAACCATTAGTGGTGTTCACAACTATATGAGCCTCAATCATAGACTGCCATTTTTTAAACATGGAGCCCATTTTGTCTCTGGGGAGGTCCATTCCATGGAAATTGGTGAGGCAGTATTTGCCTTGGACATCTTCTGAAATAGGTTTACATTAACAGAAGGACATTTTTATCATTCTGGAGATCAGGTAGACTCACCTCAAAAACCCAACCTTTAAGACTTTCTGATGCAATTGTGGTTCCTAGGGTTCGGGTCACTAGAGTCTTCCCAATGTTCCGTATACTGAAATTTGCTACTGCTTTGACACCATACAAGTCTCTTTTGGCGAAGGGGTCAATAATCTTCTTTTTAGCGCCTTTCTTGCCTCCTTTGGTCGGCCGCTTGTTCTTGCTGACCACAGTACAAGATTGACACAGTTCCTTCAAATGAACACCTGGAAGGAGCCACCTTACACTCACCAACTCTAAGAAATACTTAAAAAAGAACAAAGCTATGAGGAGCTAAGGATGGAAAAATCCCTATCCCAATTCAACCAAACATCCCCAAATAGACTAAACAAATGGATGAACTCTTAGTATACAAAGTAATAATCTGTGCTAACAAGCAGGGCCTTCCATATCGAGATTCAGTAGGAAGAAGCTTGATTTTACTAAAGCAGGCTAAACAACGACACCATCGAACTTCCCTAAAACAGGAACACGCCTACTTTATTCTATATTATACACATTAAATATATTACATGTTTCTAAAAAGAGAAATGTAATAAAAGAGATGTTTAGAAAATGTATATTGCAATAAAATATATGACAACATCTTTACAAAAATGCTATTAATAAACAAACAATATATACCATAAATTACTATAACTAATTAATGTGCAAAATCATTATAAATGCAAACACATTCTAATATTTTATGGCTGTCATATTTATGATTCCCAATAAAAACATAGTTACATTGGAGAAAGTGTTACACCCTGAGGAAGTTTACACCTCACTTCAAACGTTACCACCTTGTGGAAAATGTAGAACTTGAGGGTCAGATTTACCATTTTCACTCCAAATCTAACCACATTGGGGTAAGTGTTAGAGGCAATCAAAATTCATATTCTCACTCTAAACTTTACCACATTTTGGCATGTGTCAACCTTTGGAGGGTTCATTTTATTATTCTCACTCCAAACTCAACCACAAAGGGGAATGTTTTGGCCTTTGAGGGGCTCAGATTGACTATTTCCACTCAAAACTTTACCAAATTTGTATATGTGGTTGGGGGGGTCAGATTTACTCTTCATGTAACCACACTGGGGAAATGATTAACTTTTAGGGGGTCACATTTACTACTTTCACTCTGAAATTAACCACCTTTAACCTTTGGGAGGGGGGTCCAGATTTACTATTCCCATTTGAAACTGAAACACATTTGGGGAAGTGTTGGACGCTGTGAATTTCTAATATAATGTTCACACTGCAAGCTTTGGTAAGTAAGTGCTGGACTTTAACCTCAACAACACTGGTGAAAGTGCAAGACTTTTGGGAGGAGATATTTACCCACTCCACATGGAGCCACTTTGGGGAATCTGGTAGGCTTGGGAGGGGCTCACAGTTTCTATCCACACTATAAACTGAGAAACATTGGGGAAACGGTTGAACATTGGGGGTGGGTTCAGATTTTCTGTTCGCACTCTTAACATAACCCTATTGGAGGAAGTGTTCGGCTTTGAGTTGATCAAAATTATCTTTCCCTACCCAAACATAACCACTTTGAGGAAGGTGTTAGACATGGGGTGGGGCCTCAAACTTTCTATGGACATTGGGGGATGTCACAGTTATAGACACATTTACACCACAGCCCTGCTGAACACAAGAAGAAGCCAGAAAAGAGCCTTTTGTAAAATACAGTGTCACAGGAAGAAATAGGCAAAAATGGCAAAATAAATGTAAACAGGTTAAAAGAGGATGCATTACAACATGTAACTCATAAATACACAGCAGCCTACAGGTTGTGGTGCAGGACAGGCTTCAAAATAGTAATTTAACACCTTGGCTGTGGCACGAATTCTGCCACGGTGCTCAACATTCCAATCGCGGGCGTGGCTCAGACAGCCGCTGTCGTGCGCATACACGCACGTGACTCGTGTCGGCCGGGGGCCGTCATGAGCACGGAAGGGGTTAAGTTTCAAACCTTAAATTGCTCTCATTCAGTTGAATAAAAAATCACCCACATGGTATCTACACTGCTCTTTTAAAATAAGACTACCGGGTCTTCTTTCAAGATATTTAAGCAACTCAGAGACAAACAACTCTAGCTTCACAAACACACAGGTGTAAGATGTGTGCTGCAGTCCTTCATGATGTAAAGGTGAAACCATTTTCTTTTGATGCTTGGAAGAAAGAATTATATGGCTTGTGTTTATTTTAATGTGTTACAAATTTATTTCTAAACTGAAAGTGACATGCATCTACACAGACTTTACATTTCTTTTTTACCTTTTAAGAGCATTATTTAAAAGAAGCAAATGACAGAGTAATCCATGCTGAGCAAGATAAGGTACTATGACAGGAATTCGAATAATTTTAACTTACTATAAACATTTCATTTATTATTTAATCTGATTCTTATTAGAATGCTTACATTCTTTTGTGTGTATGTTACAGATTCCAAGGCCTTAGTCAGTGAACTTTCCTGTATGAGCGACAATCAGAAGTAAATCCAAATCTGCTACACTGCCAGCACATATTTCTCTTTTTCCTCTGCCCCTTTCTCCCTTGGGTGTCCTTTAGTTCATTCATGTATTTTGAGTTAGCTGCTGTAGACTGTGGTAGGAGAGTGAATACATGTATGTTTTTTAATGATACTCCTGCAGTGGTGAATCAGGTTAGAGCCATAACAGTAAGTGTGGTTTACTATTCCCTCTCCAAACTTAACCTCATTTGGGAAAATGTTGAACTTTGAGGGGTCCACGTTGCTATTTCCGCTCCAAACTTTTCCCGAATAGGGAAAAGTGTTGATCTTTGTTGAATAAGATTTACTATACTCATTTCAAACTTAACCAGATGGGGGAAATTGGTGAACTTTAAAGCAGTCAGATTTACTATTCCCACTCCAAACTTTACCGTATCGGAAAAAGTGTTGGACTTAGAGGGAGTCCAATTTACTATAATCATTCCACACTTACCCACACTGTGGAAAATGTCTGACTTTAAGAGGTCAGATTTATGCATTCACATGTCAACTTAAACACATTAGGCAAAGTGCAGGCATTTAAGGTTTGTAATTAACTACTCCTACAAAATTATATAAGACATTTCACTAAAAATAATACTTGTAAGAAAGACATTTTAATTAAATTGAAAAAAGTAAACTGCACGAAATAAAAAAGGGTGTATTGAGAGCAGTACCAAAAAAACAAATATTTATTATAACGTTATAATTGATAAGTGTAAATTATTTAAAATTCCAATACATTTATAATCTGAAATAAAATTATTTTAAAAAACAAAAAAGAATAGTCTAGATTTTAAAATCAAATTTCATAAAAGTTTAACTCCCAATTACAAAACACTATGCACAGAACATCTTTTTTTGAAACCAACATCTATATTGAAAATAATGAAATATATTTTAGTTTAATAAAAAATCGTGTAAATAAACAAAATATATTTTTAATAACAAGAACCACACGAATATTTCAGAAACATATTGTCATAAACGTGTACTACATTTAAAAAAAAATACACCAATATTAAAACAACTATGTAAAAATATCTTTTAAAACGTACACATATAAAGAAAGCTTAAATAATTAAAAATCAAAATATAAACATACATATATTCTTTAAAATGTAGTCAAAGCTCACATAACAATTTTAAAGATAACACACCTATTAAGTGTACATTTGTATTGACATCCCCACCCTATTCCCCTATAAAATCCAAGATACCGCTTATGACAATAGTGCAAAAAACATGTAAACATTTTAAAATGTACTGTTCGGTCCGCCGCAGGGAAACACAATCACGCGGACAGAGTTCTTTTACCCAAACTTTCACCTCGAGCTGGTCACCATCTTGGAAGTTGGTGGTCAAGCCCTTTCTGCACTTTCGGTTCCAGGGGCATTTAAATTAGTTTTAAAAAGTATGCTTCCCCAAGCGTGCAGTGGATGCCAGCGCCTGGATGGCATCAGGGGCCAGGCATGCTGCCATTTTCTTCCAGGGGGCAAAAGTATCCCAGAAAGAACATATCCCAGGACACAAATGCTTGAGGTGCATCCTAAAACTCAGCATGGGCATGTACGGATAGGGTTAACTTCAACACAGGGTAGGCAGAGCACTGTAACTTATGCTCTAACAATAATCGGGCCTCCAGACCGGGTTCCCTGGGATGGCCCCGGTGCTTGGGGTAGGAAAGGTTAATGAGTCCAAAAGCAAGGCTGGACTTGGATCCTGCTGAATCTGGGGGGGCTTTATAAATGCTCACTCAATGACCAAACACAAAACCAATATCACCCTAACTATCCAAACACTCAAACTGGACTATCTTTTTATCACTGAGAAATGGGCCACTTGATCCTAAGTTGGCAGACGCTTTCCCCCCAGGCTACACTATACTCAGATGCGACCGACCTCACAGAAGAGAAGGTAGTCTTGCCCTGGTGGCTAATGACTCCCATAGATGTACCCATAGCAATGTGAAAGGTGTCCCTGGCTCTCTACTGGAAGCCACATTCGGAATGAAGCTATCAGAGAACTGTAACCTGTCAAGCCTCCTGAAATAACTTCCACCAGGGCCAAGGGAGAAGTTTTTAGAGACCTGGTGCCAAACCCTAGAATCATTTGTCACTACGGCTCATTACACCATTCTAGGGGATTTCAAATTTCATCTTGAAAACAAACAGGATAATGACTCTGCTCACCTTTTAGCTCTTATGTCATCTATGGGGTTTGAGCAACTCTTCCGTTCTCCCACCCACAGTGCTGGCCACACCCTGGATGGCATCTTTGCTAACCACAACAATCTAATGATTGAGGCAATTCAGCCTCTCAGCTGGGTTGACCACTGGCTGGTTGAGTTCAATATTAATTTCCCTCATCTCAATAAGGTGAACAAGGGTTTCCCCCTAAAACATAATTGTTGCAGGGGACAGAACAAGGTTACTGCCACCAACTTGGAGTCCGCCTTGGCATCAGTTTGGGAATAACACTGCTCATCCTCCCACGGCAGAGGGTTTTCGCAATTGGATTACAGAGACCTTGGACATAGTTGCTCCATTTTATAGATTCTCACAACTTAGCACAATAGGGCCTAGATGTAGGTAATTTTATTTTACCACTTCTTAAATACCGAATTTTACCGATTCAGTATTTAAGAAGTGGTAAAATAGAGGGGGGGGATGTAGGTATTACAGATTCGGTAAATACCGAATCGTTAAGATTCGGTATTTACCGATTCGGTAAATACCGATTCGGTAATGCCCATTGATTCCTATGGGCATTGAAGCCCATAGGAATCAATGGGTATTACCGAATCGGTATTTACAGAATCGGTAAATACCGATTCCAGCAAGGGTGCAGGGGGTGTCACTTTGACATCCTCTAGCACCCCAAATACAGGCATGTGTGCCATGTGGCACACAGACATGCCCTAAGGGCATGTCTGTCTGTCACATGGCATAGGTGTGCATGCACACATGTGCAAGCACACCTGGATTCGGTATTTTACCACCCAATTGGATTGGGTGGTAAAATACCAAATCTGAAAGGCCTTTGGGACTCAGAAGAGTCCCACCTACATATAGAAGTTACCGAATCGGTAAAAATACCGAATCGGTATTTTACCGATTCGGTAAATTTACCGATTCGGTAAATTTACCGAATCGGTAAAATTGGCCCCCTACATCCCAAAAACCCATTTACCGGTCGGTAACGGCCGAAATCGGCCGCTACCGGCCGGTAAATGGCCACCTACATCTGGCCCAATATGTTAATGACTGACAGGTCAATGCCCATCTGGCCGAGGGGGAGCAGGGTGGTACTGGGTTGACAGGCGCAGGGCTACCTGCAGAAAGTATGATAATGCATAATCAAAGTATGCATAATCAAATTATGTCTAAAGATCCACTATGTGACATAAATATGTCTCCTCATTATTTACCACACCTATTAGGTGTGCAGCAAGTTGCAAACGTAGGAGCTATCTTAGACTTGAACACAGGACAAAGAATGGTAGAGAACCCAAAACCTCCCTTGTTGCCACCAGTGTCAGCAGGGGAAGAAGTAGCAGAACTAGTGATCGACCCATCGAATGTTTCGGAACCCCCTCAGCTTGCGGCTATAACATTGTCACCTGGAACATAGCCAGACACGCAAGTAAAAAGGATATGTTAGGCTGAATGGAGTTTATCAATACACATGATATAATCTGCTTACAGGAAACCTGGAGTATCGATACGTCCACCTTGAAGGGTTTACTTCTTATGATTTACTAGCAACTCCTTCCTAATCTGGCAGAGCTTATGGTGGATTGTTAATTCTAGTGAAAAATAACTTGCCCCTGAGAGTCAAAAGAGCTATTAACATAGGGCACCATTCGCAGATACTTTGGCTACACCACAGGGATGACCAGGATGTCTTATTGATTAATTTTTATAATAATATATTTGATTCAACTCGCCATAATGTGGTCACTGAGATAAAGTTGGAACTTGACAATTTGGATACTGCTGATAATATAAATATGGCTAGCATATGTGTCGGAGATTTTAATATTCCAATTTGTCCTTTGTCTATGACAGCATTTTGTGGGTTTCAGAACGATGAAGGGGTCGACTGCCTACATTTTCCACATTCCATCTATGGAGATACCCTAAATGCCTTCCTGGCAGAATTCGATCTTGACATCATGGGGATGGGAAGGAGATACCAACCTTTACCAGAAGAACAGCAAATAGCATAATTGATCATGTTATTGTTTCTGCCAATATTGTAAACCTCTGTTCTACCCCGTGGATTGATGATTTGTCGCTGATTGATCACAACTTTATTATCATGCCTCTGCTTGTGTGAGGAAATAAAATAGTAGTGCCATGTACGGTTATTGGCAATATTGCCCCATGCAGACGAAACGGCACTAGATTTAGATGGAAAGGCACTAACTCAGGTGAAATATGAAAAAATATTTTCCAGCACTGTGGTAAAGAGATTGAAGACAGTTTGGAGATTGAGACCTAACCAGCCAATATTTGGATTAATTTTAGTATAATTAATGATTCAATCTCAAAATTATTTACTGCACCACCTCGTAGGAAACCGACGCAGATAAGGGGCTGGTTTAATCATTTCTGCTCCAACTCATTGAACCAGCTGAAACAAGCACTCTCCAGTAGACCCAGGGATAAAGTGTTAGTTCAAGAACTAAGATCAGAATATAAATCTAAATTAAAACGTAGAAAGAGGGAACTCCAACAGGAGGCATGGGATAATCTTGCATTAGCAGCAGATTCATCCACTAACAAATTGTTCTGGGATACTGTGAATTCAACATTCCTCAAAAACAATTCTATACCAGAACTTCTATGTCATGTCAGCTGTGAGGAGTAGGTGGCACATTTCACTAGCATACTTAACTCAACCCATACAGGTATTACGGACCCTGTTCCCCTGCATAAATGGCCAGTAATACCGCTAAATATTTCCCTTGACGAGGTTGAGCTAGGCCTTGGAAGCAGTAAAGGGGGAAAAGCACAAGGCCCGGATGGTGTCCCCATCGATGTATACAAAACTGTGCCTGAACTATGGGGCCCACTACTTACAAGAGTTTTAATGCTGCAGTAGCAGAGGAACCCGCTATTATCCCCATCAGAAGGGTAACAAATCTGAGGCGAAGAACTATCAGCCTATTTCCCTACGCGATTCCTCAGTAACGATCATGAGTAGGGTTTTATTAGTAAGGTTAGAAGAGTGGATTGCAAAGAATGTTTTTTTGGCACAGGCTCAACGCGGTTATAGCAAGGGGCTGGGCACGACTGAACAGTGTATTAAACTAGAGCTTTCAGTCGGAAAGTATACATGTGCTAAACAGGGACGGCTCTTTTTATGCTTTGCTGATTTTAGCAGTGCTTTTGACTTAGTGGATCATGCCATTTTATGGCCAGTTTTACTTAACCTGGGTGCCCCGAAACCTATTTTTTACTTTTTAGCCAGGCCGAATGAAAAAATATTGACTAAAGTACGGTATGGCCAAATGGGCGAATGCACCCCTAATTTTAACCGTAAAACGTGGTGTCTGCTGCGTCTTAGCACCATTGCTTTTTACCCTATTTATTAATGAAGCTGACGCAGTACTTAGAATGATTCAGGTAGATTCCCCACAAGCGGAGGGCAAGGAATTTCCAGTCCTGCTTTATGCCGAAAATGCTGTGCTCCTACCAGAACAGCGGTATGCCTCCAGAGGTTAATTAATGAGTTTGTTGATTTTATTAGTAAGATGAAGCTGTTGATCAATAAGGCCAAAACATTCACAATGGTATGCGGTTCGAAACCTAGGAGTTTGAAACCCCTTTTTATTGATGGCAATAAAGTGCAAAATGTTGATAATTTCTGCTATCTAGGGTTATCTTTTTCTTGTGATGGGAAATGGATCCATGAAATATCCATTGTTTGGGCCAAAATGACCAAAAGTGTGTATGGTGTCTTTAAGCTTGCATCTAATTTGGGGGATCGCTGCATTAAAGACAAGGTCTACATCTATAAAGCCAGATGTACCTCGGTTGCATTATATGAGGCAGGTGTGTGGGGACACCACTCAAGTTACAATCTGCAAACCAAGGAAAACTCCTTTTTAAAAAAGCTATTATGGTTGCCGGCTTCAGCCTCATCTGAACTAATGCACCATGAAGTGGGGCTTAATTATCTGTCAGACATAATTGCACTAAGACCCCTACTGCTATGGAGATCTATATGGTAAAAAGAGGAGACCACATTTACAAATCTATCATCCCCTGGCTCGAATATTTAGTTAATACCTACAGACTTATTTAATCAGACGATCATGGAAAACCCAAATGATGTATTAGGTTTGTCCAAACAGGAGATTAAGAGCACTTTCCTTACTCATAAGAAGGAATGCAGGCTGAGAACAGTAGGGAAGCAAACCAAATACCAGCTTTATCACCAGCATATAGATACCGATGGATTTCAAACGTATTTATCACTTATCACAAGACTGTCCCACCGCTATGTCTTAACTAGACTGAGGCTAGGCCTTGCCCACCATCTAGTAGCGTTCCCTACAATGAAAAAGCACCCAGTTTCCCCATGCCTATATGACAGACATACGAAGCAGAGCACATTGCACGTTATACTTTTATGTGATCTGTATCTGAATTTTAGAATTGTTTATCTTAAACCATTATTTAAAAAATATAATGCTAAAACCACCAATGCTGCTATGAACCTACTGTTTACACTAAGAGAACCTGATATTTGCTTTTATGCAGCAACATTCATTTTAAGCTCAATTAATGCTAGGAAAAGTATGATGTTCTAATGAAACTTTGTTCCGAAGTTGTATCGAATAGTATTTCCTGTCGCTTACAATGAATTTGTGAAGTGGAACTGTAACCAGTCTCCCTAAGACTTTGTACATCAATAGAGCACTTTGCACCTTGCACTTTCTAAGCCCATGTGACTTGATCCTGACCCCTAGAACTGCTTATGCTAAACAATTGTTTATGATATGCTGTAATGAGTTTATTGTATATATAAAGAGAATCAAGACTAGTTTAAGTTGTGCCATCTATTTTAAGCCTATTCTGCTGGCAATTGTACGATGTTTTAATAATATCATGAAATGTTAATTGATTGCTGGCTGTTCTCAATGATTTTGGCCATGGAACCTGTACATGTACATTTGCTTTTATGGTTGCCTTGTTTTAACCAAATAAAGCTTATTGAATTGAATTGAGTTACTCCATTCAAAGACGGTTTCACTAAAAGAGCAAAACCCTTGGTACCATGGTTCTCAGAAGAGCTCAGGGCTCTCAGGAGTCAATGCAGCAGACAAAAACAGAAATGGCGTGCTGACACTTGGCCCTGGGAAAAACCAAGCAGGAATCTTTCTTGCCGTAATATAAACACACCATCTTTCAGGCCAAAACTTGCTTCCTCACTGAAAAGATCATATCAGCAGACAATTACTCCAGCATGCTATTCAAAGTCATAAGGGAGATTTCTGAGCCACCAAGGACACAGCTCTTGAACCCCTCCCAACACTTTTGTGACAGAGCTCTTTCATGTGTTCACCCCTACGGTAGATGATGAACCTACCATTGGGGTAGCCAAAGGGGAAAGTGATGATCCGTCTAAAGGGAAACTTACCCAGGTCTTTGGGAATGTATTCCCTGTCCTTCTTCTGACAAATCACAGTGTTGGAACCAAGAAACTCTTACTCGGCCTAAAGTCCAGAGCTCCTTTGGTTCCCTGTATTCCCTCCACACTCAAACTTACTCCTGACTTAATAGCCAACTTCCTGTGTAAGGTCTTCAACGACACACTCATGTCTGGCAACTACCCAGCCACCTGGAATAAAGCAATTGTCTAACCTCTTTTTAAAAAACCCAACACCAACACCTCAGATTTGAAGAACTTGCACCACATCTCCTTTCTCCCTGTGTTGTAATTTGGCAGCAATCAGAGTTAGCATCTAGCTGAAGCCATCTTGGATTTGGCAGCCATTTTGTATGCCATGTGCCACCACGTGCTCACCATGTGCTCTGTCCTACCTTTCTGTCGTCTGCTCTTGTACTCTGCCTAGTGACAAGGTATATTTAGCCTCCTCTGCTTCCAACTACCAAGAACTTGGCAGTTGGAATCTGGACACCAAGTTATTGGTAAACGTTGTTTTGATGCAACAATTGCTGTTGGTTTGTCGCCTGGGATTGGTAAGGTCGTTTTTGCAACGCTTGCTGTGGCTTTGTGGAATTGTATTGGCCAATTTGGATGTGTAGGTGATTGATATATGAATTGCAAATTATATAGGCAGTTAATAAGGAGAGTTTTCTCTGTTTTGAATTGATTTGAATGGCACGTCATACAAGAGTACCTTAAGTGCTACTTTGAATATAATACTGCATATTCTGCACTATTTTTGGCATGCCTGTTCCTAGCACACTACGTACGATGTGTTGCTTTTGTAGAGGTACCAGTTTGAGACTTGATGAAGCACAACCGGCTCCCCCGGAAGGGACGCCTAATAGGGACATGTATATTAAGTATGGTATTTCTTCTATAAAGTACAGCAAACTTTGGAATAAATATAATCGTAAGGATCAAGAGTTGCATTGGCCTATGCATGGGTCATTTGATGTGCGAAAGATTCAGTATGTGGAACAACAAATGTTTAACTGAAAGACTAGGCAAGACATGTTTGATTGTGTTAGAATACGGGAGAAAGAAGTGCGTGAGCGAATGAAGCATGAGCAAGCCTTGATTGAAAAGTAACAGCGTAAGGATATTCATGCGAAAGCATTAGAAATGAAAAGTAAAGACATTAAAGAAATTAAAGAGAGAGAAGATAGGGAGCGTCATTTACAGGTAAATGGCCAATACGTTGTTCGTATACCTCTTTAACCTATCCATAATAAACCTCAAGATGATTCTCTTTTGCTGGACCTTTCTCTGCCTCCGTATACTCTTCCTTCTGCTCCTCATGAGTCAGATGAAGACTCTTCTAAGGAGCAGAAGAAAGCACGGGAAACTCATTCTATGTTGTCCGCTCGCGTGCGTCTGAAATTAGATCAGCTGCCTGAAGAGCAATTCATAGTGTTACCCCTGCTTCTGAACTTTTAGATGGCATGAAAGACTGGCTTGAAAGGGAGCAAATATATTTTACTGAAGTATTTGCTGTAGAGGTCATTGAGCGGTTTAGGAAATATTCTGAGGAATTGGAGCCCAATGATGTAGCAAATGACTGTAAGCAAATGAGTGAAGGTATTTTTATTTTCTCCCAGGTGGCTGACACAATCAGATGTTTGGTTAAAGTTTGTGCTGATGCAGTCCGTTTGCAAGAGGAGAAAAAGGCAGCAGAAGCAGCTGCACAAACATCTCGGATTAACATGGACACGAGCTTCTACTTCTGGAACAGATAAGACTACGATAATTCATATGAAACCTATGTGGGAAGCCGCACCTTTGTATGTTCCTGCTAGAGGTGCAGGAACTAGTGAAAAGATTCTATTGATGCAAAGGGTTATTTTGTTTATAATTGGGTTTACACTCCCTGGAATAGAGCAGATGCCATGGCCCTTAAAACTGCATTACCTAATCCACAAAAGAATCCAGCAGCCTTTTATGAGGAAGTTGAGGGTGCTATTAGCTCTTGTACTAGGACTCTGCCTGATATTGGCCTGTTTTTCGGATTGTAATTACCCCCTGATATATGGAGAACGGTTTGTAAAGTTAATGATTGTACAGCTTTTGGTGCGGAATGGAAAGATTTAGACTGAATGGATGAAGAATGGGAACCCGCACAGAAACCGTGTCAGTTAATTTTAGATCTCCCCGCAGCCATTATAGTTAAGTTAAAGACGATTATTCCTCCTTAAAATATAGATTGGGCATGTATTAGCGTCTTCCAAGCAAAAAGCAGATGAGTCGGTTTATGACTTCTTCCCTACGTTACAGCACATGTTTTGGGTTCTACTGATCAGTTTCTGGTTGATACAGGAGCTACTCATAGTGCCTTATCTAAACACTTGGTTCCAAGCGCTCCCCTGTCTGGCTTAACCATTATATCGATAGGTTTCGATGGACCACCTTCCCTTAGCCCACTATCACTACCGCTTGCATATCATGTTGATAAGTTTACTGCTCCATGTCTATTTTTGCTTTTCCCAAACACACCAGACAATATTGTGGGTCTTGATATGCTCAAATATTTCAGGGCTACGATACGATGTTCTCCGGAAGGAGTGCGTGTCATTTTGAATGACAACTACCCTGTGATGGAGAGATCCTGTATTGTTAAAGAGGACATTGCATTAGATTCACTCCCTAGTACTTTGTGGGTTACTTCAGACACAGATGTAGGGCAAATGGTTATTCTGCCAGTGCATATTAGTGTCAAGGAGGGCGTTGCACTGCCACGATTGCCTCAATATAAAATTTCTCAAGAAGGCGAAGAAGCCCTTATACATATTGTCCATAATTTGATTAAAGTGGGGGTTGTGGAAGAAGTTCCTCATAATGTTTGCAACAGTCCTATTCTTCCCATTTTTAAAAAAGACACTGACACTAGGATTTACAGATTCATTATGGATCTAAGAGAAGTCAACAAGATTGCAGTACTGCAATACCCTGTGGTTTCTGACATAACGACACTGCTTACGTTAATTCCACCGACAGCAACTACATTTTCGGTAACAGAACTGAAGAATGCATTCTTCTCGATTCCTATTCATCCTGATAGCCGATATTTGTTCGGTTTCACTTTGAATAATCTATCGTACAGATTTTGTAGAATTCCTCAAGGGTACACTGAGAGTTCGAGCATTCATAGTCAAGCCCTGAAACGACAACTTGACTCCTTTACTTTGTCTGAAGGAGTGGCTCTCATACAATATGTTGATGACATCTAAGCATGGGCGTAAAATCCGCTCCGATCGCGGATTTTTTGGATTTTCGGCAAATTCGCAATCCGCGAACTCTCGCGAATTTGTCGAAAATCCGTGAATCCGCTCGCGGCGGATTTTTTGCTAGGTTGCGGCGCGCGGCGTGGTGCACGGCGTTCACTTTCCGTCATTTAGCGTTTGCCGAGTTGTTTTTCTTTGCGAGTGCCGCGCCATTTTGGATCTTGCTGCGTGATCCCGCGGGAGTTTGGCGCCCGCGAATACGTAATCGCGGCTTGCCACCTTGCACAGCACACCTCGCGAGAGTTCGCAATTGCGAACACGTAGTTGCGGCGGAAAGGAACAATCTCGCACTCGCGAAATAGAGATTTTGCAATTCTGCACAAGAAAATCACCAGCAAACAGGATAAACCTTCAGAAAATTATGATTTTTATCAGAATCACTCCTCAGGTTGACATTTGCATGGCCTTTTTTTTTGCAAGGAGTCCATTTTGGGGGGGGGGGGGAGGAAGGAAGTGCCCCACAGTCTCCAACTTCCTGTTCCTGTCCAGCAGGCTCCTCCCAGTGCTTTGTCCATCTCCTGGTCACTTTCATTTGGATCTGGAGCTGGAAGGATTACTTTTTGTGGGTGCTGCTGGATATTTGGATTTGAGGCCTTTTTGACTGTCTTTGGATCACTTTTGGATTAGAAATCAACTTTCACAAGTAAGTTTGTTTGGGGCATTACAGTTGCTGCAAGTACAATTTTGGAACTTTTTCAGAACATTAAATAAATTATATTGTGGGTAGCCACAGTATCCAGTAGGACCAGGGTTGGTTAGGGGTGCATGATACAACTGTTTTGTTGAATTTAAACACCATTGAGGCCATGGATGGGCTGGGATTGTGCTGATTTTTGTCGTTTTTTTGGGCCTGCTGGTGTGGCCCTTTGCCCAGGGGTGGTGAGTGTTGCATGGGCCTAGTCTTTCTGTGGGGTGTCTTCTTGAATTTAAACATAATTGAGGCCATGGATGGGCTGGGATTGTGCTTATTTTATTGTTTTTTGTCATTTTTTGGGGGCTGCTGGTGTGGCCTTTTGCCCAGGGGTGGTGGTGCATGGACTGAGTGTGCCTGTGATTTGGTCTCACTCTCTTTAATGTAAACATCATGGATGGCATTGGATTGTGGTGATTTCTGGCTGTTTTTCTGTTTTTTGGGGGTGTACTGTTGATGTGGACTGGCCATGTGGGTGGTGGTGGTGGCCATCTTGAGTGCTGGCTGGTACAGGCAACATGTGCTTGGGGTGTAAGGGGCCATTTTGAGGAGAGGCAGTGTCTTAGGCCTGCACTCATTTTGCCTACTTTTCATCCATTATGCCCAGGGGTAGTGAGTGTTGCATGGGCCTAGTGTTTCTGAGGGGTGTCTTCTTGAATTTAAACACCATTGAGGCCATGGATGGGCTGGGATTGTGCTGACTTTATTGTTTTTTGTCGTTTTTTTGGGGCTGCTGGTGGGGCCCTTTGCCCAGGGGTAGTGGTGCATGGACTGAGTGTGCCTGTAGTGTGGTCTCACTCTCTTTAATGTAAACATCATGGATGGCATTGGATTGTGGTGATTTCTGGCTGTTTTTCTGTTTTTTGGGGGTGTACTGTTGATGTGGACTGGCCATGTGGGTGGTGGTGGTGGCCATCTTGAGTGCTGGCTGGTACAGGCAACATGTGCTTGGGGTGTAAGGGGCCATTTTGAGGAGAGGCAGTGTCTGAGGCCTGCACTTATTTTGCCTACTTTTCATCCATTATGCCCAGGGGTAGTGAGTGTTGCATGGGCCTAGTGTTTCTGAGGGGTGTCTTCTTGAATTTAAACACCATTGAGGCCATGGATGGGCTGGGATTGTGCTGACTTTATTGTTTTTTGTCGTTTTTTTGGGGCTGCTGGTGGGGCCCTTTGCCCAGGGGTAGTGGTGCATGGACTGAGTGTGCCTGTAGTGTGGTCTCACTCTCTTTAATGTAAACATCATGGATGGCATTGGATTGTGGTGATTTCTGGCTGTTTTTCTGTTTTTTGGGGGTGTACTGTTGATGTGGACTGGCCATGTGGGTGGTGGTGGTGGCCATCTTGAGTGCTGGCTGGTACAAGCAACATGTGCTTGGGGTGTAAGGGGCCATTTTGAGGAGAGGCAGTGTCTGAGGCCTGCACTTATTTTGCCTACTTTTCATCCATTATGCCCAGGGGTAGTGAGTGTTGCATGGGCCTAGTGTTTCTGAGGGGTGTCTTCTTGAATTTAAACACCATTGAGGCCATGGATGGGCTGGGATTGTGCTGACTTTATTGTTTTTTGTCGTTTTTTTGGGGCTGCTGGTGGGGCCCTTTGCCCAGGGGTAGTGGTGCATGGACTGAGTGTGCCTGTAGTGTGGTCTCACTCTCTTTAATGTAAACATCATGGATGGCATTGGATTGTGGTGATTTCTGGCTGTTTTTCTGTTTTTTGGGGGTGTACTGTTGATGTGGACTGGCCATGTGGGTGGTGGTGGTGGCCATCTTGAGTGCTGGCTGGTACAGGCAACATGTGCTTGGGGTGTAAGGGGCCATTTTGAGGAGAGGCAGTGTCTGAGGCCTGCACTCATTTTGCCTACTTTTCATCCATTATGCCCAGGGGTAGTGAGTGTTGCATGGGCCTAGTATTTCTGAGGGGTGTCTTCTTGAATTTAAACACCATTGAGGCCATGGATGGGCTGGGATTGTGCTGACTTTATTGTTTTTTGTCGTTTTTTTGGGGCTGCTGGTGGGGCCCTTTGCCCAGGGGTAGTGGTGCATGGACTGAGTGTGCCTGTAGTGTGGTCTCACTCTCTTTAATGTAAACATCATGGATGGCATTGGATTGTGGTGATTTCTGGCTGCTTTTCTGTTTTTTGGGGGTGTACTGTTGATGTGGACTGGCCATGTGGGTGGTGGTGGTGGCCATCTTGAGTGCTGGCTGGTACAGGCAACATGTGCTTGGGGTGTAAGGGGCCATTTTGAGGAGAGGCAGTGTCTGAGGCCTGCACTTATTTTGCCTACTTTTCATCCATTATGCCCAGGGGTAGTGAGTGTTGCATGGGCCTAGTGTTTCTGAGGGGTGTCTTCTTGAATTTAAACACCATTGAGGCCATGGATGGGCTGGGATTGTGCTGACTTTATTGTTTTTTGTCGTTTTTTTGGGGCTGCTGGTGGGGCCCTTTGCCCAGGGGTAGTGGTGCATGGACTGAGTGTGCCTGTAGTGTGGTCTCACTCTCTTTAATGTAAACATCATGGATGGCATTGGATTGTGGTGATTTCTGGCTGTTTTTCTGTTTTTTGGGGGTGTACTGTTGATGTGGACTGGCCATGTGGGTGGTGGTGGTGGCCATCTTGAGTGCTGGCTGGTACAGGCAACATGTGCTTGGGGTGTAAGGGGCCATTTTGCCCAGGGGTAGTGAGTGTTGCATACTTGCATGTCCCTAGTCTTTCTGTGGGGTGTCTTCAATGTAAACATCATGGATGGCATGGGATTGTGCTCATTTTTCTGTGTTTTGTCGATTTTTTGGGGTGTATAACTGAACTGATGTTCCTCTGTCTTCCATTGCTTTTAGGTGCACAAGACTCAAGAGAACCACCAGTGCCAGGAAGAAGTCCTGCAGCGGTGTGTGTGTGCAGCATAACGTCACGCGACGTCACGTCTGGACACAGAACCCTCTGCATCTCGTGCAACTGCTGCCTGCTGTTCTGACCTGCTCTGAAGAAGATGGCCCCAAAAAAAGTAACCCGTAGCTCCTCTAGCAAGAAAGGTGCCAGTAAGGAGCAGAAGAAGCAAGTTACCAAGGACACTGGTGTGCCGCCCGCCCCTTTTTTTGGGAGTAAAAAAAAAAAGTATGCCTGCAGCAGCAGCGGGATCTGCTGGGGACCAAGCTGGCAGCAGCACCCCCGCTCCATTGGGCTCAGTGCCACCACCACCGCCACGCCAACTTAAGTCCAAGCCCTTGAGTGCTGCAGAGGCAGCCAGTATAGTTCTTCAATCACCATCGACCAGTGATGTTGGCTCATCGCAAGAAAGCAGCAGCAATGTCCCTCAATCAACACAGTTGTTGTAGCTCATCTGACGAGTGTTGAACAACCACAGCCGCAACAACAATCACATGTGCAAGTACAAGCCCAAGTACATGTGGAAGGAGAGGCAGCGCAAGGAGATGCGCAAGCAGAGGTGCATGGAGGGTCACAAGTGCCCACAATAGTTGTTCCTCCCGAAGTAGGGGCACATCAGGAAATCGACAATCAAGGCGAGGTATCATTTGAGGAAGCCACTCCTCCTGATGATCCTTCATTGTCTTCCACACCCCTAGCAAGGAAGAGATCAAGGGTGGTGTCTACATCTTCTTCAAGCACACCTCCTTCTGATGATACGGATCAAACTTGGGAACCAGCACCACTGCCGTCTGAGAGTGAGGCACACCATGATCCGACAAAGGTAGTTAAGCGTAAAAGGAAGCTCGTCCAAAGTCTCAGAGTTATGGAGTGTGATGAGGCTCAACAAGAAGTGGCGGATACTGCTGCTGATGACGACTCTGCCAACGACGACCCAGTCATCATGAAGGTCACTGCAGCCCCAGCGGGCATGCAGCAAACAGACATTTTGACCCTAGCCCGAAGAGCTGCTGAGCGTGATGATGATGATGTTGTCGATGAGGAGGCAGTGGAAACACCACAATCATTGGAGTTAAGTAGTACACCAACTCGTCCCGCTTCCATATTTCTTTCTGGCAAGAAGAGACCTCTAGAATTAGTGGCAACGCTCTGCCCTAAATGGAAGGTTCCTAGCCGGTTCTATTTTGCCAGAGTTGCGGTTCCAGCACTACATGAAGATGTGCTGGAGGCGATTGGGGCAGCTTTGCAGAAGAGTGCTGTTCACACAATACATCTGACAACAGACATGTGGACCAGTGGCGCAGGCGCTGATTACATGTGCATCACTGCACACTGGGTCTCTTTTTCAGGTGTTAAAGCAAAGCTAAACGCAGGTGTTGACCCGGACAAAGTTTTCAAAGCTGCTCGGAAACATGCAACACTAGCCATGTTTGGCTTGGAGAAAAGTCGCACAGCAGAAAATATTTTGGAAGAGTTTGACAAAAAGGTCTTGAAAATGCTATCCCCAAAAAAACGCCAGATTGGTTATGTTTCCACGGATAATGGCGCCAATGTAGTTAAGGCCATGTCGCTGGGTGGCTATTTCAGAGTGCCGTGTTTGGCGCACTGTATCAACCTGGTAGTTCAAAAATTCTTGAGTGATAGAGACAGTGCAGCGTTCGCGGTAATGGCCACCTGCCGCAAAATGTGCAACCATTTCAGCCATTCTTTTAAGGCCCGGAAGCATCTGAGGAGGATGCTACTTCAAAGTCGAATACCAGTGAAAGCACTCATCCAGGAGGTGGCAACACGTTGGAACTCAACCTTCTACATGCTTGAGCGTCTGTATGAGCAGTATACGGTACCCGATCACTATTTCTTAACAGAGGTTACAACTCAGAAGGAGGACCTGCGGATGAGTGCGGCGCAATGGGACATAGTTAAAAGCCTGACAGACATGCTTCGTCCTTTTGAGTTCTTCACGCGTGCAGTCAGCCAGGAGGACTGTAATTTGGGAAAAGCTATCCCATTGTTGTGCATGCTGGAGCACCAACTGATGGCGGTGTCCTCTGAGTTTGAAAAAGATGTACAAAAAAGACCATTTTATTTTGTCTGAGAAATTATTAGAGCGCCTACGTGGTGATGAACGTCTTCAAAAGATCAAGTCAGATCAGCATTACATTTGTGCTACTATTCTGGATCCACGCTACAAAAAGGCGCTGGCAGGCGAAGCATTCTTTCCTTTTGCTGATGCAGATGTTCAAAAGTACAAACATTGGTTAGCCTGGTCAGCCAAGAGGTTTGAAAAAGAACGGCAGGTTATTGAAGGAGAAGACAGTACATCAGCATCAGCATCAGCAGGCCCTCCCCAGTCACAAGAATCCACTTCTGCACCTGTGGCTGGGGCACAAGTGACCTCTCAGCCGTTAAAGACACCGGCAACTGGATCATCTGCACCACACACAACACTAACAGTGGCTGCTGAGGAGGATTGGCTAAGTTTGCTTGGGTAGGGTTCTCGAAAAAATGTCAAAGGCACAGCAAAAAGTAAGCAAAGTGGAGGAACCGTTGATGACCTTGAGTCGATGGTGCAGGACTATATGAATGACTCAACAGAGGTCTTTCTTAATGATGAGCCATTGCAGTATTGGCATGGCAAAAAACAATTGTGGCCACAGCTCTCCAACCTGGCTATAAACTATTTGTCTTGCCCACTCGCAAGTGTGTCTTCTGAACGTGTTTTCAGTGCTGCTGGTGGCATTGTAACTCCCAAACGGAGCCGCCTCTCGCCCAAAAATGTGGAGCGGCTGACAATGATCAAGATGAATCAGCACCTCATACCACCAGATTACAAAGTACGAGAAAGCACGCCGCATGAAGACGAGGAGGACGGCAACGTAGATGAGGGGATTTGTTCTCTGTTCGGTGGCACTGACCTCATCCTGCCTGAATTCGCAGAGTATGATGACGAAATCTTCTTCTTGTTCCCTGACACCGAGCCCTGAAAATGAGACAATGAATCAAGAACTTGCTTTTTCGTCCTTATTCACTTTTATTCCTGTGTGTCTCTCTTTCTTTGTTTTGCACAGTTAATTTAATTCAAACTTTAATCACCTAATCCCAAAAACAAGACCATCAGCAGAACTGTCTTCACTTGTTTGCTTATTGATTTGAAGGTGCCGCAGTCTACATTCCTCAGGTTCACAAGTTCTGAAGAACATGCTCCTCTATCCTCCTCCTCCAGACTGCGATTTCCCTCAAAGCAGAGTGCTGGTTTACGCCCAATGAAGAAAGACTCAGCACTTGTGGGGGTGTTGTACTTCTTTGCGGGTGAGTTGACGGATTTGGGCCCATTGCTGTGAAGCTCTAATAATGGACAAAAGTGTTTTGGACCAAATATGAGGTGGAAATTTCTTGCTGTTTTTGCTGACTTGCTTGCCTTTGGGGTGCTCTTTGGCGGGGTTCCGGGTGTTTGTGGGTGATTTTTGGTGTCTGGGAGCACTGCTGCGACAGTCTAATCTTGATTGCATTTGCTTTTCAGGAAATCCGTGGTGGAAAACAGGAGTTATGATGATTGATGATGATGACCTAGCTGCACAGCGCCGCGTTTGGACCGAAGGCCGAGAGATATTGTAAGTATGAGATTTAGCTTTTTCGCTGTTTGGGGGTGTTGTCGGGTGGTTTTTTGCGGGTGGGTTGGCGGGTCTTGCCTGGGGCATTCCTGGGAAGGTCTAATACCGGATAGAAGTGTTTTGGACAAAATCCGTAAGGAACAGCCTTTTTTTTGCTATTTCTTCTGTCATCTTGCTCAATGTAGCGTTTTGGGGGGCTTCCTGCTGTTCGTGGGTGGGTTGCGGCCGGGGTCTCTGTCGAAGCACTGCTGCGACAATCTAATCTTGATTGCATTTGCTTTTCAGGAAATCCGTGGTGGAAAACAGGAGTTATGATGATTGATGATGATGACCTAGCTGCACAGCGCCGCGTTTGGACCGAAGGCCAAGAGATATTGTAAGTATGAGATTTAGCTTTTTCGCAGTTTGGGGGTGTTGTCGGGTGGTTTTTTGCGGGTGGGTTGGCGGGTCTTGCCTGGGGCATTCCTGGGAAGGTCTAATACCGGATAGAAGTGTTTTGGACAAAATCCTTAAGGAACAGCCTTTTTTTTGCTATTTCTTCTGTCATCTTGCTCAATGTAGCGTTTTGGGGGGCTTCCTGCTGTTCGTGGGTGGGTTGCGGCCGGGGTCTCTGTCGAAGCACTGCTGCGACAATCTAATCTTGATTGCATTTGCTTTTCAGGAAATCCGTGGTGAAAAACAGGAGTTATGATGATTGATGATGATGACCTAGCTGCACAGCGCCGCGTTTGGACCGAAGGCCGAGAGATATTGTAAGTATGAGATTTAGCTTTTTCGCTGTTTGGGGGTGTTGTCGGGTGGTTTTTTGCGGGTGGGTTGGCGGGTCTTGCCTGGGGCATTCCTGGGAAGGTCTAATACCGGATAGTAGTGTTTTGGACAAAATCCATACGGAAACACCAGTTTTGGCACTTTTTGTAAGTTAGGGTTCGTTAGGGTTAGCCCTAGCAGCAGGATTGCATGTGTTTCGGGGGGTTCTATTGCAACGCAGTTCTGGGGTTTTAGAGCACTGTTGGAGCGATGCTGGCTATGGATACTTTTGCTTGCTTGCAAGTGGTTTGAATACAATCCACGGTCTGTATTTGGGCCTACTGTTACTTTCAAAGTACGTTTTGTCACCATTTTTCTGCTAGGCATCGTTTTTGGAGATCTGATTGGGGTTCTTCTACATTTTTGCGACTGGCTTTAGTAAGGGTCTTGGTGGGAGCATTGCTGGGAAGGTCAATTTTTGTTCTAAAACACAGTTTACAGTACACCTACCTTGAGGGGAAAGATCCGCTATAATATTTTGGCCATACTTATTTATCCTTAAAAAGGTGACTCAGACAGAGCACGCAATTTCAAAAATATTGTACTGTCTATTAGGGAAATCAAAGTGTCACTTTTTGAACCACACAGCGTACATACCTTTTATTTATTTATCAGTGGTATTGTAATAGCACTTCCTGTTTTCCGTTCAATAATTACAGGCCGGGTTTCAGTCAACATCCGCCAGGCAGGCAGTGGACAGGGTGTCTTCTGTCAGTGGTCACCAACATTGATGGACGAAGCGTCAGCTGGAATGGAGGAGTGCCGCCAATAAGAGGAATTGTTTGCTGCATGCAACTTACTTACCAAATTCAACAGGACAACTCCAACAACATACGCAATACAGATACAGTATCCATTGTTTTATTCTATGAGTGTGACTGCATGTGCTTAGCTTTAGTTTGTACCCAAAGATTGTCTTTATCTTCAATTATTGTTTGTCCATGCTGTGCTTTTTTTTTCTTCTCTTAACAAAACCTACCCAAAAAGAAACCCCCATTCCCATCCATTTTCCAAACCCTAACCCTCTTCCCCCGGGCTGTGTTGTTTTGCTTGATGTCTGACTAAAATGACATCAATAATTCCACACACTTGCTGGGGAGGATAAGGTCATAGCAACAGGCTGGTGAAGGAATACGAGGATATCTTCTAGACTTACTCAGCTTCAGTACTATATCTTCTAGTAGTAGGAGCCAATGTCAAATAAATTCAACGCAAGTACTAGTTATACTTGCAAGCAAATACTTTACCATTTGTTAGGCTACATTATGGCACTGTTCTAGTGTACTGTCACCTGCTATATTCTCGATCGTACCGTAACCGTTGTAATGCTACAGTAAGGACAAACAAGGTTTCGTTTTCTTTTTTTCCATAGGCATGCAACTGCCACTGTGTCACACCACTAGTACCACCGCAATGAGGACATTTCACCCGCCCAGGATTGCCAACGTTAATCCCCATTTCACGTGGAGCCAGCCCTGGGCCTAGCCCTAATTTCTAACACAAATTACAGGAGGTAGTATAATGGAGTATTATTTAGGAGTAGACGAGAGATTGACGGTTGTACTACTAAAGTCCTACGACTGTTCAGGAAAACAAACTTACTGTTACACCCCCATCCCCCACCCACCAGACTGAAAAGCAGTAAAAAACAGGTATGGTCAGATAAAGTTTAAAAATGTACATTTATGTAGCCCTAACAAAATAATCTCCCTCAAGACCCACCCTAACCCCAACGATTGTCTTTGAAAAGTCCCAAAACGATCCCAACTCCCAAATCCCACCCCCCAAAAGTCTATAAAAAAAGGGCAAGGGACACTCCACTACTGGAGGGTGCTGGTGCATTTTGCGGCATGGGCATCATACTCCTTGCGGAGGGTGGCAAGCTCGGAGCGGAGGCCCTTCACCAAGTTCTTATAGTTTTGGATCTCCTGCTCCAGGTAGGACATTCGGACTCCTAGGCGGCGTTGGCGTGCCTTGCAGCTCCTGTGGGGGGCAGCTGGTCTTTCTGTTGCTTGGCGGTGGTGGTTGGCTTTGTTAGCCCGGCTCGGTCCCGCTGGAGCACTGCGCATGCTGGCGTCCCGTGGGGTCACGGAGGAGGATGCAGCAGTCCCAGTCGAGGATGTTGTTGTTGCACCGGTCGACTGCGTGTCCTCCTCCTCCTCCAGGGCCACCAGCCGCCGATATTCGGCGACAGTGGCATCCAGCCTCCGTTGCCGGGCCATTCTAGCCTGCTCCCTCCGTGATGTTGATTTGGAAGGAGCAACTATATGAAGAAAGAAAGACATAGTCTGTAACCAATGCTCCTTAGCATTAATAACACAAAGTGATTGAGCCGAAAGTTGGGTCACAGTACAAGTAGCAAATTGAAAGCACAGTACATAACTATTGAGGACAGTATCTATGTAACCTCCCACTTCTGCATCCTTGCTCTAACATTAGTGGTAGTTTAATGAACAAATTCTACGACCACTATGGACTTCCATTACAGTCGACTATGACAGTACACCAGTCTTATTCTTCTTCTTCTCTCTTGTTTAGGAAAATTGGTACGTTATCTTATGCAAGCCGGCAGAATGACAGCACAGTGAACTTGCACCCGAGAAAAACAGTTGCACACCATGATGAGTGAGACAGACTTGCGTTACTGTACCGGTCCAGTACATGCAGGTGGTGAAGCTATTACTTTTCTATTACGGGTGGCACTGAGAATACTCTGTTACAAGGGCTACTGCTTAATTAATTTACCTTTCACCCTACAGTGCAAATGAGTACTAGAATAGGAAAATGAAGAAGCTAACTAATTTGATTATCTATCACTTCACATGGGACGTATTTGATGACATATGGGATGACTTTAGGTGCTTTGCTTAATATTGAGTGAACAGTGATACACCCACACATGAATGACGTACTACAACTAAACTAAAGTTATTAAGAGAGGTACGGAGTGTCCACCGTAATAACCAGATATATGCTGTGATTGCAGTCGCAATACAAAGTACTGCTACTATTCATGGTAGTATTGGACACATTTACAATTTCTTTTCCTTGCCTTCCCTGCACTGGAACGGACGTGCGGGTGCGGTGGTACATGCTCTTCAAGGTAAGACTTAGTTCATCCAGCGACCATCTACTCTCTCTAGATACACATGTGCTATCTAAGAGTCAGAGAATACCATGCTCCAGGCATCCATTCATTCAAAGTATACGCACACATACAGTTTCTGTTTCACCCACCCAGGCTGCTGTCCTTCCACCCATCCTTGCTTCATCATTGACCCAGCCATGCACCATACCATATTCTTTCCTTCCCAGCCACCTCGGGGGCCAAGCAAACACATATCGTTCTTCTTTGCCAGCCATCATACAATTTCGCGTCCCACTTACTTACACCCTTCTTTCGCTTTTCGTTCATCCCATCCATCACGTTCGTCTAAGAACTTATTGGGATTCTTCTCACCAAAAACTTCACAGCTAAGTCGAAGTACATTTCGAGGAGGCTACTACCTGGTTGATTTGTAATACACCCGTGCAGAAAGCACACTATGCAGTCTTCAATCTCAAAAAGTAAGGAATATATAGCTTACCTGTTCCCGCCACCACCGTTTGAACCCCCACAGGACCGTCCGCCGGCTCTTGCACCGCCTCCTCCCCAGAGTCCTCCGAGTCCTCGCCCAACACCGCCACCTCCGCGCTGGCCCCGTCACCAGATGTTACACCTACAAAGTACATTTAAGAATGTTAGAATACACCACTCACTACTATATAATATTTGGTGTAGGAGAAATGTTAAAAAAACAGAATACAATGTAATAATTTGTGACTGTCTACTCTAAAGTAAAAATGTCCCTTTTTCCAGGGAAGGCTGTTGTCTTGCTGCACTTTTATGCACAACTGATGAATGCTTGCTTTTTATTTTTAACACGCACCACTTTTTCTCCTAACAGACAGAAGCTTGACTCCTAAGAACACGACCAGGATCAAGTTCAAACCAGGTGAGAGCTCGGCTCGACCACAAGAAATGTGTCCAATTAATCGTCAGCACTAACCACTTTTCCGTTTTCAGTTAAATAGTTTTATGACAAAGTAGATTTTAATAAATGTGTTTACTTTTAATAAAGCTTTTAAACTTAAATAGACTCTGTGGTTTTTGGTCCTCCAGACTAGAGTGGATGAGCTAAAGGTTTTGGAATTTTTGCAAGCATGAGTGCCTCTGACACTTCTTGACTGTGCTGAGACTCCGTACTCTCTTGTCCTGCGTACGATAATCTAGAGATCATTGGGGATCAATCATCGGTGACTTCGGGAGCTGAATGACTCTGCCACACTATCTAGTCAGTAAGGAGACAGTGCATAGAGCTATTGCTGAATAGAATGGGAGTCCAATGGAATTGCCAAATGTCCAATCTTAGTTAGCTACACAGACAGACTAATAAGAATAATCTAGTAATACCACAGGGAGTCATATTAGAGCCAGGATAAGAATTTATATCCAGTCTACAAGAAGATCAAAGACGATTTAGAAAAAATCGAATGAGGAACGCTAGGAAAAAATAGGTACTCTCTATTACAATTAAAACTTACTGGGGCCAGCAAAGGAGCCCTCGCCTGCCCGATCCTGGCCTGCATCCTGAACAGCACCCTCCTCCTCCTGTGTCCTCTTGCCCTTGGGGGGAGCTGATGTACAACATGAAAGAAAGAAAGACCAGAAAACATGGATGAGATTTGTCAACCAAATCAACCATTTCAAAAGAACAATAACAACATTTTTTGGAGAAATAGCAAATAGATAGACAACTATTCCACGGGATCTATCTCATTTGGTATACTACGTTATTCGTATTGCCTGATTTGCGGACCGTTGACTTAGAAAGTTCCTATGTAACTCAATAAACAGACTACTAAAGAGGTTTGCCTAGGCCTGGCACTGCAGGCAGCAGTCCGCAGCACGCGAAGTGACAGACAAAGTCCATCCTGCTTGCAGATCAGTGAATACTCAAACTATCAATCCACCCACCACCACCACCACTATTTCTTCTTATAGCCATGTGTCTAAAGGAAGGACTGGACTTCAGTCTGTTGGGGCTGATTTAGAAGTCCCTTGCGGCTCATTTTCCTCCATTGTTGCGTGACTTTTGTGACGCAGCGGCAGAACAAAAGACTCGCCATGGTGTTGGTGCGGCGTATATATTAAAAAAAAAATTAAGGGCGATGCATCACGTTGTAAAGCCCTGCGCCATCAGGGGGCGTTCCGGTGCAAGGGAGGGCGTACCTGCGCAGGGACGAATCCTAAAAGTGGCTGAGGGAAATCTACAAGATGTCAATCAGTCACTTTTAAGACAATGATGCATGAGTCAAACCCTGCGCGCTTGAAGCCGACGTACGGCTTGATGCAGCATTATTATTTATTATTATTATTATGTGTTCTTATATAGCGCTCGATTACCCGTAGGCATCTCGGCGCTTGCCTTGGGAACCCGTCCTGGCTTCCCCCAAGGTGAAAGCCAGGCATCCCGCCGCGGGGGGGCCGTAGTGGAGATTAAGCAGGCTAATGCCCAGAGCTGCAGAGTGTGAACCCATGATTCGAGTAGGCACCGAAACGAGAATTATTGAGTCCGTGGATATTTAGGCTCAAGACCCTGCCGCGTCGGGAATTGAACCCTGGTCCCGGGTCTGACCTCTGCTTCAGGGTCTGCCTCCTCTAACCAGTGAGCCACACTTCTCGCATTGGGGAGATAGGGTACCCCAGAGCATTGCTGGAGCTGCGCCATCGTTGGCACGCAACTCCAGCAATGCGCCGCCTTTACGGCACAGATGCGTAAGGCTTCTGTGACGTTTTGGGCCAATGGGTGGTGGTGGCATGGCACACAATTACTGCCGCATCCCTGCTACTTTGCAGGGATGCGCCGGTAATTGAAAATATGACCCTTAGTGTCTAGCATTACGCAGTTCTTATCTTTACACTACACTCATACATAATTTCTCAGGCCAATGAAATGAACACAATGTACAAAACAAATAAGCATAGTAGCAAGCAAGGCTACTGAGAAGGAGAGCAGTGCACCTGAAATGCATAAAAGATTTTGAAATATAATTTACCTACAATGTAATCGGCAGCATTATTGCTCTTGGTAAAGAACAAAGATTTGCAAATAACAGAGCCGGATAAAACAGAGTAGTGATGAATAGCTACTACTACTCACCAAGCCCTGGGACCTCTACGCCGAGCGCGTCCAGCAAGTCCCGTTCCCGGTCCATGACATCGGTCCAGCGGTGGGTGGCCTGGTTATATGTGCGCCGGACCCCAGAGAGCTTATACATGGCCCGGCACACCTTCTCCCACCGCTTCCGGCGCTCCCGGATGCCATAGCCAGTTGCGATCTTGCCGCCTCCCAGGATCGTCTTGGGGAGGCGGCGCTGGACGTGGAAGATGAGTGCGGCCACCTCCTCCGCGCTGAAGATCTCCCGCGGCACCACTTGCTCCCCCCTCAAACGCCCGCACGGGAGCCGGGCACGGGGTGCGGGACCCTTCCCCTTCTCAGGGTGCTTCCCGGCTCCCTTTACCATGGTCTGGGCAGAAATAAACTTAAATGATAAAGAAGAAATAGAATAGTGAAGAAGAAAAGAAAAGAGTTTAAAAAAGTAGTTTAAAAGTAACTAAAAGTAGCAGAAAACACAAAAATATACAGCTAGAAAAATAGAGGGATAGATAATAAGTAAAATAGATTAAATAAACTTCAAACAAGCAAAGGATGGCAGAGATTCAGAGAGGATACAGAAAGCATGCCCAGAACCATAGCAATGAATGAGAAACAAGATGGCCGCGCCCGTTCACGACCGCGTGGGTAAGTTCGCGCGAAATTTTCCTCGCGAGCACGCGCGAAATTGTACTAGCGAGCAGCACAGTTTGCAAGATTACACATAGCGGCCGGAAACGGAATTACGTCACGCAAACAAGATGGCCGCGCCCGTGTACGACCGCTAGGGTAACTTGGCAAACGTATAGCTACAAGCGCCTCGCGAACACGCGCAAAAGCACGCGAACATACACGTCGCAAAAAAAAAAATTAGTGTATTCGCAAGCATTCGCGGCTCCCGAAATCGATCTCGCACGGATTCGCGCCCCAAAAAACGCACGAAATTGCAGAAAAAACGATTTTTGCTAAACTGAAAGCAATGAGCAGGTGCAAAAGTTCAAACTTAACATTTGTAACATTCACTGTAGTGCTTCCTGAGGGGCCCCTCCAGAGTTTGCAACTATTCTATGACCCTGCTATGACCCAAACAGAAGGCTCATAGAATAGCTACAAGTAGACCATAAAGGTCCTGTGAAACAAAATTTCACTGCAACAGAAAGCAAATTACAGATAAGGAAGGAAGCAGGTGCCAGCCAGACTGGAACTTTCTAAATAACTGACACATTAATCAACCCCCAATTAATTCATGGCAGTTGAAGTAGGGGAGGTGTGCTTGCTTTTTTCACCCCGCATAAACTACAGTGATAAACAAACCTAATGGGTGGCAGTGAGGATGTACCAGAGGGTGGCATGGGTGTCCCAGAGGGTGGCAGTGGTGAAACAGAGGGTGCTGTGAACCTGTGATGATAAACCAGACGTAGAAACAACATAGTCGCGGCTGTTGCGTGCCGAAAAGTAAGTTCGCAATTGCAAAATTGTCCCAAAATCGGCGCGAATGCTCGCCAACACAAAAAGCGGGAAAATCCGCAAATCCGGGAGAGTTCGCTTATCTTCGCGGATTGCGAATCCGTAAATCCGCAATTTCGCGTACGCGAGATCCGCTAGATCCGCCCATGCTTAATGACATCCTGTTGGCAGCCGATACGCCTGAGCAGCGTGAAAAATATACTTTGACTCTACTTTCTTTTCTTGCTACACACAACCAAAAAGTGCCACGAAAGAAATTGCAATATTGTAGACCGAAGGTTACCTACTTAAGTCACCTTCTGTCTAAGGAGGGACGTGCACTTATACCAGATCGTATTCAAGCAATTTTAGATACACCAGTGCCTTCTACTCAGAAAGATGTCTGTGCAATCATTGGTTTGACTTCATTCTGCAGGCAATGGATATTAGGTTATTCACACATTGTTAAACCCTTGCTAGCGCTTTTGACTAAAGAGACTCCAATGCCCCTTCCATGGAAGGATGAATGCCAGGATGCTTTTCGTCAGTTACGACAAAATCTTTGTTCTGCACCAGTGTTAGGCACTCCAGATTACATGAAGGCTTTTACACTTTATGCACACAAGAAAGATGGGTGTGCACTGTTAGTTTTAGTACAGACACACGGTGACAAGCAGCATCCCTGTGCGTATTTTTCAGCGGTTCTTGATCCCGTTGCTCGTGCATTGCTTGAGTGCTTCCGTTCAGTTGCAGCAACAGCTGGGTCCATTTGTCAGAGTGAAGGGATAGTTTTGTCACATAAACTGTTGGTGCTAGTACCACATGCGGTTGATGCCCTTTTAAATCAGACTAGAACGCAACACTTGACTAGTGCCCGCTTGACAGGATACGAGTTGACATTGTCAGCCCCTCATAGTACATTGAAGAGATGTGCGACACTGAACCCAGCTACTTTGTTACCATATCCAGTGACTCAGGCTCAGTCACAGGAGTCTCACAATTGTATCTTCCTTACTGAGGAACAGACAAAGGGTTGTGTCGATTTGCAAGATACGCCTCTTTCAGATGTAGATGGGGAACTGTGGGGTGATGGGTCGTGGTTACACGCCGCGTATATCCACCAGTGACACCAGAAGCACAACCGAGCGAAATACGCGGCACGCTGGTACTCATACCAGTAACGGGCGGGTTTACACACAAGTGGGTCGCACCCGACTCGGAGCTGCACAACAGCAGCGTGGTGTAACCACGAGAGATATTTACACTATTTTACGCCCGAATACTTGTTCATGATATACTGATTGGATTTGATCTACGGAACTTAGATCAAGGATTCTTCAGACACATAGGGGTCAACAGCCTCTTCATTGATTTCGCGCCACTAAATGGTCACGGGCCCGGCTGGGTCGGAAGTATCACCAGCTGAGCGACCTTCTGGTACAACACAGCCATATATAGCCCTGAGGATTCGCAATAGCGATGAAACACGTGTCGGCTGGCTGTTTCACTTAAATAAAGGACTCCACCGGACTACTCTCCTACTGGAGATTCCTCCTCTCTGTCGCTTTGTACACCATTATTTGTCTGAATGTTATTGAACATTGTTTTACTCTTGAGTGCATTGGGTATCTTGTAATTTCTGATCGATAAGATAGGACAAGGCAACGCCTTTGCAGATCGTCTAGCTCGTGAGACTGCGATGCAATGAAGCAATACATCCATGTACATAGTGAAATCACAAGCTGAGCATTGGCCTGATGCTAGAGAAGAAGTACTAGATATACAGAGATCTGCCTCCATGGAAGAACTCGAGCAATGGTCTAAAGAAGGAATGTTAGACGAGGAGGGCTGTTGGCGCAACAAAGAGATGAAAATGTGGAAATTGCCTGCTGCTTATTTACAGCCTATGGTTCAAATGGCACATGGGCCGGCACATGTTAGAGCTCTAGCGATAACAAAATAGCTTACCCAAGTCTGGGAGCATCCAGAGATTGCCGGTGCAGCTAAAAGAATAGTACAATCTTATTTGACCTGTTGGCAGTATAATCCTGGAAAAGGGACACAAACTCCTACAGGAGGGTTTGCTACACCAACTGCACCTTTTGAAGTTTTGCAAATGGATTACATCCAAATTAAACGTTGTAACAACTTAAAGTATCTTCTAGTGGTGGTATGTGCCTTCAGTAAATGGATAGAGGCGTACCCTACAAAGGATAATACAGCTCTTACTACAGCGAAGGTGCTTTTAAAATAGTTTTTTCCCTAGATATGGTGTTTGCAAACTTTTATGGAGTGACAACGGACCTCATTTTACTGGGCAAGTTGTTGGGCATGCCCTGAAAGGATTAGGGATCAAACAGAAGTTTCATGCAGTCTTCCACCCACAATCAGCAGGATTGGTGGAGAGGTATAATGCTACGTTGAAATTGAAGTTAGCGAAAATACTTGATTCCACGTCTTTAAAATGGCCAGCTGCCCTTGGCATTGTTGTCCATAAGTTGGTTGCCACATTCACGATCTGGGCTTACTCCATATGAAGTGGTATTTGGAAGACTGATGAACATTTGGGGAGTTCCTAGGCCACGCCCTGTACATGATGTACCTTGTGTTCTGATGAATGAATATTTGACACAGTTAACTGACAGTTTGATCTCTATTCATCAACAGGTTTGAGAAGCTCTTCCAGACAGATCTACAGGTGAGGCCCACGAACTCTGACCTGGTGACCATGTGATGGTCAAGGTCTTCGAGAGGTCGAACAGGTTGGAGCCGAGGTGGCGAGGCCCGGAGCAGATGCTCCTAGCGACAAGGAAAGTGGTTTGAGTGACGACCAGAAAGAATTGGGTCCATAGCACTCATTGTAAGCGAGTGTCGCCTGCCTTGGTGGAGCCTGCTGTGCTGACTGATCATCGAGAAATCTTGGAAATGGAGAAGTGCCACGCTATCTCACCTGACAAATCTTCCCGGACCATACGATCCCTGGAGTATCACAATACCAACTGAGAACGAGGAAAGAATCTGCAGTGTTGGAAAAGACTGGTTGAGCAACCACCCTGGATTGGTGAAACGGAGTGCCAATGTGGCAAGGGGGGGATCAGTCCTGCGAAGTGACACCCGTCTTGACCCTTGGTGAAGAAATCAACGGCTGCCCAGGGAAAGGAGCTCCAACCATTGTTTTAACGGTGAAGTGATCATGCCTGCTGAAAGATCAACTGTTGCTAAGATCTGTAATAAGAAGATCATTTGTGCTGTAGGATTTGTTGTTGCTATGGTGGCTATAGCAGCAATTACCTGGTTTGTTGAGCAAGTGGCTGCTGTTCGACAATTGCTAATTGCCACTACTTCTGCACCAGTTGAGCATCATTAGTTTATGCTTCCCTAACATGAGCAGAAGCACCAAAAATCCTACCTAAATAACACATTTATTCAGATGTTGCATCATACGCATAATTCCACAAATATCACCGACTATTGGGTGTGTGGGATGATACCTGCTCACCAAAAGAAAGGGGGAACACCTTCTATTCCTCTTCTCTTTTCACATAATGGTTCTTGTCAAGCTTGGCTTGCGCTTTTGATTGCTTCAAAGAAAGCGACAGTTGGAAGGATTAACAATCATCTTAAGAAAGTTTGTTACCCTGATGAAAATGGTTATCCTCAAGCTAAATGAACTAAATGGGAATGGGAAGAGTATCGACCAGACAATATTTCTGTACCATATGTTTTCACGAACACAAGAACTATAAGGAACACTGGACCATTTGTAATTTCTGTGACCAGAGCTAAAGCATATTTATGTATAGAAAGTATTGGTAAAATTCCAGTGGGACGGAGTGAATGTACTTTGACATTGGCTTATGAAGGTGCTAATAATAGTAGTTTTACATCGTCGCATAATACATATTTCGTATGTGGTAATAAGGGGTATTATCAACTCCCAATTGGATGGTCCGGGGTGTGGTACGTATCATTTCTGTAACCCCCTGTGTTCTTGGCCCCTCCATCATATCACTGTGATTTTAAACTGTACAACAATATCTCCAAGAACAGATACAAAAGAACAATAAGTATGGATGAGGTTGATCAGACTGACACCACATATGTGGACTTTAATTTGGGCTTGTTTTTATTTGTGGGTGCTGCATTGAACAGTAGAAAGATAAGGCGATTGAATTGTGTTGTGGAAGCTGTTACTAATCAGCCAGCCATGGCACTTGGGAACATTACAGAAGAACTGCAAATTGCAAGAACTGTAGCACTCCAAAATCGCATGGTTCTTGATGTGATTCAGCTGATCGAGGTGCTGCATGTCGCATCATCGGCAGCAGCTGTTGTGTTTTTATACCGGATCACTCACCTTCAGTATATGATGCAATATCAAAACTGCAAAAATAGCTGCAGAGATTCACCCAGAGACTGGTACATGGACTTTTTCGAGTTGGTTCTGGGCACTCTTTGTCACTTGGGGCTGCAAGCTACTGACTATTTTATGTATACTCCTGGAGATGCTATTTACATGCTGTGCATGTATACAATGTGGTCCCATGCTTTGCTCTATGTGCATTACTGCTTGTATACCTGCTAAGAGAAATGTTGCAGGGATAAAACACAACAAATGCTGAATAAAGAAATTACCGATCTTATGCAAATTAATATTCAGGATGCATATATAGATTACCCTAAATGAGCGAATGTCTTCAGCTAATTCTAAAAGAGTTGTCTGTTGTAATTTGGCAGTGATCGGGGTTAGCATCTAGCTGAAGCCATCTTGGATTTGGCAGCCATTTTGTATGCCATGTGCTACCAGGTGCTCACCATGTGCTATGTCCTACCTTTCTGTCGTCTGCTCTTGTACTCTGCCTACTGACAAGGTATATTTAGCCCCCTCTGATTTGCACTTGCTCAGTTGAGCTTGCAGCTGTCTATGCAGCTGCTATAGTTGTCAGGTTTGGCTTCGCAGGATTCAGCTGCAGTAGAATAAAGGACCATCTCCTGACATCACCAAGTACCCTGACATGGGGTTCCCCCCCAGGGTCTTCGAGTTATCAAGCGAGGGACACCAGGTAGGGGAGGGGTCAGCAGGGACAAAGGCTCTGAAAAGACATAAACACAACCATGGGATACTTGTACACAAACTACTCTCATCAATTCTCGCTAGAACACATATATCAATAATACCTGCGTATCCTCTGCATTTGTCTCTAATAAAACATCATAGACCCCCTGTACACCATCTGATGAGGAAAGCAGAGTACAGTATCAATATAATGTCAATCATTCGCATACGCCCAAATACCAATGCTTATATCGAAACCCCTACCCTGCTTGTGTATCCTCTGACCCTTACAGGATATATGAATCAACAGGAACAGTGGAATGGGAAGGCAGCAAACCAAGGTTGGAAGACACCCTGACAGAAAGCATCCCAACAGTAGATCTCCCCCCCCAGGCTAATGAATGATGGATTGTTCAATCTCAAAAGAAGCAAAAGGTGCTGTTACTCTCACAGCTAAACTGAAGAAGTTCGGATCCAAAAGGAATCTCCTTTAGTGACGGCAACCTGCAGTTGCGACCACTGCCCGGCTCCGCCTCAACATACAAGCAGAATAAGATCCAAAAATACAGACGGTGTTATGCTGCAGCCGCACGCAGTAACCCGCTGTAATGTCCTCAAAACAATAATCCCCAATAGATAGAAATCAGACGGCGTTACGCTGCCTCCTCGACACGCAGTAACCCGCTGAAAAGTCTATTCCAGAATCAGTATCGTTTCTTACACAATACGGCGTTACGCGGCTGACTGCTCGCAGTAACCTGCTGTGTCCACAAAGAACGGAACCGCTATCAGCATTAGGCACGCCAACAGTAAGAAGGAATCAGGGGAGAGGCGGAGCACTCCAACGAGCACCACACCGTTACTCACGGAGATCCAACGTCTCTCAGGTCTCTGCCTCGTCAGCTCCGAGCTCTCTCTCCCCAGAACACCAGGAACAACCTCGCCAACCCGAAGAGGAAAACAAACAGGAAGAATTACGCGCAACCTCGCGCGCGCCCTGACTAGTTTTAAGACTTCCTGTCAGCGCACCGGCATCATGGGATTTGTAGTTCCATGCCGTCTCGCGCTGAACAGGGACTGAAATCCTGACAATAGTCTGTAACTGTCAGGAATGTGTTTACTCTAATTAGCAACTATTAGCTTCTCCCACTTGCTGATTGTACATCTTCTGTTTGACCTTATATTTACCTAAAACCTTCCTCTTGTACTTGTACCGCCTTCTTTTGAGCCCCTGTGTGGGTATAAAAGGACCATGCTCCTTCTGTTCGGTGTGCTACTTCATACACTACCGAAGGGTGTTGTGTGAATGTAGTTCCACCTCATTAGGTTTAATAAATATTGTATTTTATATATATTACATTCCAGTTTCTGTGCCAACTTCTTCCAATTGGTCTAAGGACTTTGTGCAGAGAAGGGCGACCCCTAGCACTGGTGGGGCTAGCTGAGGCTCATCATGACACCCGCTCCTGCCAAAATCTTGGTGAAATTCATCAATATTGAATTGATGAAAAATACATTGAATACCAGGAAATACTTGACAGTTCTCAGAACGGGTTTTGTGCCGGTCACTGCACCGAAACCGCCCTAGTAACAGCCACTGACAATGCCCTCACACATGTTGACCAAGGCGGATCTGCGGCGCTGATTTTGCTCGACCTTTCGACGGCATTTGATACCATCCCCCAGTTTGCATGGTCCAGCGACTGCGGGTAGAGAAAGTTACTGGAAGGGCCTTGCAGCTTCTCCATTCTTTTATGACTGGTAGAATGCACATTGTCAGCTGCGGGGGCTTCAGAGCAAAGGCCTTTGGCCTTCCCTGTGGGGTCCCCCAGGGATCTTCGCTTAGCCCCACTCTTTTTAACCTCTGTGTGACCCCTCTGGCTGAGTTGGTGAGATCGTTCAGATTCCTGGTGCTCTCCTACATGGATAGCACACAAAATCATTTTTTCTGTCACAAATGATTTGCAATCGGTCAAAAGTTCAATCAACGTATGTTCAGCATTATATGCTGGAAGAAGGGTAAATCGTTAAAGATCAATATGGACGAAACCGAGGTGCTAGTTTTCAGACCCCAAAATTCTATCTGGTCAAATGCTTGGTAGCCTGCAGACTGTGGTCCCCTTCCTGTGCAGGTTAGAACAGCAAAAAATGTTGGGGTCACTTTTGACAAGGATCTGAACTTCGATACCCAGGTCAGCCGTACAGCCAGCACCTGTTTCTACATCTTAAAACCCTGAGAAAGGTGCTGCTGTATATTCCATACGAACTGCATCGTCCACTATCATCAAACTTGTCACCTCCCAGCTGGACTACTGCAACGCTTTGTACCCTAACATCATAGCAGTAACTCTGAACAAGCTTCAGGTGGTATAGAACGCAGTAGCCAGGCTGATTCTAAACATCCCAAAGTATCAGTCAGTCAAGGAAGTCATTTGAAGCAAACAAAAGGAGATGATGGACGGAGAGCTGACACTCACCCCTAGTCACAGATCTGGGTTGAATCCATCATCGTTCTTTAGATCACTTTTTCACCCCAGTTCAGACACAGCTATATGCAAATCAGTCTTGACACTGTGCCTCATGGGAACAGTCTAGCCCGAACTGCCAAGTCATGTCTTCCCTGGACCAGAAACAAGCATCCTGGGACCAGTTTCGGGCTAACAGCCCTCATCAGCCAGGCTAGCTTGAATCCAGTGGCAACCTGAGCAAGGGACCCACATCTGGGCACACCCTGCCAACATAGGGTGAACAAAGCAAACACAAGGAGATGATGGACGGAGCACTTAAACATTTTAGACACTCACCCTCAGTTACAGATCTGGGTTGAATACATTCATTGTTCTTTAGCTCACTTCGCCACCCCCCCAGTTGAGACACAGCTATATGCAAATCAGTCTTGACCCTGTGCCTCATGGGAACAGTCCAGCCCAATCTGCGAAGCATGTCTTCCCTGGACCGGACACAAACATCCTGGGACAGGTTTCTGGAAGGGATTCGAGCCTTGCTCTGGCTCCCTATCAGGAAGTGCATTTCCTTAAAGGTCCCGAATATGGTAAATAAGGCTATGCATAGCAAAGGCTCATCACATTTAAACACAATGTTCCAGTTGTATACTCCGGGGAAAACCTTGTCATCCTCCTCAAAAAAAAATTTGGTGTCTCCTACATTTCACAGGTCGTGATGTGGTGGTCGTACCTGGAGCCTTGGAATGCACGCTGCGTTCGTTTTGCTTTGCTCCACTTTGGCTATAACAGAAAGGGGTAAGAAATCCATACATTCCTGTTAATGAATGTGCACCTGTTCATGTATGAATGGTGATATTCACAGCACACACTGCTTAATACTTTCTTCTTTTTCTCTTTCCCAAAAAGGCTACCTATTCCTTTACTGTGTTCCATCTACAGCCAGAGAGGGGGAGCCTAGACGAATAGTCCACCTTGTTTTGTTTTCTTTTCCTTTGTCTTCCCCACCTTCTTCTGGTGCCTTCTTCTGCGGTTGCCGTTATACATATATATATTCACTGAAAAAACGATAGGTTTCAGCCATGTTATAGTTAGGAATTAGCAATTCACTGAAAAAAACCATAGGTTTCACACATGTTATTGTTAGCTGGACATTTCACTCATACAAAACCATTGAAATTCTCCCGTAATAGTTAGTTCAGCTAACTATAACTCGGGCCCACGCTATGCACTGCTGATGACGTCACATGTTACATCACTCATTACATGGTCAGTGACATCACTCATGACATCACTGAAGACATCTCAAATGACATCAGTCAGTGAATGTGTGTCTTTCTGAAAAATATATTTTTTTTATATGTATATGTATATCTAAAGGTCGATGGAAGAATAAATGGGTAAATAACTGTCTAAATGGATGATTTTTTTTTGTAAAATTGATTGTATAACTGACTTATTAAGTGTATCTTAGTGAATACATGTATTACCGAGCAATGTTTAAATATGTAAACATCTGCATCAGTCTCTCACTTTGTGTATAAGTGGATGCATGAGTTGGTGAGTAGCTACATGAATGTGTATATGGGTTATTAGTTGTTTTTTTGAGTATCAGTATGAGTGTCTGTATGGTTTGGTGGGGGGTATTACTTAGCGAATAGATGCATCAATGAGTGACTCACTATTTGTATGTGTTTTGCAGACAGCATGTGTGCAGCATTGTATGGGTGGATGAGTGTGTGTATGGGTGTGTTAGTGAGCGAATGACTGTCTCAATAGTATCTTTATGAGTAACTTCATATGTTTTAATCTAGTATAAGTGAGTATTGATGTATATAAGTGATTATATGTGAGAGTGAGAGATTGGAAGAGTTCCTGTATACATAAGTATGTGTTTCTATAAGTGATTGTTTAAGAGAGTAAGTATGTGTATGTTTCTGTAAAAGTGAGTGTAGTGGTGTGTGTATAGCTGTATATGCAAATAAATGGATGTTTGATAGTTTATTTGCATGTGTGAGTATGTGTGTGTGTAACTCTATGGATGAGTGTCGGTGTGTAACAGGATGTATAGGTGTATCAGTACATATGATGAGTGAGTACATGTATGAGTGACTATATAGAACTGTTGGTGAATGAGTATATGTGTATGTAGATGGTAGAATTACTGAATAGGTTGTTGTAACTGGTATTGGTACCTCCATTCTTCTGAAAATTTCAGTTTCTATTTTTGAATGTGTCTATCAAATGTTATATTACGCTGAAAGGAGGTCTGCCCCTCTTTCACAAGGATGATGTCATCAGTGATGTCATCAGTGATGTCATTTGAGATGTCATCAGTGATGTCATGAATGATGTCACTGACGATGTCATGAGTGATTTAATATGTGACGTCATCAGCAGTGCATTGGGGCGCGCGAGTTATATTTAGCTGAACTAACTAACGGGGGAATTTCAATGGTTTTGTATGAGTGAAATGTCCAGCTAACTATAACATGTGTGAAACCTATGTTTTTTTCAGTGAATTTCTAAGGTTTTTTGAATGCTAATTCCTTACTATAACGTGGCTGAAACTTATTTTTTTTCAGTGAATTTCTAAGGTTTTTTTAAATGCTAATTCCGAACTATAACGTGGCTGAAACCTATGTTTTTTTCAGTGAAATTTCAAAGGTTTTGTAAATGATAATTTTTAAATGTATTAATTAATATATTTTTTATACTGATTTACTACATTGTTTTAAAGTATTTATTTTTAGATATTTTATTTTTTAAATTACATTACATATTTTTTATATAAATTTTAAAAAATGTTTTTAAAAATGTTGAAATTGTAATATTTTTATTTTTTAATTTAAAATTTTTGTAGTTTATATATTTTTTATATAGCAGGCAATGATATCCTATAGAAGGAAATTCAAGTTACTGGTAAGTACGGTTAAAATTACTTTTCAGGGACAGTAGTGAGCTGAAAGATGCAGCACTGAGGTCTCTCCTGATAACAGGTGAGTAAATCGGGATTCGTAGTTCGACTGATTTTAGAGGAATTTATTAAAGTTCTAAAACTCCACAATTAGAAGAATTTCCAAGTGAAGCCAGTCAATGTTAGCCTATGGAAGGAAATTAAAGTTACTGTAAATATGGTTTGAATTTCTTTTCAGGATCAGTAGTGGGCTGAAAGATGCAGGACTGAGGTATCTCCTGATAACAGGTGAGTACATCGGAATTCCTAGTTCGGCCGATTTTAGAGGAATTTTTTAAAGTTCCAAATCTCCACACTTAGAAGAATTTCCAAGTGAAACCAGTCAATGTTAGCCTATGGAAGGAAATTCAAGTTACTGTAAGTATGGTTAGAATTAAGATGTAGCACTGAGGTCAGCTGATTTTAGAGGAATATTTGTATGTTTCAAAAATAGACACACAATAGATTCCTATGGAAGGAAATACAAGTTACTGGTAAGTACGCTTAGATTTACTTTTCAGGGTCCGTATTGGGCTCAAAGATGCAGCACTGATGTCTCTCATGATAACAGGTGAGTAAATCGTAATGCGTAGTTCTGCTGATGTGTGCAAACACGCCCTGTGGCGAGTTTTAGGTTGGGGAATTAATTCTTCTTCAATCCTGAGCTCCCCTGTGAGCTAACTAGCCTACCAGGTACCTCCAGTATGCGCCAGGGAGCTGCGATACAGAGAGGTGTTCAGAGGGCACGCCCCCTTTTTACAACACTCTGTAACGCAGCTCTGTGGTGCTTACTGGATGTACCTGTTGAACTACTTGGCCCCTAGGGGACCTCTGGATTGAAGAGAAATTAATTCCCCAACTTACACGCACCACAGGGCATGTTTGCACACATATCACCTCAAGCCCTACCCCCTACCTTCACCACTGTGCAAACGCGCCTCGTAGCACGTTCTAAGTTGGGGGATTAAGTCCCCTTGCATACTGGGGGTCCCTGGGAGCCAACTAGCCCAACAGGAACCTCCAGTATGCACCAGGGGGCTGTGTTGCAGAGAGGTGCAAAAAGGGGCATGGCCTTATTACACCACTCTGCATCGCAGCCCCCTAGCGTGTTTTCAGAGGGGGAACTAATTCCCCTTCCATACCGCGTGTCCCTGGGGACCAACTAGCCCATCAGGATCCTCCAGTATGCGCCAGGGGGCTGCGTTACAGAGAGGTGTAATGAGGCCACGCCCCTTTTTACACCTCTCTGCAACGAAGCCCCCTTGCGCTTTTGCAGAGTGGTAACAAATTCCCCTTGCATACTGGGAGTCCCTGGGGGCCAACTAGCCCACCAGGAACCTCAAGTATGTGCCAGGGGGCTGCGCTGCAGAGAGGGAGAGGTGTAAAAAGGGGCATGACCTCATTACACCTCTCCGCACCGCAGCCCCCTGGCGCGTTTGCAGAGGGGGAACTAATTCCCCTTGCATACTGGGGGTCCCTGGGGGCCAAGTTGCCCACCAGGAACCTCCAGTATGCGCCAGGGGGCTGCGTTGCAGAGAGATGGTCTGAGGCCACGCCCCTTCTTACACCTCTCTGCAATGCAGCCCCCTGGTGCTTTTGCAGAGGGGGGACTAATTCCCCTTGCACACTGGGGTTCCCTGGGGGCCAACTAGCCCACCAGGAACCTCCAGAATGTGCCAGGAGGCTGTGTTTCAGAGAGGTGTAATGAGGCCACACAACTTTTTACACCTCTTTGCAACGCAGCCCCCTGGTGTTTTTTGCAGAGTGGGAACTAATTCCCATTGCATACTGGGGGTCCCTGGGGGCCAACTAGCTCACCAGGAACATCCAGTATGTGCCAGGGGGCTGTATTGCAGAGAGGTGTAAAAAAGGGTGTGGCCTCATTACACCTCTTTGCAATGCAGCCCTTTGCACGTTTGCAGAGGGGGGAACTAATTCCCCTTGCAAACTGGGGTCCCTGGGGGCCAACTAGCCCACCAGGAACCTCCAGTATGTGCCAGGGGGCTGCGTTGCAGAGAGGTGTAATGAGGCCAAGCCCCTTTTTACACCTCTCTACAATGCTGCTCCCTGGCGCATTTGCAGAGAGGGAACTAATTCCCCTTGCATACAGGGGGTCCCTGGGGGCTAACTAGCCCACCAGGAACCTCCAGTATGCGCCAGGGAGCTGCGATGCAGAGAGGTGTTCTGAGGTCATGCCCCTTTTTACACCTCTCTGCAACGCAGTCCCCTGGAGCGTTTGCAGAGGGGGAACTAATTCCCCTCGCATACTGGGGGTCCCTGGGGGACAACTATCCCACCAGGAACCTCCAGTATACGCCAGGAGGCTGCATTGCAGAGAGGTGTAAAAAGGGGCATGGCCTCATTACACCTCTCTGTAACTCAGCTCCCTGGCACGTTTGCAGAGGGGGAACTAATTCCGCTTGCAAACTGATGGTCCCTGGGGGCCAACTAGCCCACCAGGAACCTCCAGTATGTGCCAGGGGGCTGCATTGCAGAGAGGTGTAATGAGGCCACGCCCCTTTTTACACCTCTCTACAATGCAGCCCACTGGAGCATTTGCAGAGAGGGAACTAATTCCCCTTGCATACGGGGGGTCCCTGGGGGCTAACTAGCCCACCAGGAACCTCCAGTATGCGCCAGGGGGCTGCGTTGCAAAGAGGTGTTCTGAGGCCATGCCCCTTTTTACACCTCTCTGCAACGCAGTCCCCTGGCATGTTTGCAGAGGGGGAACTAATTCCCCTTGCATACTGGGGGTCCCTGGGGGCCAAATAGCCCACCAGGATCCTCCAGTATGCGCCAGGGGGCTGCGCTGTAGAGAGATGTAATAAAGGATAAATAATATTAATAACACAGAAACAATTCTCTCTCAGCACACAAGTTTGCAAGTTTTATTGTGCACCCAATCAGAATGCAAAATAAACGTGCAGCATGGAGACCTCAGCAAAGCTTACTGAGTGCCCAATTGGTATGACAGGGCAGCGAGATATTTTATAGGTACCAGCCCCAGAGGATGGGCATCACAAAATACGTAATACAGATCAGACTATGTCTTGCTAGACCAATCAGTGAAGGCCAATCCTGGTGTGATACCTTTTAAGAGCTGAAATATGTCTACGACCTGGTGTTGCTCCCCACGTGTCATCGACAAAGCAGAATTGGCGTTTTCCCACAAAGGTGAACTATGTGTTTCTGGTATAAGTGGACATGACAGGGATTTGACCGGTCAGGTCACGTCGACACTATTATGAAATGTGCGATTTCTGCAATAGCTAGCTGGAAGCTGGCACTCTTATTCTCAGAAAGTCTTGCGTTGCTTTGCACGTTGCAGCTGGCTGACACAGAAAATGGAACGTGAGACCATTTTGTGCATTCTTGCTGGTGTCAATTTTTAAGTAGATCAAAGAAAACTACAGGCCTTAAAGCAAAGGCATTTGGTATCATAAAATATCCGCTTCTACATTGCCACATCTGATACCAAATCATATGCTAATCAGAAACCATCTTTGTTCATCATCTCTTGTCCCTCATCCTCATGGGTGTGGTGTGATGTAATACCATCCCTGGGTATGCAGCGGGTACAGGAGCTGGAAATGACGGTACAACAGCCTAGGCAAACTTTAACCAGGAGGCATAGTGTCAAAAGGACTGCTACCACTATTATAATGGTCTTTAGTATCCAAGAACCCCATTCTGCAAACCAGTTCATCATGTCTTCCCACAGACCTCCCGTGTGTATACCATGAGCCTCATCTCTAATGTCCTTGATCTTATCTATTGCTTTATTTATATTCCCACTGTTGTCTGGTATGAATATACACTACTGAGAAGGTAACTGGTGGATGACTTTGCAGACTCCGCTCTCTTTGGCAAGAATGATGTCTAGAGCAATTCTATTCTGGATTACGATGGCCCTCATGGAGGCGAGTTCTTCTGTTATATTCCCTACGGTGCCAGTGGTAGAGTCTGCTAGATCCTCAATCATTCTGGATAACTGGTGTATCTTTACTGAGGTATAGACACTGCCTACCACTGGGATCATCGCCCCAAAACCTGTTAATATGTTGTCTACCCATGCTGCTGTTCTCTTGGCCCTAACCAGTGCCCACACGTTCTCTTCTGCTGGCACTAATTTGGTGAATTGGGTCATCGTGGAATGATTGATGCTAAGTAGCAACTTCCATACCATCCTGGGGGCAGATAAAAGTATGCCCATGGGCCACAGACAAAGAAAAGGCCCCTGTAACCTACCAGACCTGGTGATGACTTGTCACGGCTCCTGACTCGTGTGAGTCAAGTCAAGTCAGGTCAAAGGTAGCTTTATTCGATTTTACAGTAAAATCATAAAAGCACATAAAAATGAATACATCCAATAAAAGACTTGCATTAAATGTTTACAAGAGTATATACAGATAAACATAATTCACACTGGGATTCCTCTTAGAAGCAAATGTTAAGAAAACATGATTTCAACACACCATGTTCCCAAAGGACGCTGCAGTGAAGTAAAACACAGGGTCATTAACTTTAATGTAGGGTTGCAATTAAACCATGGTGGATCTACATCTAATCGGAAATTTCAGATACCTAGACACAGCAATAATAGTCATTTCATCAGGCAAAGTGAGTAATTTAAAAAGTGCTGGTCTACATTGTCTCAAGTTCCAGAGCTTAAGAAGAGGTAATAAATATCTCTTCCGCCCCCACTCATAGAATCTACAGAACAAAACACAATGTATGGTAGATTGGGTGGAGGAATCATCACACGGACAGTTGGTTCATTGTGACGACAAATCGTTTGGTTTAGGAAAAGGTAACAGCCTGAAAAAGCTTCCAGTTCTCAGGCGAGCTAAAAGCATTCTGCTATAGCTTGTCTGGTCGGTGATAGATAAAGCTGCAGGCCAGAGCTCTGCAGCAAAAATTGGTGATAAATAACAGAAGCATTTTTCCCCTCTAAACACCAGCGTCGATCTTCCAGAAAGGCAAGGCAAGATTCCTTTAATGCTTTTCTGGAGATTAGAGACAATGATGAGGGTGAGTTATAAAATTCAGGGCACCCTATATTTTTGAAAAATTCCTGAACATAGGAGAGCCACTGAATCTGTTTAGGCCCCTCAAGTTTAATACAGTCCGCAATAATCACCCTGTAAAAAGCAGTTTCTGTAGAGTTCCAGATCTTGTGCCAAAGCAACACAGGGCTAATCTAAATTAGATCTGAGATATAGGGCAAAGCAAGTTCTTTATGACAGACATAAGTGGAGGTGGACCGGGGAACAGCAAGCAGATAACACAGGAAACCATTTTCCTTTGTTTGGATTTCATGGCAATCTGCAACCCCCCATATACCAGGTCCATACACAGCCGTAGATACACATTTAGCCCTGTATATGTAAAGCAGAATGCATACTGGCCTGTCCCCTAGCTTATTTGCGAACTGTTTCAAAACACCAATTGCCCGTGAAAAAGCTAAATTCCTGGTCATAATAGCTGATTTCCAGGTACCCCTTTTGTTAAAAACAATCCCTAAATATGAAAAAGTGTTAGTTAGGCCTATCTTTGACTTTTCTAAGTGCGTGTTACAAGAAATTTTTACCTTAGTCGAGGAGCACATGGTAAAGGTCTTCCCTATGTTAATCTTAAGGCCCCTATCTCCCATGTATGCCGAGAAGCGAGTTAAAGCCTTCTGAAGACCTATTTGGGTTCTAACCATAATGACCGCATCATCGGCATACAGTAAAATAGGCACACGTTCTCCATCAATTTGGGGGTAATCCACCTCCAATGTTAATAAATGGTCTTCCACCCCATTGATGTACAAATTGAAGAGAATTGGAGCCAGGATGCATACCTGGCGAACGCCTTTCCCGATTGGGAATTTGGACGTGCATTCACCTGTTTTCCCATAGCGGACTTTGGCCCGTGCTCCTCTATTTAACTCTTTAAGAAAGTTAAGAATGTTAAAATCGATGCCAAGAACTGCTAAGGTAACCCACATAACATCATGGTTCAGGTAGTCGAAGGCCGAGCTAAGATCTACAAAAGTCATGAATAGGGTTCCCTTCTTTGCTACCGTATATTTACCTATTAACAATGCCAGATTTAGGCCTTGTTCGACAGTACCAAGACCTGGCCTAAAACCATACTGGAATTTGGAAAGGACGGCTTCCTCCTCAGCCCATGCCACCTTCATCAACGAGTCGAGGAGGGAGATCAGCCTATAGCATTTAGGGTCATTTCGAACCCCCTTTTTAAATATTGGCACTACAATAGCTTCCTGCCATGTAATTTGAAAACCGTTGATGTTACAGCTATTTAGCACGTTGGTCAGGAGCGGTGCCCACAGGGTGACGTTATCCTTGTAGATATCAATTGGAATACCGTCTGGTCCCGGAGCTTTGCTATTGGTGCTATCTGCTAATGCTGATTCCACCTCTGCTAGAGAGAAGACTACTTTGAGGGGAAATAGGTCTAATACATCAGGTTCTATGGTTCTAGTCTGTCCCAAGCCTGAGCTCATTAATCCGGGCCGAGTATCTTGATTATATAACTCGGTAAAATGTTAAACCCAGACATTCTCCTCTATAGCGATCTCTACCTGGTCAGAATTCCTTTCCACAAAAAATGGGGCGTGGACTTCATTCCAAAATGCAGTATTATCTCTTAGAGCACTCGCCTTAATTAAGGCTTCCCATGCTGCCTGCTTCAAATCCTTCCTCCGTTTTTGTAAGGCAACCTTATAATATCTAGCACATATCTAGGTACCTTTTTTAAGGTTTGGATCAGATAGGAATGTGCTTTTGTACACTCATGGTTAAACCAGCCCTCAGCTTTACTCTGCCCCCCTTTTCGGGGTGAACCAGTCAATTTACTACTAATGTGAGCAGAGATCTTATGAAAAGCTGCAATGACCTTAGTGGGGTTGGGATTCTCCTCTAGGCAAATCATAAAATGTTCTATCTGTTCCTCTACTAAATTCTTTAAAAAATTGATTGGATTTACCTTGTTCCATTTGATTACATAACCGTTGGTTCTAGCCAAGGAAATCCCATGTGAATATATATTTTCGGCAACGTTAGGAGCTTTCCTGCCACACCGCCCTATTTCAAAGATAGAGCTAATTGGGTAGTGGTCACTGAGCGCAATGTGCTCTGTATTAAATGAGAGGACACTATGATGGTAACTTGTAGAGACCAATGTGTAATCAATAATAGACCGGGACCCCCGCCCGACAAAGGTGGGTTGGAAATCAATCTGTGGATTGCATAATTCGTTTGCAAAACCTAAGTCCCACTCATATAATAAATGATTGAATAAGTTCCCAAGCACAGAGTGCTCGAAGTGTGTACAGGGATCACCCTTAAGATTCACCATACCACATGTCTCCGTATCACTATGTGAGCATAAATGGCAATTAAAATCCCCCGTCACTATGATATAACGTTCATTCTGTTCAGATTCCAGTTCCCTACGTATGGCATCATTTAATTCATCTAAGGCCCTATGTTGGTCGGCCTTTGGGATGTTGTTGTACAAATTATTCAAGATAATAGGGTGGTTTTCACCCGACCTTAGGGAGAGGACCTGATAATAATGAGACCCCCCGTAATTAAACAATTGGTAATTAGATTAATTTTGTTAGATATAAAGGTACATAACCCCCCACAACATCTCCCTCTATTATTGTGTTGTGCTGCTAAAAAGTGTGTGCGGTAGCCCACTAGATGTATCTCAACCTTCTCCCAGCATTCCTGGAGGCAGATTACGTCAAACTTGTCTACAAGTTCCAGGAATGTTGGGTCCTTTATTTTATTTGAAAGACCCGCTACATTCCATGATAGTAGGCCCATCCTAACCCTTTGGGCATGTCGTGGTGTCCCTGCATCTTGTGTGATAGGGATTGGGATTCGGCCTGGACTGGATGTGTGAACCACTCTAACATCATCATCCCCCACATTCTTAACAAGTAACTCACTTCGAGTTGGGCTACTTATTTTAGCCATCTCGGTAAAGATGTTCACTGGAGTACCTGACCTAAACTTCTCATTTACTGTGGGGCATGAAAAGGTGGGGGTTACTGCTAAATCCGTATCCTTACCCTCAGGGACCGGGGCCAGTCGGTCTACCATCTCCAGACAGCCACATCTATTGGCAGTCTGAATACCTCTCCAAGTGTCTCTAAAGGCTGAATCTCTATTAAAATTAAAATTACCGCCCCAATCCCCCCAATCACCCCCCCAGTCTCGTCTACCTACTCTTTGCCAGTTTCCCTCATAAGCATCATGATCAAGGCCAGGATGCCAACTAGGGGGGTAGAAGAAAGAGAGGCGTTTGGTGTCAATACCTTCAGTTCCGCCTTGCAGGTTCCATGAGCAAATATGATCAACCGTATATGGGTCCTCAAAATTTACCACAATGCAATCACCCAGGGTTGTTTTCCTTTCCTTCCCTATCCAATGTACCCTGCGCACCATTAAGATCTTGCTTGAGCGATTTGGCGGGAGCGGTCTATTACTATTTAACCAATGTTGGACCTTGTTTTTCAATGACCAGTTCGCTTCCTCCTTGTGGTCAACCAACTCTGGGACCCCCGTCATAACCACCACATAGGGGGCTGACTCAGGCGGTAAATTCACAATGGGTATGCCGTCTCCTCCTCCCCTGTTCCGTTCTCTAGTAGGAGGTGCAGACAGGGCCCCGTTTGGTCATCCTTTCTGACTGGGATGTATACTAGGATTTTTGGTATTAACTCCCTTGTTATTCTCTGTAACTACAGGGGTCTTCGGTTTTGCAGGCACCGCTGGGGTAGGTATAATTTTTACAGGGGGCCCCACAGGTTTAATATTTTGTGGTTTAGTTGATTGGTTAAGTTTAATGGCCCCACTTTTAGATGCCACTTTAGTTGGTGCGTTTTTGGTGAGAGCACATAAGTCAGCTAACTGTTTCTCTATATAGGACAATCTAACCTCTAGAGGGGAAAGATGAAGTTTAAATAGCTCACCCATTTTAGTTAGAAGTAACCCCTCGACTTCATCGGTGTCAGAATCGCCAACAAGGATGGCAGAAGCCTCAACGCTTACTGAACTGACATCCCCGTTTGTCGAATCTAGTTCTGGTTGGCCATGGCCCGGTAATGCTGGTTGGTCAGATTCCTCCCTATAATTGTCGGATACTTCATGTGTTAGCCCGGCTTTTTTTGTGTTCTTCTTTTTGTCCTTTTTTTCTTTGGTATGGCACCCTCCCTCCTTCCCCTGGACTGCCCAGTGACGTTGTCGCCTATCGATAAATTCAAAGTTAGTTCCGGGGTTTTTTCCAAGGCAAGGCTTAGCTGAGAGTCAGTTAGAAGCTGGGATACTGATAAATCTACCTCTTTTGGAACACTATGAACTTCAGCATGGGCATATACAAGGCCTCTGTCCCTAGCCTTATCAGTGGTTCTAGCAGCTGAAATGAGACCCAGGGACGATCTTTTTGCCAAGGCAAGATCTTGGGAAACTCTGCGTTCCATCAGAGTAATCCCTTGGTCAATCAACGAATTTGCCCTTATAATGAAGCTATCTATTGGGCCTGTTAGCTTGTCCCCCCCCCGCTGCCGTTTTGCTCCGCGAGCCTCGAGTAGTCATGATATAGGCTGGACCCGGGGCGTAAGCACAGAGACACGTCTGGTATACAAAGAAATGGATGAAATAAACAATTTCTATAAGATAACAAAATAAACTTACAAATCAGACAAGCTCAGGGTTTAGAGGGAGGGCCCAGTCCGGTCTTGCTCTGTCACGAACGGGCCCAAACGGGCCCGTTCTTGGCCTGCGCTTCGCCCGGGCGTGTCCGCACGTGTCCCGTGGGCCGGAACTGGGGGTTGGCCTATATAGTAAGCACAGCCCTTCCGCAAACAACACAGGTAATCAATGTCCAACCCAGATTTTAAAGTGCAGGGTGGAGGCGGGAAGAGGCCCAGCTGCGGCAGATCAAGCCGCACTGCACGCTGGTCTCATGGTGTGGTTACAGCTGCTGGGGCCCATATATATCTGTTGAATTGTTTTTTCTTGTAGTATACTTTTTATCCTTTTTATCCTGTCTTCACAGTCGAACAATCCCTGCTGAACCTGAGCCAGCTCTGCTAAGGTGCATGCAAATGAGATGCATTCTTACCAGACATCTTTGTCCACTAATTCTGCAAAGCTGCATGCTGTACCTTTTTTCTGCAAAACTGGTATTCTTTTGGGTGTTATCCTTTAATCTTTGAGGATGCAGGAGGGGGCCAACACTTCCCCTACCCTGAACCTTGGCACTTTCTTGTTGCCTGTCTGCTCTGTCCCTATGTCATCCCAGCCTGCTCGTCCTTTCCACTCATCATTCCTTGATGTCCTGTCAAATACTTTTAACATCTCTAGGTCTCTCTTAGTCGGTTGCATATTCGTGCAAGGGACCCTTTTAGGTATGATAGGAGGGCCTGTTGCTTGCTTGCTATCGCTTGGAGGGGCCAGTACTTCAGATATAGTCACACCTACCGACACAGACATGCTGTGTTGGCTTAGTAGCATGTCGTGCATTAAGACACAGCCTACATACTTGGACACTGGCAGTATGTGGTACTTCAAACTATGTGTGGCGTCTGTTGGCAGATGTGTGCAACCATAGCAATTCGGTATATTCAAAATTGTCACATATAGTTTTAGCATCTCAACGTATTGATTTCCTTCATACGTTTCCCACAATCCTCCTTTGTCCCCTTTATTCACGTCTACCCCCATTTCATCATTGTTTGTGGTCATATTCAGTTCATAGTCCTCTGGGGATTTCATTGGTTCACTTCCATCACTCCCATCCCCCACTCTTCCATTAAGATGTGGTATCTCAAGATCAGCAGAATATACTATAACCATCGTTGTCACTAGTACTGCTGGTGCCGGTAACAATATTGCAAGAACCACTGCTTTCCAGTTACATTTGTGTTGTTCAGTGGATGGCATGGCTCCAGAACAAACCTGTCTCTTCTCTATGCTTTTTAATCTTCTTGAGAACGGGCCCTAATTTTATTCTTGGTCCACTCGGGCTGGTGAATAGGCTATGCTAACTAACCCTTAGAGCCAGGTATTTTATCCACTGTTTTCATGTTCTATTTAATGTCTCAGATAAGTCTAGGACCAGTGTCCTCTACCACACAAATGGCACAATTGAGAAAGTCCAAACGTACATTTGTTAATTCTTGCTCATGTACTTGGGCTGAACACGTTGGAAATGAAATGTCATGTAAAATCAGTCTTATTAGTTCACTGATCAACAGGGGATTTGGCACCAGTAATGTCAGTGTTGCATTTATTTCTATTCCTGGGCACAAAAGAGTTACTTGAATTCTGGACCGTTGTCCACTGGCATGTATTGACACAGATCGAAGTCTGGCAGTTCTGAGTTCTTGGATTAAACAGCGGTTAGTAAATCATCAATTTACTTCTGAAGCTTTCTGTTTGTTGGAGCAAAGGTTATATCCACGACGTACTTCTGATGTTGGTATTGGCGTTGGTGGAATCTGTCCCTTGCTGTCCAGCGTTGCCTTCACCGCTGTAGCTTTAGTCAAAATAATCTGCAGAGGTCCCTTCCATCTCGGCTGTAAGCAGTTACTTCTTGTATGGACATTTACCCACACCCAATCTCCGGGCTGTAGATCATGGGCTGGCGGAGTTGCTGCTTCTGGGAGGGATTTCAGCGCCTGACAATGGAGGTAACGTAAAATGTCTGTTAATTTCTCACAATAACAAAGCAACAGATCATCAGTTATTGACAGGGGGCGTTGACATATGTCCTGGAATATGCATTGGCCTGCCAAACAAGGTGTCGTGTGGGCTCAGCTTGGTTACCCTGTCTGGTGTACTTCTCATTGCTAGTAGTGCTAAGGGCAGTGCATCTACCTAGGAGAGGTCTGTTGATGCACAAATCTTCTCTATTTTATTTTCCAACACCCCATTCTTTCTCTTAACAGTGCCTGCGGCTGGTGGGTGATAAGCACAGTGTAGTTTCTGTGTTAACCCAAGCCCCTTACATAGTCCTTTTATTACATGGGAGATGAACGCAGGCCCATTGTCGGACGCAAGGATGGAGGGTACCTCAAATCTTGGCAGTAGTTCTTTGAGCAGGCACTTGGCCTAACTCTGTGCATCACAATGTTTAGTGGGGTAGGGCTCTGTCCATTTACTGAAGATGCATACCACTACCAATACATATTTGTATTTCTGTGTGGGGGGCATGTCGATAAAATCAAGCTGAAGGCTTTCAAATGGTCCATGAGGGGGGGAAAGTGGCCAGGTGCAGTTGGTGTACCTTTTCCTGTGTTATATTGGGCACAGACAGAACATTGCTTGCAAAGTCTTTCTGCTGTCCGACGAAATTTGGAGTTGTACCAACATTGGGAAAACAATCTGATGATGCCATCACGTCCTACATGTGAAGGCCCATGAAAGAGTCTTGCCATTGAAGGGAGCATGGTGGAAGGCAAACATATCCTTCCATTAGGCCCTGTCTATAACCCCTCCTTGGATTGTACGCAGCCATTTTGGGCCCATTCCTCTTTTTCCTGGTTGGCCGCCCTCATCTGAATCTGTATGGGGGCAAAATGTAAGGAATCACTGTCATCCCTGGTGTCTATCCTACTGCCCACTAAATGTACCATTGTTAGCTGGCAGCCTGTAAGCGCTATTCTCTTTGCTTCTTGGTCAATGAAAGCATTGCCTCTGGAAACGGGGTCTTTTGATGAGGGGTGGGCGGCACATTTTATAATAGCCACTTTGGAAGGAAGTAGCAGTGCTCGGAGAAGGTCAAAAATCAATTTTGCATGCTGTATCTGCTGGTCAGCTGATGTGAGAAACCCAATCATGGACCACAGCTGGCCGAAGTCATGGACCACCCCAAAGGCGTACTGGCTGTCTGTGTATATATTCACTTTCTTCCCTTAATAATAATAATAATACTGAGTTTTATAAAGCGCGAGCGGCTACCTCCGGAGGAAGTGTCCCGGCGCTCGGTGAGCAGTAAGGGCCAAAAATAGGAGTTAAAAATTATTGCGTGAAAAGCCAAGTTTTCAGTAATCTCCTAAAACTAGGTTCAGAGGATGCCTGTTGTATTTCAGGCGGCAAGGTGTTCCAAAGAAGTGCCGTACTTGCGGAAAAAGTTCTGCCGCCCAAGCGAGACCTTTTCACTCGAGGGACGCAAAGATTAACCTGGCGGTTAGATCGGAGGAGTCTAGCCTGGGAGTATCTAGGTAGTCGTGTTTTTAAATAGTTCGGGCAGGTACCGTGTAGGGCTCTATAGGCCAGAGTGAGAGCCTTAAATTTTATCCGGCTGGCCACAGGCAGCCAGTGTAGCATGCGTAGGTGTGGAGAAATGTGGTGTTTAAAAGGAACATGCCTTAACAATCTCACAGCCGAATTTTGGACGGTTTGCAGCCTTTGTATTAGAAATTTCGGGAGGCCTAAATAGAGGCCATTGGCATAATCAAACCTCGAGGGGACCATGGCATGGATAACCGTCTTTCGGCAGCCCTCCGGAAGCAATTGAAGAAATCTCCGTAGGTTCCTAAGTTTACTTAGGCAACCTCCAGCGACCTGCTGTATGTGAGGGGCAAAAGATAGGCCATCATCCCATGTAACCCCCAGATTTTTTGCCTTTGAGCTGGAAAGCGGTGCTGGGCCCATCTCGGCCGGCCACCAAAACTCGGCAGGAGGGTGGTCACCTTTCCCAAAAAAGATAACCTCAGTTTTTCCCGCATTCAATTTCAGTTTGTCGGTATTCATCCAGCAAGCCACATCGCGAAGGCAGCCCTTGAAATTAGCAAAGGCAGCCTCCGATACTTCAGAGTATGGGAAAACCAACTGGGTGTCGTCAGCGTAGGAAATTGCAGTGACTCCCCAATTGGCAATCAGCGTGAACAGCGGAGCCACATAAATATTAAAAAGCAGCGGGCTAAGAGCCGACCCCTGTGGGACCCTGCAGTTCAGTCTCCGGGAGTTAGACGAGAAGGCGCCCAGGGCCACCTTCCGAGATCTGTCAGACAGATACGAATGGAGCCAACCAAGTGCCTGATCCTGGAGGCCGATCTCTGCTAAACGTTGTACCAACCTGCCGTGATCTACCATATCAAAGGCGGCCGATAGATCCAGGAGCACCAGCATTGCTGATGCTCCTGAATCCAGCGACCACCTAACTGACTCGGCTACCTCGATCAGGGCGGTCTCGGTGCTAAAACCGGATCTAAAACCTGATTGAGTTTCATGGAGAACATTGCTGTCTTCCGTGAATTTGTTTAGTTGCCGCTGAATTAGTTTTTCTAACATTTTGCCCGGAGCCGCCAGTAATGAGATGGGGCGAAGATTGCTCAAGTCCTCTGGAGCACCGTTCGACTTTTTTTTCAGTGGGAGGATGGTGGCCTGCTTCCAACTCTCCAGGAACACACCGGAAGAGATGGATGTATTCCATATGTGTTGGAGAGTGGGCGCAATGAATTCCACCATCAAGCTCCATAGTTTTGGTGGGCAGGGATCATCCGGGGAGCCTGATTTGCACCTATTTAACTCCTATATGACCGCCTCCAGTGGGACAGGTTGGAATTGGCATAAAGTAGTTTGGGTAACCCTAGTCTCCACTAAGTCTGACTTAACAGTGCAACCTGCTGGGGTAAAATTCAAAATGTTGCTCTAAAAATATTCTGAGATATTGTCGCATAGTTTGTCTGACGGGGTAACATCCAACTCAATACATCTCGGTTTAAAAAAGGACTGCACTATCTTAAACACTTCTTTACTGGAATGTTCTGCTTGTTGAATGGAGGTGGTGATGAAAAGTTTCCTTGCTCTTTTTATAGATTTGTGAAATTCACGGATGGCGACTTTATATCGGACCCTCGCCTGAACACAGTAACTCACCCTCCAAAGTCTCTCTAATCTCTTGCAGGCTGACTTCTCCGCCCTTAGCTCCAAAGAAAACCATGGGGCAGAGGGAGAACCCCTGCGGGACATTGCCCGTTTTGCAGGTGCAATAGATGTCACCATATCGCCTATCCATTGGGACATAGCCGCTGCATCCTTATTTACATCGAGGGAAAGTGCTGGAAGATTGCGAGCCAGGACAGGGCCCATAGTTTCAGGGACTCATTTTTTCCATTGTCTCTGCAAAAAGGAGCGCCTCCCCGCCTCTGGCCCTCCCCCTGGTAACCTGACCATAAACGGGATCAGAGCATGATCCGACCAAAGCAGCAATTGCGGTGTATCCACCGACAGATCCCTGATGTTCGAGAATATGAAATCAAGCATATGGCCTGCTTAGTGTGTGGGACCTGTGCTGAGCGATGTCAGGTTAGCGGCACTGAGTGTAGAAATAATCCGCTCCGCCAGCGGACATGCTGCTATCTCAGCATGAACATTGAAGTCCCCTACCACTATAAAGTGAGAGTGAAGGATGGAGCTTTGGACGATGGCGTCTATAAGCGCCGTAGAAGCCCCCTCTGAGCAGTCTGGGGGGCGGTAAATGACCCGTCCTGCCAGTGACTGACGTGGGTTAACTTATAGGGAAAAATGCAGGCCTTCTACCCCTGCGATCGTAGAAGGAATGGAGGACGTGAGCGTGTAACGATCTCTAAAAATAAGGGCCACTCCCCTGCCCCTTCTTCCATCCACCCGATTAGAAAAGCTCATTTTGAAGCCAAATGGCACCGCCAGGGCAACAGCGGACATAGTGTGGTCGTTCAGCCACGTTTCCCTTAAGAACAGGGCATCCCACTCACCGTCCTCTAGCAACAGCCAGATGTCATCGGCATGTTTTGCCAAGGATCGGCAGTTTAAAAGACCCACCTTCAAGCTGCAACAGCATAGATTGGGCTGCTCGCGAGGCTTATGAGGAGAGCAATGTCTAGAGAGAGTAGCCCAACTCAGCGAAATACCACAGTGCGGGCAAGCCTGTGGGCTAAGATCTGCAGCTGGATCGAGTGTAAGAACTCTACAAAGCTGTCTTGGTTCCAACATCAGCAACTCCTCTCTAGACCGGACAATCCTGTCTGCGCCTGGCCCCAAACTGGCAGCATGACGGGCCCTGGCCACGTTCCGGTCACGTACGGGCGCAGACGGGTTTGCCTTTGGTGCGCCCGCTGCGCTCGTCCGCTGCGCGGCCCTGGGCACATTTCCCTTTATGAGAGGGCACCCGGAAGTGAATCTGTGAGGGGGAGGAGTCGCGTCCCTCCGTTCAAGCGGCACAGATAGCAGTGACGGAACGGGGACCGACCGGGGAAGTGCAAAGAGGCAAAGTGAAAAAGATACAATGTGCAAAGTTCTGCCAGCAAATCACCCACACTGTTTAAAAAAATTATTTTGTTATTAAAAATCCACAAGGGTTGTACAAATGATTAAAACGAATGGTCATTCTCAAATCAGCCACGCAATCGCCTATATACCTCCAAAAAACAATCGCTCGCAAACCAGCGCCTCACTCACGCTGCTCACACCAGCGAGGCTGTTTGAATCTGGCGCCTTTGTAGCCTGCGAGGGGGAGGAGTCGCGTCCCTCCGTTCAAGCGGCACAGATAGCCGTGACGGGATGGGGACCGACCGGGGAAGTGCAAAGAGGCAAAGTGCAAAAGATACAATGTGCAAAGTTCTGCCAGCAAATCACCCACACTGTTTTTAAAAAATGTATTTTGTTATTAAAAATCCACAAGGGTTGTACAAATGATTAAAACGAATGGTGGTTCTCAAATCAGCCATGCAATCGCCTATATGCCTCCAAAAAACAATCGCTCGCAAACCAGCGCCTCACTCACGCTGCTCACACCAGCGAGGCTGTTTGAATCTGGCGCCTTTGTAGCCTGCGAGGGGGAGGAGTCGCGTCCCTCCGTTCAAGCGGCACAGATAGCCGTGACGGAACGGGGACCGACCGGGGAAGTGCAAAGAGGCAAAGTGCAAAAGATACAATGTGCAAAGTTCTGCCAGCAAATCACCCACACTGTTTTAAAAAAATGTATTTTGTTATTAAAAATCCACAAGGGTTGTACAAATGATTAAAACGAATGGTGGTTCTCAAATCAGCCACGCAATCGCCTATATGCCTCCAAAAAACAATCGCTCGCAAACCAACGCCTCACTCACGCTGCTCACACCAGCGAGGCTGTTTGAATATGGCGCCTTTGTAGCCTGCGAGGGGGTGGAGTTGCGTCCCTCCGTTCAAGCGGCACAGATAGCCGTGACGGAACGGGGACCGACCGGGGAAGTGCAAAGAGGCAAAGTGCAAAAGATACAATGTGCAAAGTTCTGCCATCAAATAACCTACACTGTTTTTTAAAAATTAATTTTGTTATTAAAAATCCACAAGGGTTGTACAAATGATTGAAACGAATGGTGGTTCTCAAATCAGCCACGCAATTGCCTATATGCCTCCAAAAAACAATCGCTCGCAAACCAGCGCCTCACTCACGCTGCTCACACCAGCCCACGTTTCCCTTCAGCCCATGTTCATGCCCTTGTAAGTGCCACAAGTTCAGCTGCCTGTGCACTCTTCGCTGTGGTCAGGCTTCCACCTTCCAATAATTTAGTAGCTGTGCCCACTGCATAGGATGCTTGTAAAACTCCTTTGTCATCCCGCAGGCACGACCCATCTCCTTGAGCATCTGGGAGTGGTGTATCTTTAAGGTCTGGGCATACCTTGGTATGCCTATCTATGGCCACGGCACAATCATGAAAGGAATCATCTGAATCAGAATCCTCCAGCTCGTGTTCAGTTGGTAGCAAACACACAGGGTTCAGGGTGGTACATCTCTTGATGACAATGTGTGGTGTCAAGAGTACCAACTCATACCTGGTGAGGGCATCCATTTGTGAGATGCTGTTTCTTAGTGGATGTGAGAAGTGTGTCCACGGCATGTGGAACATGCAATACTAGTGTGTGTCCTAATACTAAGTTGTCTGACTTTTCTACGGCAAGTGCCGCAGCTGCCACCGCTTTCAGGCACGGCGAGAGCCCGGAGGCCACTGGGTCTAGCGTGGCAGAGTAATATGCCACTGGGCGGTAGAAGGCTCCATGTTTCTGAGCCAAGACCCCCATTGAGCAACCTCCCTTCTCGTGACAGAACATGTGAAAATCCTTGCTATAATCAGGGAGGCCTAATGCTGGTGCTTCACGCAACCCTCTTTTCAGTTCATTGAAAGCTTTCTCACATTCCTGTGACCAAGGTACAGTGTCAGGTATATCTTTGTGTGTGAGTGCCTGCAAGGGTTTCGCAAAGAGAGAGACATTGGGTATCCAGTGATGACAGTATCCTGCTACTCCTAAGAATGCTCTAACCTCCTTCTGAGTGCGGGGTCTGGGAAAATGGGTGATGGTCGATATTCTGTCAGGCAGCAATTTTCTCGTGCCTTCTGTTAGTTCATGGCCTAGATACTTCACAGAGGTGAGGCAAAACTGTAGCTTCTTGGGGGAGACTTTGTATCCCTTTAGTGCTAAGTGGCACAGGACAGCGATGGTGTCCTTTACGCAAGCCTCCCTTGAAGGCAAGGCCACTAATAAATCGTCAATATACTGGATAAGTGTGGATCCCTCCTTAAATACCAGGGAGTCTAAATCAGTTTTTGAGACATGTGTGAAGATAGAAGGGGACTCTGTATAGCCCTGCACGAGCCTCGTCCAACAAAATCTCTTCTGTCTGAAACTAAAGGAGAAGAAATATTGGCTGTCAGGGTGCAAGGGGATGGTAAAGAAGGTGGAGCTAAGATCCATCACTGTGAAGGTGGGGGCTGTCACTGGGATGTTGGATAATATTGTTGCTGGGTTTGGGACCACCGGGAAAGAGGGCAGCACTATTTTGTTCAATTCTCTCAAATCCTGTGTGAATCTATAGACAGGGGACACATCCGGGCTCTTTGTAGCTTTTTTGACCGGAAGTATGGGTGTGTTACATTGACTGTATTGAATCTCCCTTAGGATTCCTTGCTTCAAGAGGTCCTGTATGACTGGTGCGATGCCTTCCTCCCCCTCGTTGGAAATCTTTTATTGTGGCACTCTTGGGAGAATTGCTCCTGGCATTAGGTTTATCTGTACTGGTGGGTAGTTTAATACACGCCCTACGTCATTGGCACTGGTGGCCCAGACTTCAGGCGAAACACAGTGGCGTAGAGCTGGTGGTATTGTAGGGTCAGTGCATGTCATGAAGGCTTGTAACATGAGGCCATTGGTCTTGCTCTCTAGAAAGACCCCTATTGGTGAACACTGTATGGTGTATTGCAATTTGCATACCAACTCTCTACCCAGCAAATTCACGGGTCAAAATCTGCTACGGATAAACTGATGGTGCACTGTTATCATACCTACTACAAACTGTAGTGGCTCAGTAAGGAATCCTGTAATGGGTTGTCCGGTCATTCCTACTGCGGTTACCGTAATCCCAGAAAGTGGAGCCTCGGGCGTTGTTAGTGCCTTCAGTATTGATCTTTGAGCCCCCGTATCAATTAGGAATGGAACAACCCTACCCAATATTTTTCCCTCTACATAGGGTCCGGATTGATCCACTGCTATTGCTGGGGCTATTACGCAGCTTCCCACTTTTAGGCACCCCTAGAATGAAATTGGAGGTGGTGGTTCGGGCCAGTCATTGCCTACTGGTGTCCACCCCTCCCCTCCTGTCCATTGTTGCTGGTGTTGAGGCTCCTGTTCCTGTTGCGCATTGTTCCGGTACCCTGTGGGATGAGTGTAATTGGAGTGCTCATGTCGGACCTCCTGCCCGCTGTTCTGTGTGCACCTATTGTACTCATTCCTTTTCCTCAATATTGGGCAATCTGCTTTCCAATGATTGGGGTCCTTACAATAGAAACATGCTGTTCCTTGTGGTGGCAGGGAGGCTGATCTGCGGGATAAGGAAGGTGTCCTACTGTTCTGTTGCCTTCATGTGCCTCGTGCCCCCCTCTGCTCCTTTCCCTCCCTCTGTTATTGCTGTAAAATCGTTCTTGTGCTACCATTAGCCTCACTTTTTCTTTCTTTCCTTTTTCTGTCTCCATTGCCTGCGTACTAGACTGAAAATCTGAGCAGTGCCTGGCTGCTGCCAACACCTTTTCTATTGGCTCTTGCTGCCAGCAGACAAAAGAAGTTTGTAAGTGTGTTTTGATAGGTTGTGTGAGACCTTATACAAATGTGGTTACCAGGGCCGGCATCGCATCCCCCATAGGGCTTTTTAATCCACTGTTCTGCCTATATACTTGCTGGAGGCGGTCGAAGTATGTATTCACACTTTTGTCATTCTCCTGTTTACTACTCGTGATCTTTCCCCAATCAACCCTATCTTCCGGTACCTTTTCCTTCAAATGTTCTACCACCTTCATGTATAATCCATCTATTTCTGGACCTGGCATTCTGCCCTTGCCCCTTGGTGGCTCCACATCTGGCCACCCAACCTTCCGTTTACAGTCTTCCCAAAGGTCCTTTGGTACAATTATATTAAACAATGTGTCCAAATCCCTCCTTAATAAACCACCCAATGCAGACACCTGCTTTAATTCTTCGTACCACTTCCGTGGCTCATCCCTAATCTTGGGAAAATCTTTAGTAAAACAGCTAGTCCTAAAACGCCTCACAAATAACTGTTCAAATATACCAGACAGATGGGTTGCATGGTGGACTACAAGATGGTAACATGTGATACAATAGGTTGACAAAAATACTTCATATATATTTCAGCCACACACCAGTATTTGCAAGAGAGCAAGAAGAAAGCCATCCACCAGTCACCCCAACAGGTCACTTAATGCCAATTCACCAAAGCTTTTTCACAAGGAAGAAATAAGCCAGATCCCGGTTGCTGTTGAGCCTTGATGGCCTGTGAAATAAGTAAGATAGGAAAAGCGACCCTGTCTGTGGCTGTGCCACAGGATCCCGACATCCAAAAATAGAGCAAGAGTGGTGAATTGCTTCATACAGTTCAAACAATCACATAAAACACATAGGACAAGTTCTGGGGTTCCTACGCAGCAGTGCTGTAGAAAAAACCCTATGTGCTGAGAATGTGTGTGGGTCTGCTGTACTTATCCCAAAAGAGTAAGGGGAGTGACAGAAATGCTTTTTAGCCTTGGAAATTTAGAGGAATGCACATCAATAAATCTTTACATCCAGTCCCTTGTAGAGGCAAGAGAGTATTAGGGGTGGACGTGGTAGTTGGTAACGTTGGTGAATGGATGTATCAGGTAAAGTACTTTTATCAGATCTCGGTCAAGTAACGTTCTCATACCCAGAGTAAATCAATAAGCTGACAAAGGAAGTTCTCAGAACATGACACCACCTGACACCACACTCCACATACCTAACAGTATTTGGCCACTACATAGGCCAAGCACATCACAAGAACATAATAAAAAAAATGCAATGAAACCTACAATGATTGAGAAAAGAAATACCGGTGCACCAAGCGTCACACCCCCCTCCTCTGGCGCCTAGAAGGATATCTCCAGGGGGAGGCTGGAGGCGGAATCCAGGTAGGGCGACGGGTGCTAGCCAAAGAGCCAGAAGCGCCCAGAGCGTTCCTCATAAAAGCCCAGAGCTGAGGCCAGTGGCGTGGAGGCGAAAGTGCTGTACCCAGGTCAGAGCTCATGGGAACAAATAAACCAATGATCAAGAGATACACAGTAGAAAACAAAATCCGGCAGCCTGCCTGGCCAGCCGTACCGCGATAGCTAACAGGCACAAACACTATGTGCCAATCTGGGGAGCAAAACTGCAACGCCCTAAAATGGGGGGCTACGTGCTACCACCCACAGGGGAGCCAAAACTGCCACATCCCAACAACGATGGGCTAACTGCTACAACCCAATACCGGAGGATGTAAATCCCCCCTTAGTGTACTCACTGGGCCCCGTCTGTCCGCGGCCCCCAGTGGAAACGGTCTTGCAAGGATGTCCTCCACTACCAACGGCCAGTGACTCTCTGCTGGCGAGGAAAGGGTGCAGAACTTTGCCCTCAATGGCAGGCCAAGGGCCTTCCGATACCGAAATCACCAAAGAGTTACTGCCAGCCAGGAATCCTGCACAAACTTGCCATCACCAGCCAGGGAATGTCGGAGACCAAGACCAGACCCTACAGGATAAAAATTGTACGTGAGAAAAGGCAGCGGACAGCAGGCAGCAATGACAAAGGTGAACACACGCCCGTGGCACAGAAACGAAGAAAAGTCATTATCGTAGAGAGCAAGCGAAACGGCTAAACAGAAGTGATCCCCTGGGCATTGTGATGACAAAAGCAAAAATAAACCATCAGAGCCAACAACAGGAGAGTGATGAAAGTAACCAGAAAAGGGACCGCGAAAGACATGGAGTCCGGAAAACAAGCAGCATAAATATCCCAGGGACATAAACACACAGTCCCAGACATTGGAAGCCAAGAACAAGAGGCAGAAAACAACACAAGCACGCTGAGAGGGAAAAGAGCATAATCACCCCAAAGACAACACAGAGGCAACAAACAGACCATCCACTGGCATCGACCCTCCAGCATCCAGAGAGATCGGAGAGAAATAAAGAAACGGAACGTTATCACCTCAAATCCCCTCCCTCAGGGTATCATAAAATATCCGCTTCTACAACAACACTCTGCAACGCAGCTCCGTGGCGCTTATAGGAGGTACCTTGTGTGCTAGCTGGCCCCCAGGGACCCCCAGTATTCAAGGGGAATTACTTCTCCCTATGCAAACGCGCTAGGGGGCACGTTTGCAGAGTGGTGCAAGGAGGGGTGGTGCTTGAGGTGACGGATTGCACCACTCTGCAAACACGCCCCCTGGCGGTTTGCAGAGGGGAACTAATTCCCCTTGAATACTGGGGGTCCCTGGGTTCCAACTAGCCCACCAGGAACCTCCAGTATGCACCAGGGGACTGCGTTGCAGAGAGGTGTAAAAAGGGGCATGGCCTCATTAAACCTCTCTGCAATGCAGCCCCCTGGCACATACTGGAGGTTGTTCCTGGTGGGTTAGTTGGCCCCCAGGGACCTCCAGTATTCAAGGGGAATTAGTTCCCCCTCTGCAAACACGCCAAGGGGCGCGTTTGCAGAGTGGTGCAATCCATCACATCAAGCACGGCAGGGTACGCGTACCCTATGTGTAGCCCGTGATTTAAAGAAACCAATTGGGGGGGCCTTGGGGGTCCTTGTTGGACCCCTAAGCAGGCCTGGGGGGGTCAGGGTGTTTCTACACTGCCCCCTTTTCACGTTTTTTGCATTTCTTTTTCAGTTTTTTTGTGCCTCAGTTCTACCGAGGCACACGATGGCTGCCAACACTTCCTGGTTTGGAGTGTTGAAAGACAGTTTTCAGGCAGTTAGCATGCAGCTCGTGCTCATAATGGTACGCGTAAACACCTCTGACAGTACGCGTACGATACAACTTCGGATATATATCTATGATTTCACTTATGATTTTCTCAGGAACTACTGAATGGATTTACACCATTTACCAAAAAGCACAATCTATGGACCAAACTCTACCTTTTTGCCAAATGTGTTGTCATTCTGTTCAGCAGTTCGGGCTGTAGCCGTGTCTAACGGTCCCTATGGAAAATTGCATGGGGAAAACACGTTTTGGGACCCACTTTTTTCTCGACCCCCGCTTCATGAATCACCCCCAAACTTTCAGGGAGGGGGCGGAACTGAGCAGGCCATTTTCTTGGAGAATTTCATGAAGATTCGTCAATCCCCGCCAAAGGTATTCCAAATAGAATGTTGTGGATTTCCTATGGAAACTAGGTCCTAACTATAACTACCTACTGGCGACTGCCAGTAGGTTATATATTTATATATATATATATATTCACTGAAAAAACGATAGGTTATAGACCATATATAGTTAGGAATTAGCATTTACAAAACCTTATTTTACTCACACAAAACCATTGAAATTCGCATATATAGTTAGTTGCAATAACTATATATCGCGCACCCGCAATCCACTGCTGATCATGTCACATATTATATCATTAATGACATGGTCAGTGACATCACTGATGACATCACTGATGACATCTCAAATGACATCACTGATGACATCACTGATGACATCTCAAATGACATCACTGATGACATCTCAAATGACATCACTGATGACATCACTGATGACATCACTGATGACATCTCAGATGACATCACTGATGACATCACTGATGAAATCTCATTTGACATTACTGATCACATCACTGATGACATCATTCATGTGATAATACGATGAACCTCTTCAGACTCTAATATAACCTTCTCAGTGTAAACAGACACTCACAGACTGTCACTCATCCATGGAGTTACTCACACACCTAGTCAGTCATGCAAAGAATCAATCACACCTCCATTTCCTCATCTATACAGTTATACACACCTTACTTATTCAAACATATACTAACACATATTTACTCTCTTATACAATCCCTGATACAAGTTCACAATGATCCATACAGCTACTCACACATTCACTGGCTCTTATGCACAGTTATTTATATATGTCTAACTCTCACATGTACTGTGTTTTACATATGTACTTACTTTGACATGTAGCACTGAGATATCCATTCACTCACAAATACACTCATGCACACAGTCAATCGCCCATACAGCTGTTTCCACATGCACTTTTGAACCCATACATCTAGTGAATCAACTGCTCACACATCTATGCACAGAGTCATACACCTCCCAGCCACCCACACACACACTCAGTCTCCCATACAAATACTTGGGCAACCAATCAATAACCCATATACTTACTCATATAGCTACTGATCAACACATGCAGCAGTTTACAGAACAACAGACATGATGATGCACAAATTAAGACAGTTTAGTCACTAACCCATGCACTCAGTGAGACACATTTAATCACTCACTCATACAGTCAGTCATGCACCTACTAAATCCTTCATCCAGACACTTATACATCCACTCATTCTTCAATATGTAAGACATATTTTAACTTTACAGAAACATACAGTCACTGGATGTTGTCATCAGTGATGTCATCAGTGATGTCATTTGAGATGTCATCAGTGATGTCATCAGTGATGTCACTGACCATGTCATGAATGATGTAATATGTGACATGATCAGCAGTGGATTGCGGGTGCGCGATATATAGTTAGTGCAACTAACTATATATGCGAATTTCAATGGTTTTGTGTGAGTAAAATAAGGTTTTGTAAATGCTAATTCCTAACTATATATGGTCTATAACCTATCGTTTTTTCAGTGAATTTTCAAGGTTTTGTAAATGCTAATTCCTAACTATATATGGTCTATAACCTATGGTTTTTTCAGTGAATTTCAATGGTTTTTTAATAGCAACTATCAAAAGCTGTAAAATGTATTCTTCTTTTAAAGGAAAAATATATTTTATATGTATTTAATATAATTTGTTTATGTATATACATTTTTTGAGGGAACGAATTTATCAACTATCATGCTGAAGAAGAGTGTGGGGAAAAAAAAACAAAGAGGAGGACTAAGAGGAAAGAACAATCAGTTCAAAAATACAATTGCTTTAAAGCATGAAGTGCTTTTCCACACATTTACATTTAAATACCCATATTAGAACATACAAAATATCTACAGAGGAGACGGTGTACATTGAATTTTAGACTCTTCATTGGTACCTACATGTTGGTACTTACATCACCCACACAACACAACAGCTCTATTCAGAGCTACCCTACCTCAAAGCACTCTAAAATATTATTTTAATATTGCCCTTGGTTTTCCCCTTGTTACGCTTTCCGGAACGCTACCCGGTGCGCGGACCGGGCGCTAACCGCTTTTTTTCCCACATATATGGGCCTCCTCAGCCACCCTCAGAAAACCTAGGGGGTCAGGATATGTCTCCCGTGCCCCCTTATACCCATTCCCAACATTGTTTATCCTCCATCTTGTGACTAAATTCGTCCGAAACACAAGATGGCGGACTCCCATTACGCTACCGGTGAGCTACCCGGTTCGCGTACCGGGTAGCGCTTCCACCGCGAAAAATCGAAAAAAAAAATATTTTCTTTTTTGCCCCGCGGGGCCCTTTAATAGCCCCCACATCAATCCTAGGGGGTCAGGAGGGGTCTATCTTGCCCCCTTTCATTCATTTCCCCCTTCGTTTATTTCCACCTCTTGTCTCTCGATCCTACCGAGAGACAAGATGGCGGCCGCTCCGGACTGTTTAGAATGTTGACAGTCACCGGAGAGCCAATCCGCTTCTCCTCGCGAAGTTCCGTTACGCGTCTGGTACGCGAACCGGGGCGCTAACCGGGACGCTGTCTCAGATATATATTTTTTTGGAACGTTAATTTCTCAAAATCCACTGGAGCACATATCTTGAGACCTAGCAAAGGCACATCAGGCAAACAGTCTCTACAATTTTGCCAAGTTTCATAGAAATCCATTCAGCCGTTCGAGCTAAAAGTGAGTCCAACCGCCCTATGGAAAACTCAATGTTAAAAACACGTTTTGGGACCCCCTTTTTTCTCGGCCCCCGCTTGACGAAACCCCCCCAAATTTTCAGGGGCTGCTCTGAAACAAAATGTTCCATTTTCCAGAAAATTTCAGCCAATTCCGTCCTCAAACGCCAAAGTTATTCAACATAGAATTTTCAAAAATCCCATAGGAAAAAAATCCTAACTATATATACCTACTGGCGACCGCCAGTAGGTAATATATATATATATATATTACCTACTGGCGGTCGCCAGTAGGAATATATAGTTAGGATTTTTTCTCTATGGGATTTTTGAAAATTCTATGTCTAATAACTTTGGAGTTTGTGGACGGAATTGGCTGACATTTTCAGGAAAATGGCACATTTTGTTTCTGAGCAGCCCTTGAAAATTTGGGGGGGGTTCGTCAAGGGGGGGCCGAGAAAAAAGGGGGGTCCCAAAACGTGTTTTTAACATTGAGTTTTCCATAGGGCGGTTGGCCTCACTTTTAGCCCGAACGGCTGAATGGATTTGCACGAAACTTGGCAAAATTGTAGGGACTGGTAGCCCGATGTGCCTTTTGTAGGTCTCAATATATGTGCTACAGTGGATTTTGAGAAATTAACGTTTAAAAAAAGATATATATCTGTAACAGCGGACCGGGCAGCGCTCCAGGACGCGTACTTTTCGCGCAACGGAGCTTTGTGAAGCGAAGCTGATTGGTTCTCCGGCGTCTGTCAACATTCCAAACAGTCCGTAGCGGCCGCCATCTTGTCTCTCGGTAGGATCGAGAGACAAGCAGAGGCCAAACCGAAGGGGCAAATGACCATAAGGGGGCATAGTAGATCCTCGCTGACCCCCTAGGTTTGATGTGGAGGTTTTAAAAGGGCCCCGCGGGGCAAAAAAAAAAAATAATAATAATAATCGAACGGCTGAATGGATTTTCACGAAACTTGGTAAAATATTAGGGACTGGTAGCTAACCCTGGGCGAAGAACTACGCTCCGTTCGCGGAGCTTGCGGAGTTTTGGCAACTCCGCGTTCTACGGAGAACGCGAAGCTGTCGATTACTCCGCGATCCGGTGCGTAGCGTAGTTCTCGCGCGCTGAATAACATTATCGCGTGCGCCGGGGGTAAGTTCGCGCGATATTTGACGCGATCACGCACTTTGGAAATAAGGGAACGCAAGCGGGCGGGACAAACCTCTTGAGTAACTTAGCGCGCTAGCTATCTCGAGCATGCAGGCAGCGCCCCGAACACGCGCACCGCGCTCCCGAAGACGAAAAACGGCGCGCGAACGGGTCTAGCAAGCTACTACGCATGTCCGCGGAGCTACGCGAAGGTCGCGGAGTGCAACTGCGTCTTCGCATAGCTCCGCGGAGTGCGGCTCCGCGAACTACGCCCAGGGTTACTGGTAGCCCGATGTGCCTTTGCTAGGTCTCAATATATGTGCTCTAGTGGATTTTGAGAAATTAACGTTCAAAAAAAGATATATATCTGTAACAGCGCTCCGCTTCGCGTAACGGAGGTTTGCGAAGCTGATTGGTCATTCTGTCACTGGGCTATAGTTGGGCTACATCTGGCTGATATTTGGGCTACATTTGTTTTTTTTGTCTCTGGCGGCCATCTTTGGGCTACATTGGGCTACATTGGGCTTCATTGGGCTTCATTGGGCTACATTGGGCTACATTTGGGCTCCAACATATATATAGGCCAATGTAGCCCAATATATATTTTTCAAAGTTAATTTTCGTAAAAACCACTGGAGCATATATCTTGAGACATAGCAAAGGCACATCGGGCTACCAGTCCCTACAATTTTGCCAAGTTTCGTGGAAATCCATTCAGCCGTTCGAGCTAAAAGTGAGTCCAACCGCCCTATGGAAATGAAGGAAATGAATGGGTAATTTATGATTAGCAAATAGCTAATCGCAAACTAGGAATGGTAAAGAATCGCTATTTATTCCTTAAAGTTCGCTATTTAGGAAATGCAAAAAACTTTGATGATACATATGGCGGTTCATCTCGAACAAGATAAGAAGCATAGGGATAGATTTATGATGACTGGCGCATCACCAGGGATGTGTTAGTCATTTTGTGCCGCTGTTCCGTCACCTATGGTGTGCTGCATTTACAATGCCTTAGTACTCAAAAACCCCTTAGCAAGCTAGGTACAGTGTCACATTGGATATAACAAACTCTCAATGTTTAGACAATCCAGAATATGAACTTATAGTACCTCAGGATACGTGGAACTCATGAACAGTCGGTCGTTATATATTTCTTAGAAACCAGAACATGGAGTTAAGAAGAACACATGTGTATTTGAAATGTTTATTTACTAATGCCGTCTTCTCAGGCGTAGTATCTTAGATAATACAAGTACACATATTATCAGTAGCAAAATTACCAGCATAGTTACTAGTACATAAAAAGCGAATGGTGACAGTATGTTAACATGCTGTAAATGAATAAGAGTTATCAACACTTATAAGCAGCCACGGGCCGTGGAGGGAGTTACGGTGGGGCAGGGAGGCGGGGAGGGGGAGGGGCAGGGTGGAGAGGGCTCCACCCTGCCCCTCCCCCTCCCCGCCTCCCTGCCCCATCGTAACTCCCTCCACGGCCCGCGGCTGCTTATATCTCACCCTCCCTAATACACATATTATATTATTTGCTAAGAAGGTCTCTTTGTGTTGGTTTAGGGCGTGCCCATACTTTAGTGTCTTAGATTTGAAGGAATCACATCAGCATACACCAGCTCTCTCTTCATGTGAACCGCATCAAGTGTTGTGTATGTGTGTTCGGCAAAGCAATATAAAACCCGCCTCATGCCCAGAATTGGCAGAAGCTGCACTTATGTTATGAGTATGAAGTCGTGGAGATCAGACCTCATAACAATTCTGTATCGTGTTGTTCTTGAAACTTCAGCAGTCGCTGTACAGATATAGTTTAACAAGTAAAGCAGATAGTAGAGCAATAACATATTATTCTCATGTAAATCACGATGAACTATTAGGTTGAAAGCTAAAGCAACAACTAAGTGTCGTGTGCAGAAGTTGCAAAAAAGGAAAAATGGCGTTTAAACCGGTAATGAGCCCATGCTAACTTAACACGGTGTAAAGATATCCAGGACCTAGATGACACCTCCCCATGATCCGGAAACGAACTGAATAAGATAATAGAAGTGCCATCTCATGAGAGCAGATTGCAACTTTATATGTGGAAGGTCCGCAAGGTAAAATATTAAAAACTAGGAAAATTTAATGCTAAAGAAAAATAAAACAGCCAAGTACTTTATCGAGTCTTAAGCCAATAGGCAAGCTAAATAATAAAAACTTGACAAATAAGTCAATGAATTGTCAATGAAATGCTAGTACTCAGCATATCAAAAATGAAAAAGGTCTATGACATAACTGTGTATGCAAAATAAGCTGCAACAGCCTCCAATAGGAAGTCACCGTCTTCATCCGAAAAGAGTTCAGCCATCCAATTTAAAAGCGGAAAAGAACATACGTGCTCTCCCAGCACCGGATCCTCTATCACTATCAGAGGACAGCTCGGTGGGTTTTCAAGAAAGCTCTGTTCCAAGAAAGACTGTGTTGCCGCCAGTAAATTCCAGGGACCAATTAGTCCATGCATCAATGCCACAGCCATAATCCTTTCGCCAGGACAAACCAACTCGTGAGTAATGATAGGAGTCATCAGCTGATTAAAGTCGACGTCAGGAGAAACCGGTCCGCAGAGACACAAATCAATGGCCCAATCGAAATCACAGGTCAGGCAGTGAAATACAGGCTGGACACAGGTGAAGTAGGAGAATCGAAAAGATAATCCATATGCCGTGCTTAATATCGCCAACGGCATTGTGCCATAATATTCTAGCATGCGATTGCGGAACAGTGTCAGCAGCTGCAGGGCGGGAGGTTGCATAGGAGGGACATCCATATTGAAAAATGTAAAAAAGCACAAGAGCGTCCGCTGGTAATGCAAGTAAAAATGGCAATCCACGAAGCAGAGTGGAAAAAATAGAATGAAAGAAAGCAGGGATGACTCCAAAGATTTTCTCAAATGAAGTCACGAGACCACTGGTAACAACTTTAAAAAAGTGCGCCAGGGCCTTTGTGGAGGATGCGTTAAAGATAGTCCGAACCATCTTGCTGAAATGGAAAGGCAAATCTGAATTGAAAAGGGTGTGCACCTCTGTACGGGTGTTCGCTATGTGAAGCACGAAAGTTTCACGGGCCGAACTCAAGGCCACCTCTCTCTGAGACAAAAGAGCTCTTATTCTTGCCATGCCGTTGAAATCTGCTCCCAAGGTTGGTATTTGTGGCGAGATTGAAAACTCCCTATGTTCATGTGTGGGAGGAAATAGAACATTTCTGCAGCAAATAACCCGTTCACTTTACGATAAAAGGAATACTTTTAATTAACCCAGAACAATCTTCATTATTGAGCATCAAATAACTACCATTTTCCAACAACTTGAACGTGGGGATGATAGCAGGAACTGGCGTGCCTTGCAACACGCAAGCCATATTTGGTCGGTGTTTGTTGCATGAACCGTGTAACTGTATGTGCCTACACATTAGTGAATGATCTGGCGTCTCAGTGCATTCCTCTCCATTCAGATAAACTTCTTGATCATCTTTGAAACATCTGTATGTGTATGGAAGCGACCAGACCTCATGAAGAAAAGCACTACCTAAAGGTTCATAATGACCTATTGGTATATATTTCATACAATTTGAAAACTTATATAAAGCAAAAGGCAGCGTTATTAAACCGTGGATAAGGCACGTTGAAAAAAAAACCCGCAATCCTCTGCTGATGATGTCACTGAGCATGTCATGAATGATGTAATATGTGACATCATCAGCAGTGGATTACGGGTAATAGTATCTCTAGTTTACTCCCCTATAGCTGTCTTTCTTTTAACATAAGTGTCTGTTTCCTTCCCTTATACTTACTGTTTTTGGTTTGCTTCCGGTTCGCGTACCGGCGAGCGAACTGGGAAGCGAACTAAGAGAAATAGAGGTTGGCACAGTTCCAAATATTGTACCAATTTTTTAATAACGGGGAGGCAGTTCTGAAAAGAACTTTTTTTTTAATTGTTTTTGTTGTTTTATATTTTTTTTATTATTTTTCGGAACATTTTTTTACTTTTTTTGAATTTTTCTGAACAGTTTTATATTTTTTGGGGTTTTTCTTGGAGGGGGCAATGAAAACGATTCATTGTAAAGGGCTCAACAGGAGCAACAAAACAAAAAAAAAGTATTTATTATTTTGGGCGTTTCGTACAAACTTGCATATGATAGTCAATAGCTCTGTTGATCAGAGTGATGCTTCTTTCTCCGTAGCAAATGAATCCATCGCAATATACGCAGGTGTGTTTTACTTCACCAAATCTCATTTGTATATTTGGCACCATCTCCCTGCCCTCTGGTCCCGTTACTTCCGGTACAACAGATCTTCTGGCCATAATAGGGAGATTATCTAGGTTGTTCCGAAACTGTGCAGCACTGTAGTTGTTAGGATGCCACCTAGTCATATGGCGATGCATTGTGTAGTTTCCGAAACTGTATTTTTTCTCGGTTCCTCTGGACAGTCTATCTTGACATATAAGGCAAGTTACGTATCTTGCATTTACTTTTTTCTGACCTTTGGGAATTTTAAAAAATTGCCAAATGAAGTTTTCTTTCCGGTGAGACGTCCTGGGCTCCTCAGGCAAAAACTGCCTCTCTTCGTGCTCGTCGTTCTGTTCCTCTTCTTCCTCTTCTTGTTGAATTATAACTTGAGCAGGTGGTCCACTCTTCCTTGGATGTGGTGGAGGTGGTGGGGAAGCACCAGCTGAAGCTACTAAAGAAGCCATTGCTCAGTGATCACAAAGGGTCTTTCTCTCACAATGATGAAAGTCAGAGTGAGGAAAGAAGGAGGGATTTTCATCATTTGGGAAAAACAAGAGTTCTCAACCAATGAAAAGTGTTCATTTTAGATTATATGACCTAGTCTTACATCATTAGGAAATCAAAAGTGAAATGAACCAATGAAAAGTGTTATTACCAAGTCACATGACCTGCTGTGTTTACGTTAAGCGCTTTGCAGGGCCTCCCGGTTTGCTTCCAGAAACCTGCGCTTTGCGACTCGCTTCGCGTACCAGTTCGCTAACGTAGCACGTCATATGACGTATCACGCGACAACGTGAAACGTCATGCGGACGGGAGGCGTCACGATGTTGTTTTCTAACGCAGCAGTTGCGGTAAAGAAACGTTTACCGGCTCGCGGTCTATTTCGCGGCATCAAGGTCAGCTAACGGGAAGTTTCCCGATTCGCGAAGCGGGAACGAAGAAAAAAAAATATTTTAAAAAAAAATTATTCATAAACATATAAAATATATTTTTGGATTTAAAGAAGAATACATTTTACAGCTACAGATATTAGCTGTTAAAAAAACAATGAAATTCACTGAAAAAAACATAGGTTATAGACCATATATAGTTAGGAATTAGCATTTACAAAACCTTGAAAATTCACTGAAAAAACCATAGGTCATCAGTGATGTCATTTGAGATGTCATCAGTGATGTCATCAGTGATGTCACTGACCATGTCATGAATGATGTAATATGTGACATCATCAGCAGTGGATTGCGGGTGCGCGATATATAGTTAGTGCAACTAACTATATATGGAATTTCAATGGTTTTGTGTGAGTAAAATAAGGTTTTGTAAATGCTAATTCCTAACTATATATGGTCTATAACCTATGGTTTTTTCAGTGAATTTTCAAGGTTTTGTAAATGCTAATTCCTAACTATATATGGTCTATAACCATAGTGAATATATATATATATATATATATATATATATTATATATATATATATATATATATATATATATATATATATATATATATAACATTTCTATGGCAAAATGAAACCCCTTATTTTGTTCCTTTTCAAATTAAATGTATTAAGTGTTACCACTTTATTCCAATCAAGATGACTTCAGGTGTGCCATACTTTTGTCATAAGTAAGACTGTTAGCGTTCTGTCACTGGGCTATAGTTGGGCTACATCTGGCTGATATTTGGGCTACATTTGTTTTTTTTTGTCTCTGGCGGCCATCTTTGGGCTACATTGGGCTTCATTGGGCTTCATTGGGCTACATTGGGCTACATTTGGGCTCCAACATATATATAGCCCAATGTAGCCCAATATATATTTTTCAAAGTTAATTTTCGTAAAAACCACTGGAGCATATATCTTGAGACATAGCAAAGGCACATCGGGCTACCAGTCCCTACAATTTTGCCAAGTTTCGTGGAAATCCATTCAGCCGTTCGAGCTAAAAGTGAGTCCAACCGCCCTATGGAAAACTCAATGTTAAAAACACGTTTTGGGACCCCCCTTTTTTCTCGGCCCCCGCTTGACGAAACCCCCCCAAATTTTCAGGGGCTGCTCAGAAACAAAATGTTCCATTTTCCAGAAAATTTCAGCCAATTCCGTCCTCAAACGCCAAAGTTATTCAACATAGAATTTTCAAAAATCCCATAGGAAAAAAATCCTAACTATATATACCTACTGGCGACCGCCAGTAGGTAATATATATATATATATATATATATATATCAAAAACAAAAAGGCACGCGGCACACTTCTTGGCAGGTAAAACTCAGTTTTTAATCACTCAGGTCTACAGCAAAACTCCTACGCGTTTCGAACTAACGTTCTTGGTCACGGCAGTGTTCTACAATTAGTCCTTCTTTCATTTCAGAATTTATACTTGCACCATATGTTACATAACGGTGGTGCATTCTGGGCTATGTAGTTTTATTACCTGTTTTGTAACTTTTTTCTCTTTTTTTTCCTTTTTTTTCCCAACTTTATTTTCAGTTGACATGCGTAGGGCAGACATGTGGGGAGAGATCTAAGGATTTGGTCCCAGTTTATACGTTTTATTCCTATAGTAGGATCTTTTTAACGTATAATGAACTAATTACATTTCTATATCGTTCGCACTTTTTTGTGTGATCCGATTGCTGGGAAGTGTTTATCCTTAGATTTACTACATTGAAAGACCCAACTGGTAAAGAATTTCTAATCAAAACAAAGATAACCTGCGAATCATCATTTGTGGTATATATGCTGAGATGTTGCTGCGGAAAAGAATATATAGGCAGCACGAAATGCCCTTTGAAAAAAAGAATATTAGAGCATATTCGAGCGATACAAAATGATGACAATGCCTATGCCATGGCAAAACATTTAAAACAACACGAAGGAAAAACATGGCAGGACATAAGATATTTGGGACTAGCAATCATCCCAAACCAAGAACGTGGGGGAGACAGACTCTTAAAGTTAAGAAGGTTGGAGTCTAAATTAATAATTAAATTTAAAACTAAGTACCCGAGAGGTTTGAATGCAGACGAAGAAATGCACATCCACCTGTGAAAACAATTATGTTAAAATCTAAAATGTGATATAGTGTGCTTTGCTTGCAAGATGATCGTCCAAAGTTGATGATTGCATGTAATTAATGAACCATATGGGCTGAAACAGATATGAATAGAGGCACACATGTGGGGCAAAGGGCACTCAGCCCTAGTAACATCTAAATCTAAGGATAAACACTTCCCAGCAATCGGATCACACAAAAAAGTGCGAACGATATAGAAATGTAATTAGTTCATTATACGTTAAAAAGATCCTACTATAGGAATAAAACGTATAAACTGGGACCAAATCCTTAGATCTCTCCCCACATGTCTGCCCTACGCATGTCAACTGAAAATAAAGTTGGGAAAAAAAAGGAAAAAAAAGAGAAAAAAGTTACAAAACAGGTAATAAAACTACATAGCCCAGAATGCACCACCGTTATGTAACATATGGTGCAAGTATAAATTCTGAAATGAAAGAAGGACTAATTGTAGAACACTGCCGTGACCAAGAACGTTAGTTCGAAACGCGTAGGAGTTTTGCTGTAGACCTGAGTGATTAAAAACTGAGTTTTACCTGCCAAGAAGTGTGCCGCGTGCCTTTTTGTTTTTGAAATAAAATTGAGACACGCTCCCGGTCTCAAACGCGGGCACCAACAACAGCGTTCCCTCAGTGACGGGGACATTTGCGAGGATATATATATATATATATATATATATATATATATATATATATATATATATATATATATATGTATATATATATATATATATATTACCTACTGGCGATAGCCAGTAGGTATATATATAGTTAGGATTTTTTTCCTATGGGATTTTTGAAAATTCTATGTCGAATAACTTTGGCGTTTGAGGACAGACTTGGCTGAAATTTTCAGGAAAATGGAACATTTTGTTTCTGAGCAGCCCCTGAAAATTTGGGGGGGTTTCGTTAAGGGGGGGCCGAGAAAAAAGGGGGTCCCAAAACGTGTTTTTCCCATGCAATTTTCCATAGGGCGGTTGGCCTCATTTTTAGCCTGAACGGCTGAATGAATTTACACCAAACTTGGCAAAATTGTAGGGACTGGTAGCCCGATGTGCCTTTGCTATGTCTCAAGATATAGGCTCCAGTGGTTTTTACGAAAATTAACTTTGAAAAATATATATTGGGCTACATTGGGCTATATATATGTTGGAGCCCAAATGTAGCCCAATGTAGCCCAATGTAGCCCAATGTAGCCCAATGTAGCCCAAAGATGGCCACCAGAGACAAAAAAAACAAATGTAGCCCAAATATCAGCCAGATGTAGCCCAACTATAGCCCAATGACAGAATGTCCCAGAGTGTTCTAAAGAACAACTAGAGTGCTAACAGTCCTACTTATTACAAAGGTATGGCACACCTGAAGCCATCTTGATTGGAATAAAGTGGTAACTCTTAAAACATTTAATTTAAAAAGGAACAAAATGAGGGGGTTCATTTTGCCATAGAAAGTATGATTAGCGAATATATGACGAAATCCCGCATACCATCAGTCCGCAAAAAAAATCCCGCATGTACTATTAGGCCGCAAATTAAAATAACGAAAACTTTTAGAACGAATATGCCTTTAGCATACACTAAACAACTAAACTACCCTAAACCCTAAAACACTACCCCCAGCATGACCCTACACTACACAAACAGTACAACACTACCCTAAACCCTAAAACACTACCCCCAGCATGACCCTACACTACGCAAACACTACAACACTACCCAAAACCCTAAAACACTACACCCCAGCATGACCCTACACTACGCAAACACTACAACACTACCCTAAACCCTAAAACACTACCCCCAGCATGACCCTACACTACGCAAACACTACAACACAACCCTAAACCCTAAAACACTACCCCCAGCATGACCCTACACTACGCAAACACTACAACACTACCCTAAACCCTAAAACACTACCCCCAGCATGACCCTACACTACGCAAACATTACAACACTACACAAAACCCTAAAACACTACACCCCAGCATGACCCTACACTACGCAAACACTACAACACTACCCTAAACCCTAAAACACTACCCCCAGCATGACCCTACACTACGCAAACACTACAACACTACCCAAAACCCTAAAACACTACACCCCAGCATGACCCTACACTACGCAAACACTACAACACTACCCTAAACCCTAAAACACTACCCCCAGCATGACCCTACACTACGCAAACACTACAACACTACCCTAAACCCTAAAACACTACCCCCAGCATGACCCTACACTACGCAAACACTACAACACTACCCTAAACCCTAAAACATTACCCCCAGCATGACCCTACACTACGCAAACACTACAACACTACCCTAAACCCTAAAACACTACCCCCAGCATGACCCTACACTACGCAAACACTAGAACACTACCCAAAACCCTAAAACACTACCCCCAGCATGACCCTACACTACGCAAACACTACAACACTACCCAAAACCCTAAAACACTACCCCCCAGCATGACCCTACACTACGCAAACACTACAACACTACCCAAAACCCTAAAACACTACCCCCAGCATGACCCTACACTACGCACACACTACAACACTACCCAAAACCCTAAAACACTACCCCCAGCATGACCCTACACTACGCACACACTACAACACAACCCTAAACCCTAAAACACTACCCCCAGCATGACCCTACACTACGCAAACACTACAACACAACCCTAAACCCTAAAACACTACCCCAGCATGACCCTACACTCCGCAAACACTACAACACTACCCTAAACCCTAAGACACTACCCCCAGCATGACCCTACACTCCGCAAACACTACAACACTACCCAAAACCCTAAAACACTACACCCCAGCATGACCCTACACTACGCAAACACTACAACACTACCCTAAACTATAAAACACTACCCCCAGCATGACCCTACACTACGCAAACACTACAACACTACCCAAAACCCTAAAACACTACCCCCAGCATGACCCTACACTACGCACACACTACAACACTACCCTAAACCCTAAAACACTACCCCCAGCATGACCCTATACTACGCAAACACTACAACACTACCCTAAACCCTAAAACACTACCCCCAGCATGACCCTACACTACGCAAACACTACAACACTACCCTAAACCCTAAAACACTACCCCCAGCATGACCCTACACTACGCAAACACTACAACACTACCCTAAACCCTAAAACACTACCCCCAGCATGACCCTACACTACGCAAACACTACAACACTACCCAAAACCCTAAAACACTACCCCCAGCATGACCCTACACTACGCAAACACTACAACATTACCCAAAACCCTAAAACACTACCCCCCAGCATGACCCTACACTACGCAAACACTACAACACTACCCAAAACCCTAAAACACTACCCCCAGCATGACCCTACACTACGCAAACACTACAACACTACCCAAAACCCTAAAACACTACCCCCAGCATGACCCTACACTACGCAAACACTACAACACTACCCTAAACCCTAAAACACTACCCCCAGCATGACCCTACACTACGCAAACACTACAACACAACCCTAAACCCTAAAACACTACCCCCAGCATGACCCTACACTACGCAAACACTACAACACTACCCTAAACCCTAAAACACTACCCCCAGCATGACCCTACACTACGCAAACACTACAACACTACCCAAAACCCTAAAACACTACACCCCAGCATGACCCTACACTACGCAAACACTACAACACTACCCTAAACCCTAAAACACTACCCCCAGCATGACCCTACACTACGCAAACACTACAACACTACCCAAAACCCTAAAACACTACACCCCAGCATGACCCTACACTACGCAAACACTACAACACTACCCTAAACCCTAAAACACTACCCCCAGCATGACCCTACACTACGCAAACACTACAACACTACCCTAAACCCTAAAACACTACCCCCAGCATGACCCTACACTACGCAAACACTACAACACTACCCTAAACCCTAAAACACTACCCCCAGCATGACCCTACACTACGCAAACACTACAACACTACCCAAAACCCTAAAACACTACCCCCAGCATGACCCTACACTACGCAAACACTACAACACTACCCAAAACCCTAAAACACTACACCCCAGCATGACCCTACACTACGCAAACACTACAACACTACCCAAAACCCTAAAACACTACCCCCAGCATGACCCTACACTACGCAAACACTACAACACTACCCAAAACCCTAAAACACTACCCCCAGCATGACCCTACACTACGCAAACACTACAACACTACCCAAAACCCTAAAACACTACCCCCAGCATGACCCTACACTACGCAAACACTACAACACTACCCAAAACCCTAAAACACTACACCCCAGCATGACCCTACACTACGCAAACACTACAACACTACCCAAAACCCTAAAACACTACCCCCAGCATGACCCTACACTACGCAAACACTACAACACTACCCTAAACCCTAAAACACTATGCCCAGCATGACCCTACACTACGCAAACACTACAACACTACCCTAAACCCTAAAACACTAGCCCCAGCATGACCCTACACTACGCAAACACTACAACACAATCCTAAACCCTAAAACACTACCCCCAGCATGACCCTACACTACGCAAACACTACAACACAACCCTAAACCCTAAAACACTACCCCCAGCATGACCCTACACTAAACAACCACCACAACTCTACACTACACTAACACAACACTACACTACACAACACTACACAATCACTAACCCACGAAAAAATTAACACAAACCCACTTACCTCTCTCGTCATCGTGGTTTTCACAACGCAAATGCATTTACCATACATGCCTTTAAAACGTAATACTTTGTAAAGGCATGCACGATAAATGCACATGCGTTTTGAAAAAATGCGGGATAATGGTATGCGAGGTCAATGACCTTGTGGGATAATGGTATGCGGACTGAAAGTCTGCGGGATAAAAAATGCGGGAAAATGGCTGCAAACCATGATTAGCAGCAGACTTCCCTGGTGAGCACTAGCTTTACTACAGTGATCTAATGAGCAACTAGAGTGCTAACATTCAGAATTTATGGCAAATGTGTGACACATCTGAATGCCTTCTTGATAGAACCAAAGTAAACAAGCATTGAAAATGCAATAGATCTCGCCCTCGTTTAAGTTAAAGCCATTCTGTTTGTAATGAGGTGGCTTTTTAGCTTTGCTTTTATTAGTGTTTTTAAAACTTTCATGTAAATAACATGCATATGTATGCATATATGTATATGTATGCATGCATTTATATTTATATAGATATGCAGATTATATATGTTTATATATGTATATTACCTACTGGCGATAGCCAGTGGGTATATATAGTTAGGATTTTTTCTCTATGGGATTTCTGAAAATTCTATGTCTAATAACTTTGGTGTTTGTGGACGGAATTGGCTGAAATTTTCAGGAAAATGGCACATTTTGTTTCTGAGCAGCCCCTGAAATTTGGGGGGGTTTCGTCAAGGGGGGGCCGAGAACAAAGGGGGGTCCCAAAACGCGTTTTTCCCATTCATTTTTCCATAGGGCGGTTGGACTCACTTTTAGCTCGAACGGCTGAATAGATTTACATGAAACTTGGCAAAATTGTAGATATGGTTTGCCCGACGTGCCTTTGCTATGTCTCAATATATGTGCTCCAGTGGATTTTGAGAAATTAACGTTTAAAAAAATATATATATCTGTGACAGCGCTCCGGTTAGCGCCCCGGTTCGCGTACCTGACGCGTAACGGAACTTCGCGAAGCGAAGCTGATTGGCTCTCCGGTGTCTGTCAACATTCTAAACAGTCCGGAGCGGCCGCCATCTTGTCTCTCGGTACGATCGAAAAGACAAGATGTGGTGAAAAAAGAAGGGGGAAATGAAGGAAAGGGGGCAAGGTAAACCCCTCCGGACCCCCTAGGATTGATGAGGGGGATATTAAAGTCCCCCGCGATTTTTCGCGGTAGAGGCGCTTCCCGGTACGTGAACCGGGCAGCTAACCGGCAGCGTAACGGGAGTCCGCCATCTTGTGTTTTTGGAGCGTCCGGTTCGCGTACCGGGTAGCGTCCCGGTAAGCGTAACAAGGGGACAACCAAGAGAAACAGTAAAAAAATAATTAAGGGAATAGATTTCCAGCAAACTTGGCAAAATTGTAGGGACTGTTTGTTTGATGTGCCTTTGCAAGGCCTCAAGATATGTGCATGTGTGGATTTTGTCTAATTAAGGTTAAAAAAATATATATATCTGTAAGCGTGCTCCGGCACGCTTACGTTACGGGTTTTGTTTGCTCTGCAGAGCCGATACGTCACGGTTATGCGACGCGTCATGAGGCGTCTCACGTGGCTACGTGATATGTCACGTAATAAAGAATATATTTTACAGCTATAGATATTAGCTTTTAAAAAACCAATGAAATTCACTGAAAAAACCATAGGTTATAGACCATATATAGTTAGGAATTTGCATTTACAAAACCTTGAAAATTCACTGAAAAAACCATAGGTTAGAGACCATATATAGTTAGCTGGACATTTTATTGACATAAAACCAATGAAATTCCATATATAGTTAGTTGCACTAACTATATATCGCGCACCCGCAATCCACTGCTGATGATGTCACATATTACATCATTCATGACATGGTCAGTGACATCACTGATGACATCACTGATGACATCTCAAATGACATCACTGATGACATCATGACACACCAATACCAGTTACTACATACGCACTCACTGATTCCTACGTCTACACACACATTCACTCATTCACCCATACAATCACTCATACATACAGTCACTCATTATTACAACACTATCATATGCACTCATACACCTATGCAGACACTCACACACTGCCACTCATCCATGGAGTTACTCACACACCTAGTCAGTCCTGTAAAGAATCAATCACACTTCCATTTCCTCATCTATACAGTTAAACACAGAACACCATACTTCAGTGACATCACTGATGACATCACTGATGACATCTCAAATGACATCACTGATGACATCTCAAATGACATCACTGATGACATCATGACACACCAATACCAGTTACTACATACGCACTCACTGATTCCTACGTCTACACACACATTCACTCATTCACCCATACAATCACTCATACATACAGTCACTCATTATTACAACACTATCATATGCACTCATACACCTAGTCAGTCCTGTGAAGAATCAATCACACTTCGATTTCCTCATCTATACAGTTAAACACAGAACACCATACTTTTCACACATATACTAACACATACTTACTCTCTTACACAATCACTGATACAAGTACACATTGATATGCACAGAGTCACACACCTCCCAGCCAGCCACACACACACTCAGTCTTCCATACATCCACTCATTCTTCAATATGTAAAACATATTTAAACTTTACAAAAACACACAGACACTAGATGATGTCATCAGTGATGTCATTTGAGATGTCATCAGTGATGTCATCAGTGATGTCATTTGAGATGTCATCAGTGATGTCATCAGTGATGTCACTGACCATGTCATGAATGATGTAATATGTGACATCATCAGCAGTGGATTGCGGGTGCGCGATATATAGTTAGTGCAACTAACTATATATGGAATTTCATTGGTTTTATGTCAATAAAATGTCCAGCTAACTATATATGGTCTGTAACCCATGGTTTTTTCAGTGAATATATATATATATATATATATATATATATATATATATATATATATATATATCCTTTCACAAATGGCTTCTCTCGCTGTCATGGCACTCTTTCGAATGGTGTGTTGTCTTGTAACCAAGCCAGGTTACTTCAAATCTTTGCACACTTCCCCAACGGGGAATTAGGTAGATCGCACTCCGTTTTCCCAATTCTGTCATGCAGATCTTTATTTCATTTTCACAAACAAACCACCAACGTTTCGGTTTCCACTGAAACCTTGCTCACGGTTTGTTTGTGAAAATGAAATAAAAGATCTGCGTGACAGAATTGGGAAAACGGAGTACGATCTACCTTATTCCCCGTTGGGGAAGTGTGCAAAGATATATATATATATATATATAAATATATATATATATATATATATATCACACGCAAAAGAGTTACCCCATTTTGGGACCGCGCTCAAAGGAACAGCAGGACTCCATTTTATTGTTCACATCATCCTTTATTTTCGGCAATCAGCAGGTAACACCTCGTTCCATTTAGCACCTTACGCGTTTCGGAACACTTTGTTCCTTTTTCACAGGCATTGCATGCAAGGAAGCAAATACAAGTGAAGGTACGAGTCTTTTTTGTAATCCTCTAATGGAAACACCCTCCAGTGGGCAAATGTAATCGCTCTGTGCTCTGGGACTCATAATACCTTCATCATTCATTTTGACCCTCTGGTGGGTTTCTGCTGCACTTGCATTGATTGTTGCAGATAAACAGGCTCTCCAGTGAGCTACAAGGTGTGTGCCGCGAAGTCTTTTAAAGCCTCACTGTTTCTTCTGAAATTTGTGGTTAAAAGTCCAGTCTTTTTCCACATGGCAATCCACATTCCATTTCTTTCGTGGCGTCACAGTCCCACCGACCGGGTCGGCCGGTAATTATATCACACGCAAAAGAGTTACCCCATTTTGGGACCGCGCTCAAAGGAACAGCAGCACTCTGTTTTATTGTTCACATCGTCCTTTATTTTCGGCAATCAGCAGGTAACACCTCGTTCCATTTAGCACCCTACGCGTTTCGGAACACTTTGTTCCTTTTTCACGGGCATTGCATGCAAGGAAGCAAATAATCCACAACAATCAATGCAAGTGCAGCAGAAACCCACCGGAGTGTCAAAATGAATAATGAAGGTACTAGGAGTCCCAGAACACAGAGCGATTACATACGCCCACTGGAGGGTGTTTCCAATAGATGATTACAAAAAAGACTCGTACCTTCACTTGTATATGCTTCCTTGCATGCACCCCTGTACATGATGTTATTTTTGGAATTTCTGAATACCTTGGATATTATTAAGTCATGACACGAAAGTGTTTTACGGATGGCGTTTCTTCACCAGCATGATTCCGAACTAACTCTGATACTTTAGTACAAACCGAATCCCCTGACGAAGAGCAAACTGCTCGAAATGCATTGGGGATTTCAACCATGTACATGATGTTATTTTTGGAATTTCTGAATACCTTGGATATTATTAAGTCATGACAATTGGTTTCTTTGGAAATGAAAATTATTTGAATTATAAAAGTATAACTATATATTGACCCAAAGGATTGTATACAAAGTGAATAAAACTTTGAACTATTCTACTACACTTTGGAAATACTTTGCTTTATTAGCACACAGGAGTGCTCAGGTTATCCACCTTGTGCCTACAAGGTTTCGCATTGTGATTTACCTTTCCGCCCTTCCTGGACAGTAAGGGCAGCATCCTGATCACCCTAAGAGATCTGACCTTCTTAGAATACCTAGCAAACCATTTAGTTGTATCCTGGAGTGCAGCGGACTCCCTTCTTTTCAAATATTGAGGTTTTTGACATATTTTGCCCTGCTGGAGCTCATTCACTACAATGGCACGGCCTCAAAAAAAACTACACTCATCATTCCTGTTTCAAAATGGCAATCAATGAAATTAACTTATTGGTTAACCCCTTCCATGCTCATGACGAGCTCAGCTCGTCATGCAGTACAGTGCTCCTGTGCTCATGACGAGCTCAGCTCGTCATGACCACACCCGTTTTTATTGCTGTCCAGCACAGCAGAGGAATATGTGCAGCATCCATGTGGTTAAAAAGGCACACTTGAGATGTCATCAGTGATGTCACTGACTATGTCATCAGTGATGCGATATATGAGGACATAAGCAGTGCATTGTGGGAATGTAAGTTATGGGAGAGGTTTTGTGCATCAGCCAGCGTGGCTGACTCCGGAGTACGAGGCTCATGGTTCGATCACCGGTTCAATCAGTTCAGCATCATGTGACTCTGGGTAATAGCTCATTTAATCTCGTTGACAGCCCCCACCACCTTGAAACCCTTAGGGGTGATTAGTTTGCACGTTATAAGTACTGAGCTATTATAGTTGGCTCAGCTAATTATAACTGCTGAATTTCACTGGTTTTGTACGAGTGCAATCTAAGACTATAATATATAGCTATTTAGTGTGAATCTATTTGAGATGTTAAAGGAAAAAACAATTTGTATATCAAGGACACCCTGCGAATCAAACCGATCTTGTGCTGAGATCTGATTAGCCGCCAACACTTCAACCAGGAAGTGTTGGCAGCCATTTTGGCACTGAGTCCCCCCAAAAAGTTAACAATAAAGAAATAGAGTCAGGGTCAAAAAGCATTAATTTATAAACATTTTATGGTGGAAATCACTAATATTCGCTAATCCACAAAACAAGTGGGAACTCCTGCACTTGTTTGCATTTGAACCCCCGATGGGCCAGGTCCCGGGGGCTTATTATTGTAGGTATTGTGAAGAGGGGAGCACATGTGGCCCTATTTCCCATGACGAGTCTTGCAACTAAGGAAGGCTACCTCCCATGGCCAGCCAATTGTCATTATTAATGGAGGCCCCCCTCCTGAGGCTCTTAAGTGCAATGGGAATCATCAACTTCCAGGGGTTTCATAAATAAATTGGAGAGAGGCCACACAGACACACCTCCATTGCCCTTAAGGGCCCTGGGGACCACCACTTGCATGGGACCACAAATTCAATTTAAAGTGGGAGGGTGCTTCATGGCCAAATTTAAACTGGGAGAGGTGGCGCTGCCCCCTGACATATAGTTTTCGCCCCTGGACCGACACCTCCTAGGGGCAGGCCCTAGAAGAACAAAAGAGGCCATTAATGGCCATAAGGACTGCTACCACCAAGGGCCAGCTCCCTGTATCCCGAGGTGCCCATTCCCTGGACATAGCTATTTGCTCTCACTTGGCCAAGCAAGAGCAAACAGTAAGTCTGTTCTTAGCAGGGCGGGAGCAGAAAAATGACTCCCCCTCACTTGGAGCAGAATTTTCATCAGATTAAAGGATTGTGTCCACACGCAGGGAGCAGCATTTTTTAATGTAAATGTAAATGTAAATGTAAATGTGCTGGACTTGTAAAGCGCACAGCTGCCCATGAGCGTCCCGGCGCTTGCTTAGGGAACCCGTCCTGGTATTCCCCTGTGAGAAACCCCGGCAGGGTGTCCACAAGGTGAAAGTCAGGCATCCCGCCGCGAGGGGCCGTAGTGGAGATTAAGCAAGCTATTGCCCAGAGTCGCAGAGTGTGACCCCGTGAGTTGAGTAGGCACCAGAGCGAGAATTGTCGAGTCCGTGGAATTTTGAGCCCAAGACCCGCCGAGGCGGGGAATCGAACCCTGGTCCACGGTCGATCTCAGCTTCCGGGTCTGCCGCCTCTAACCACTGAGCCACGCTTCTCCAATGCAACCTGTGTGCTGGCTCCCACTCCTGGTGAGGATCCATCAGGCACCGCAGGGGCATTGAGGCTTCCCCCGGGTCCCCAGCACTCCACACGGGGTGGGCTCCATGGTACCCATAAATAAGTGACTGGGCTGCAGTGATAGGGTCCCCAATGCTAAAATCAGCCAGAGGGCCCGTGGTCTCCCTCAACTACTTTAACCCCTTCGCTGCGGGGTGTTTTCCCGCCGCTGAGTGGGGGGAGGGGGTCGCACATGGCGCCACTGTGCTTGTGACGAGCTCGGCTCGTAAAGAGGCACAGTGCAGCTGCACTCATGACGAGCGGAGCTCGTCACAACCACACCCGTTTTTCGAACGTTCAGCACAGAGGGGAAATTATTCTCCCGTGCAATGTTCCAACGGCCGTGACGAGCTCAGCTCGTCATGAGTGCAGCTGCACTGTGCCTCATGACGAGCTCAGCTCGTCATGAGCATAGAAGAGGTTAAAACACCTAACTTCTTTGGCTTGGGGAAGGCAATGCAAGTGTGTTTTGTATTCCACGTTGAAAAAATGAGCTTAGACCCTCAATGGAACTGAATGCATCGTTGATCTATAGGAGCACAATCTTATCTGCAGCGACTCTGACAAGTGGTTTGTTACTTGTTATGTGCTGGTGGCAAGAGTAAAGTCCATGGTTCTCTCTTTTGATTACCATGAGTATGCAAATGTCCAAAGTCATCTGCAAGCTCCACCCATTTCTTCCACCCGCTTTCCTTAGTGCTATGCAAAGGTCTTCCCACCTTTTCCCATGCTGATGGTCATTTTTCCAAAAGGCCCTGAGTATGTTTCCTGCCAATTTTGGTGATGTGTTCTTGATGCAGATGAATATTTGGACATCTCCACCAAACAAAGAAGCACTTACTTCATAAAGTTAGGAGGAAGTATTGTTGTTTGCTAGAGATTCTCCTCTTGTAGAATTGTCCTCTTCTCCAGCATGGATTCGTGGTATTACAGATTTATAGATCAAGACCTCAAGGAGCAATCACCTTTCTAAAATTACATGCACACAAGATCACTGAAAACATTACGTTGTGATCCATTTTGCAGCTGTAGTGTAGATTATGCACTACACATATACCCAACAAGGTTGCACTTACTAATTAGCCAGTACAAAAGACTTTAGTTGGATAGACATATTGTGCAAAACTGTGGAGTCATGCGGGATAAGGAGACATGTGAGGTTCTGTTGTGGCCCAGTCACTCCCACAACCATTGTTACACCCACACAGACTATGAGATTCCCACACATACATCAATTCATCTACTCTCACGTGCACTCACATACACACACAGATCCACACAGCCACTCACTTGCCCACTAACGTATCCATACAGTCACTCGCACACCCATTCACGCACCCACAAAACTACTCACAGACCCATACAGTCGCACACACCCACTCATACAACCACATAACCACTGACACACCTATTCACAGACCCATACAGCCACTCACACATCTACTCACACACCCACAAAACTACTCACATACCTACTCACATACCTATTCAGCTACTCAAATACCTACTTACAAACCCATAAAGTCACTCTCACACCCAGTTACTGACCCATACAGCTACTCGCACACCCAGTCACAGACCGATACAGCCACTCATATACCCATACAGCCACTCACATATCCCCTCACACACCCACAAAACCACTCACATACCCACTGACAGACCCATACAGCCACTCACACACCCACTTACTGACCAATACATTCACTCAGACACCCACTCTCAAAGGTTACAGGTTACAGTTGGAAATACAATGTACCAAAACGATTAGATTAAAAAAGAACAAAGGTTATAGGTATGTTAAACTTAGGAAATAACATTAAAAAACCTTTGAAACTCACTGAAGAAAACAAAGGTTACATGAACATAATAGTTAGAAAATATCATTTAAAAAACTTTAGAAATTCACAGAAAAGACAAAGATTACAGGGACATTATATTTATGCTCAAATTTCACAGACTCAAAACCATGGACATTCAGCAGTTATAGTTACCGGAGCAAACTATAACTTATGCCCCTACAATGCACTGATTTTTACCTCCCATGTTACATCACTCATTGCATGGTCAGTGACAACACTGATGACATCATTGATAACATCTCAAATGACATTACTGATTACATCATCCAGTGATTGTGAGTGTTTTATTTTTTATTTTTGGACTTCTAAACAAATATACTAAGCTACTACAAAAGTTAAATTAATATACTTTGTGTTCTACTAATGAGTGATACTACTTCTGACATATAATATGTGAGTGGGTTTGTCACTATGTGTGTCTATGTGTGAGTGTGTATGTAAGGGGCAGCATGAGTGTGTAAGTGGGTGTAGGGGTAGCTGTATAGGTGAATAAATGGGCGAGTGAGTAGCTACGTTGGTGAGTGAGTGGCTGTACTGATGAGTTAGTGGGTGTGTGAGTGGCAGTATGGGTCTCTGAGGGGTGTGTCAGTGGCTGTATGGGTGTCTGAGTGGCTGTGTGAGTAACTGTATGGGTGAGTGACTAGGTGAGTGAGTAGCTGTTTTGGAGAGTGCATTGCTGTGTGAGTGGGTACATTTGGGAGTGAGTGGGTGTGTGAGTGATTGTATGAGTGAGTGAGTGACTGTGAGGGGTTTGTGGATGAGTGAGTATGTGTGTGAGTAGCTGTATGGGAGAATACATTTTTGTGTGAGTAGCTTATGGGTGAGTGAGAGGCTGTATCAGTAGCTATAAGACTGAGTGAGTGGCTGTATGCATGACTGGGTGAGTGAATGGGTATATGAGTGACTTTAAGGGTATGTGAGTAGGAGTGTGAATGGTTATATAGGTCTGTGAGAAGTTTTGATTGTATGGGTGTGTGACTGTGTGTGTGAATGGTTGTATGAAATGCACTGCTAATGGCCTCACATATTACATCACTCATGACATGGTCAGTGAAATTGCTGATGACATTAGTGATGAAATCTCAAATGACATCTCTGATGATATCATCTGCAGAACCACTCACACACCCACTCACATACCCATACAACCACTCACAAATCTACTCACATACAATCACTAAAACACCCACTCCCAGATCTATATAACCACCCACACAACCACTCATACACTCCTCCTCCTCATCCCCTGCAACAGTCTAGTGGGATGCTGCCCATTCTCTCAAGGCTGTTTGAAGCTCTGCCTTCTTGGCACTTTCCACATCTCCTGGCAGTACCCTTTGAGTTGAACCACTGCTTACGTATCCAGATTGGACACTTCAAAGTCCATCTTGCCAGGTATGGCCAGAGACATTGAAGAATAAAATGGGACTAGGGCAAAAAGACGTTAGAAAAATCAAACATTTCAAATTAGAGAGAATTGAAAAAGGCTGAAATTGGTAAGAGTTTCAGTGTACAATAGTTACTCAGTAGCGGTGAGTGGTGGGAGTAGATGCCGGGCGGTGAAATGGGGAGGGGGAGGGGCAGGTTGGGGATAGTAATCTATGGATTACGGAGGATTATAGGTAAGTAAACATATACATTAAGAAAATGAATTTTGTTGCACACACTGCATCTCCAAATGCGATGCAGTGCACGCAACAAAATTAATTTAATTTATTTATATGTTTACTTACCTTTAATCCTCCGTAATACAAAGATTACTAGTCCCCACCCTACCCCTCCCCCTCCCCACATCACAGCTCGGCAGCTACTACCACCACCGACTGCTACTGAAGTAACTATATGGTATTGCACAAGTACAAGTCCTATCCTCACTGTTGATCACCAATGTTAGAACTGGGAATGCTACTTGGCTGAGGTATGGCAAGAACCACCACTGTAGTGAGGGTAAGCTAAGTGCTCACTCAAATATACCCTCTGGTAGCTTGGCACTGAGTATTCTGGTTTATCTAAAGAAGTAATGCTTAAAGTATTTGTACAACACAATGACCAAACCATAAAGACTCCATACAGGTTTAGAACAACAGATTATTATACTCTGAACAAAACAAGACCAAACCAATAAAAATCCGATTTATAAACATTGAGATTTTGAATTAAAAAAGTGAGAAATAGGACTTAGAAGCAAATAGCACTTTAGGATTTACTTGGGGTCATGATGGACTGGGGAAAGTCAAAGCTCAGGCCAATCACAATGGAGCACTGGCCAGCACTGACCAGCTCCAGGACTGACGCAGAGCCCAGTGAACAAAGTGCCTTTCCTGGTTGTCACTGTGAGATGCAAGTGCCGGTGACGATTCCACAGGTTGAAGATGCATCGATTTTTCCCAGCATAGTGGTGGGGATGCGTCAGTTCAGAAGGTGGGAAACCTGGCAGAGATGCATTTGTTTTGTAGAGTGATGCACCGGCTTTCTGGATGCACTCGGGGGATGCATCAATATCTGCAAGCTGCTGCGACAGAAATATGCAGTTCTAATGCACCAGGCTCTCAAAGTGCTGCCTTGGCTCTGAAAGCAATGCTCCGAGTTTATTCTCGCAACCGGATTGAAGCACCGGTTCTGCTACATGCAGACAGTAAATGTATCAATATACGTGTTGCAAGTATCCTGGTCCACTTCCAGTAAACTAGGTACCGGAACAGGGGTAGAGACTTTGATATCCCTGAGTCTCAAGCAACTGGAGGTAAGCCATCACGCCCTTGGAGCACACTTAGAGAAAAGGCAGAGTCCAGCTCTGCTTCAGCAAAGTCAGAGAGCAGCAGTGCAACAAAACGAAAAACAGGTCTTCCAGATCAGTAGTCCAGTTGAGTCCTTTAAGCAGCACAGCAGCTCTTCTGGTGGAGTTTCTGCTGCAAGTCCAGCAGTGTCTTATTTTAGGGTGTCAGAGACTCATTACTTATACAAAAAAATGCCTTTGAAGTGGGTGGGACTTTAAAGAGTGGTCCTTGAGGTGCAAAAGTATCCTTTAATGCAAGCCTTGTCTGCCAGGATATCCCTAGGGAGTAAATCAGCCCTTTGTGGGGACAGGACACCACCCAGTCACTGAAGTGTTACCCCCTCCCTTCCATCCTACCAAGGGAGGGCCATCAGAATGCAGATGTATGTCGATGGGTACTCAGACACACCTAGCCTTCCTGTGTTTGTGACTGTCTAGAGGAAATGCACAAAGTGTATCTGTCATCCACCCCAGACGTGTATTGGAGCCAGGTTGCACGGCACACAGAAAATTGCCTGTCAATGCTGGTCAATGTCGCAGCTAGTCACTGAAAAAACATAAACACAATACCCCAAAAGACATTAATATTTCTATAAACAGAACAGGCTCAAAAGCTGAATAATGAATAATGAAACACGCTAATGTACTCTCACCTATGACGTAATGGAACTGCCCAAAAAACATCAATCTGCGGGAATCCCTCGGTGCCGAGAATGTCACTATTCAGCAGTCACATATGGTAAGTTGCCGTATGTTCAAACATTCTGCCAAAAAAATGAACAAGCCTTCAACTCTCTACCCCGAAACTCGAGTAATGCTTATTGAGAAACGGCCAATATTGCCCCTGTACATTGTGACCCAACTTACTCGCATCGAAGAAACACCGATCCTGAAAGTCCCAAAAAACAGCAAACTCGCATCCTGACTCGTGCAAAGGTTAATATAGCCAACAAGTGGCAGTGTGGTTAATAAACATCGATGGTGCACTTTGCGCGTCTTCTGCCCTGCGCGGCGACCTTGTTGGAAAAGGAAACGTGATGTTAGTCTTACAACGTGGGGCCATTACAATCTGAACCGTCATACTATAGAAAATGAATTGATAAAGAGCTAATCAAGAGCATAAAATGTAAACTAATGTCACAATTGTACATGGGAATATTCCTTTAGAGATTCAGTTCACAAATAATTTCAATGTATAAATGTCATAATTAAGATTGAGCCGTGAATGAGAAAACATAAATAAACATAAAAGCTGCAATGACAGGATGACAATCGAAATAACAGATGTCATAGTAAATATTTTCACATCATGGGATAATGAGATCCAAATGTAAACATTATACTCCATTAAGGTGATAATATATGTATATAACAATTAGAAACTAGTTCACTGTATGAGCTTAATCAGAAAAAACAATAAAGTTTCCAAGGCATCCTGTTCGAATTGTAACTTGTGAACCATTACATACAGTATAAGCACAATATTGTGCCTGGTGAAAAATACTGTTAAGTATCATTGTGATCTTTATAATGGACAGACATTGTGAAATGTAAAAGCCGCAAAACAACTTAAGTGAAAAAAACATAAGTGAAAAAATTTTGCATAAGTAAAAAAACTGAACAATATCTTCTCTGCTAAATTAAAATTGTGTGAAATATACTAAATGTCCACATCGCTAATTAGATGTACAGTAAAACATACACAAAGCCATGAAAAAAATGGGCGAACAACGTCATCCTGCTAACCACCACATTGTAGAGTGCCTCTCAATCAGTCACAGAAAACAAGATCATTCCAATTTGTCATTGAGCACGTGTGGGACTAATGTGTTCAAGTGTTTGATCCAGTAAGTCTCTCGCTGTATGATAAATTTAGACATGTCTCTGTCTTGTCTTTGTGGCACTACCTCAAGAATGGTAAACCTCATCTGAGCTATCGTGTGTTTTGCTTCCACCCAATGGGTGGCTAGCGGAGAGCTTAAAGTACTTGTTCTGATCCTGCTCTTGTGCTTCGTCATTCTTGTACTAAGTGCTCTTTTGGTCTTTCCTACGTAATGTAGTGAACAAGGACACCGTATCAAATATATTCCATTTTGTGTATTGCAGTTGGCTGTGAATCTCAGGGCTATGGGTTTCCCTGTCCATGGATGAGAGATCTGCGAACCAGTAATGATATTTTTGCAGTGAGAACAATTATAACACTTTTGCATCCCTTTGTGTGTGTCAATGGATCTCACCTGTTTTTTGTTTAGTATCTCACGTAAATTGTTCGATCGCTTGTAAGCAAAAATGGGAGGTTCCTGAAAAAGATCTTTGAAATCTGGTTCTGTTTGTAAGATGTCCCACCGATTTAAGATTATTTTCTTAATCGCTGGTGATCTGGTAGAAAATGTGGATACATAAACTTCTCTTTTCAAATGCGGTTTCTCTGTTTTTTTCAGTAACTGTTCTCTGGGAATGTCATTTGTTCTCCTTTCTGAAGCCTCAATCACTTCAATTGGGTATCCCCTCTCCAGAAGTTCTGCTTAGATTCAGCTACTGCTTCACGAAATGCAGTTTCATCAGATGAAATGCGTTACATCCTAAGGAACTGGGAAAATGGTGGATGCTTTTTGAGACGTTCAGGGTGGAAACTACTGAACAAAAGGGTGTTATTGCGGTCGGTCGCCTTGTGGTAAACCTTAGTTGCTATTTCAGTACCCCTAATTTCTAGAGCAACATCCAAGTTTCCGATCTTGTGTGTGTCCAATGTGTAAGTGAACTGTACCCTGGAGTTTATGTCATTCAGTTCTTTCAATTTCTTCCTAAAGTCATGCCTCGTTCCCTGCCACACTATGAATATATCGTCGATGTATTGACGGTACATGAGAAGCTGATCTGTCCACGATGGTTCATTAAGGATATGTTGTTGTTCAAATTTCATCATGAAAATGTTAGCATAGTGGGGGCCCCAGAAAAATTCATTGAGGTTCCATTGATTTGTAAGAAAAACTGATCCTTCCAGTTAACGTTGCTGTTACAGAGACTGAATTGAAGAATTTCCAAAAGAAAAACTTTATCAACTTCCACCTCCTCCTGCTGTAATAAAGCCCACTCAATGTCCTCTATACCCTCTGAGTGTGGTATTGAGATGTACAATGACACCACATCCACTGTTCCTAGCCAAACCTCTTGATCGGTAGGTAATTTGAGATCCCTGATTAGCTGTAAAAAGTGTGTTGTATCTTGCACATAGGTAGACCCTGACTGAACAAATGGTTGCAAAAATATGTCTAAGTAATGACCTAATGGCTGATGAATTGAGTTACATCCCGATACTATCGGACGAAAAGGGGGGTCCTTCAAATTCTTGTGAATTTTCGGTAACATGTAGACAGAAGGTCTACGGGGGGGCTTCAAATACAAGTAATCTCTAGTTTTTTCTGTAATCCACTGCATGTCTAGTGCATGTGACAGTAGTTTTAATAAATATTCTTGAAACTCCCTGGTGGGATCCTGACTGAGTGGAAGATATGTGGTCTCGTCAGATAGTACGGCTTCCACCTTAAGTTCACAGTAGCTCCGATCCATTACTACGAGTGATCATGCATGTTATAATACCCCCTGGATGAGAGTTAGGCCTTTATTGATATGCAAAAACAGTATTGATGACGCTATATGTTTTTTAGATTTCCCCTGAAGTGCATTGGGATTGACTACTAACAAGCATGCAATCTATGCCATGTAAAATTCACAAAGTTCAAGCGACAATGTTTTCGAATAAAAGAAGCATTAGATTACGCTGGATGAATCGTTTTTCATCAATGTCGTTTTATTTTTCAGGAATGTGATTGATGGTTTATCTGTTAAAAATTGTTTTGTGTATTTCACTACATAGAACTGAATATATCTTTCACTCGGCACAAGTGATTTAAGGTAGTGCAGATTCTGTCTAGAGCGAGCGGCTCTAGTCTTTATGTTCACTCTGTATAAAAGTGGCATTTCTAAAATTGTATTGTTGAATCCAACTCCACCAGCAAGGAGGATTTATCATTACCATTCCAAATATCGAAAACTGGCTCCTCCCCTCTGCTCAGAAATCACAGCTTAAAATTGTATTAAGGAATTCCCAATATTAACCTCTGAGAGGACTCACAGTCAGGAAAAATGAATTTCACTGTTCGTCACTTCCTGGCCATGCAAAACATAATTGTACATGTTCTACCTTTTTACTTACACAGCACTCTGCCCTTAGAGCTATATTGGGCCTACCTTAGGGGTGACTTATGTGTAATATAAGGAAAGTTTAAGACTTGTCAAGTAGTTTTAAATGCCAAGTTAAAGTGGGAGTAAACTGCACATGCAGGCACTGAAGTGGCAGTCCTGAGGCAGGTTTGAAACCCTACTTCTGTGGGTGGCACAATCAGTGCTGCAAGCCCACTAGTAGCATTTTACTTATAGTCCCTTGGTATATGGTATACTACTTTACAAGGGGAGGTAAAGGTAATTTAAATATGGCAGTTATGTATACACCAATTACACACATGTTTAGGGAAGAAGCATATGCATTTTAGCCCTGGTCAACATTGGTAAAGTGCTCAGAGTCCTAAGGCTAAGATAAAGATTCAGCAAAATGTGGAGGATGACAGGTCTGACAGTGTGGAATCAATATGTTATATACGTTTATATTACTTCAAATATTTTTCTAGATTATTTTTGATACAGATCATTCCACAAAGTGAACCGGTGCATATCGTACAAGTTAATAAATGAAAAAAACTGTTTTTACAAAGGATTAATCTGCATTCCTTGCACAATTTTTTTTTAAAATGATGATGAAAGCAAATCAGTTCCCATCTGAGTGTGAACTGCACAACCTAACAAAAAAGGTTCATACAATGTCAGAAATCAGAGAGAATGCATAAAATATTCACATCCAATGCAGTGAGTTCCACAGAGCAAGAATCTACAGAAGGATAAAATTGGCCTGGTGCCTGGCGTTGCATCTATAAAGAATGATATTAAACTGCAATTGGATATGTCAGTCAAGTAAGAAAGTCCATGAGTGCCATGAACATATTCATGAAAGCTATATACGCATTTAAAAATCAGCTGTGCTTTATTCAATTAGGAAGCCAATCTAGAAGGCTCAGTTTTAAAATGCTTTAGTATTTTTTGTCAAACGTATTTTTATTGCATTTTGCATAATACTGCAATCTAATATAACAAGTCTTGCAACAGGATGAGGTCTTACAATAGTGCAGTATTAAAAGGTCTGGACTGAGGTGAGTACAAGATACATGTCCCCACAATCTACCATATAGTGGCTCAAATGAAAAGTACAGTTTCTTAACAAAACAGAGGCTCAAATATGTCTTGATGAAAAGTGAAAAAAGGCCATTGCAGGTTAAATCCGTCTTTCTTTTACGACGGTGTTATGCCAACCCTTCCAACTGGGAAGGAACTTCCAAAACCAACATGTATTGTGTCGACGGTAAGATCTCCGCAAGGGGTCAGAAGGCCCCAAGGGGACGCTCAGGGGACTGTAGACCATGGTCCCCGTCCGCGCCCGTCCTGTGTTGTTCGTAAACCAGCATGCTATTAGGACACAGACACCCACTGTTAAGGTGAGCACAGGATGACCTGGCCACAAGTTCAAGTTAGCAACCATCCAGGTCCCGGTTGCACTAGATCATTGCCTCATGTTGTCTCAAGTCTTGGGGTACAGTTTTTACAGATTATGATCCGCGGTGGGGTTGGAGTCCTTGTTGACTGCCAGCCAATGGCTCTTCCATAGAGTGATGACCTGGTGGGCCTCTGTGCTGATTATAAGAACCATTCCATAGGTAAGCTAGAAGTTGTTGTCAAGTTCCTCCACCATAGCTTCAACGACCTTGACTTGTAGTCTCTTTGCGCTTTCACTTGTGGGTGCTCGGGCAGCTAGTGGTCCATTGAGATCCAAGGGGGCCACTTCTCGTTTTCCCTCATAGTTGGCTGGTAGTAGGGTCATGATCGTCCGAAGAAACGCCCAGGAGAGCTATCCCCTCCTTTAGGTCTGTGAGGTGCTGTTGTTTGTTATTGTATTCAAAGGTCAGGCCAAACGAATATTTCCATCTATATCTGATTTTGTCATGGCGCAGTTTTGATGTAATGGGACAAAACAACTGTCTCCTAGTCAGGGTGGCCGGTGCTAGGTCTTGATAGATGGTGCAGGAATGAGCCTGGAAAGAGACCCTCCCTTTTTCCGGGCTGCAAGAAGGACTGTTACCTTAACTTTATACGAGTGGAATTTGGCAAGCACATCTCGAGGCCATCTCTTCTCTCTAGTCACCAGTCCTCCGACTCGTTGTGCTCTTTCTAATTTGATCTTGAGTGTCAGTTGGCTGATGATCTCCGCAAACAGACCCTCCAGAAAGGCTTCCAGATCCGGTCCCTCCGCCCCCTCTTCCAGGTCTCGGTATCGTAGGTTCCCCTCCTTGTCCTATTTTCAAGTTCCTCTGCCTTTAATTGCGTTTGATACAGTTGTTCCTTGAGGGCATGCATGTTGTCACCCAGTTCGGTGGTACACTTGTCTATGTCTTGAGTTTGGCCCTCTAGATCCACCACCCTGGTGCCCACCGAGTCGACACCTTGTTGAAGGGTGGCCAACCGTTCAGTGCGATCAGACTTTAGTTGGGCAATGGAGGCCTTAAGGTTCTTTAGCCCCATTTTAAAGTCTTGGAAGGTAGCCATGAGGTCTTCTTTTGTGAGGGCCATGGTGTCCGCTCGTGCTCCTTGGTTCGAAAGCGAGTGCGCGTCAGCCGGCCGGAAGAAATCAGAGACTTTGGTCGTAGTTTTGCTTGACAACTTCTTTGACAACATAGGGACAGGCCCCAGGCAGTACGTCGAGGGGGCTTTACAAGAGTAGCGCTCAAAGGAGTGGGATGGCCTCTGTGGTGGTGGGAGGTAGGGGACCCGGAAAGTTTTGGTCACTATTATCGTACTCGGCCATAAGGGAATGGCGTTTCACTCAATTAGAATGTTAAGTCAAGTCAAATATACCTTTATTACGGCCAACATGGCCCAGAAAGTGCAACATTTTACGACAAACGTTTGTAAAAGTCATTTAAAAAAGAAGAGCTTTAATTAAAATCCCGTAGCATTCACAAAGGTTAAAAAATGAATAGAAAAGCATTATAAAAATAAATAACATCAGGGTTTTGGTCTTTCTTCCCTTTTTTTTTCTTTAGCAGGAAAAATGTCATTTCAAAGTGTATGGTGCATTATTCTGGTATTTTTTTTTCTCTTTTTCCCCTTGCTTTTCTTTTCCTTTCCACCCAGAACCAAATTGATCAAGCTATAACTCGACCGAAAATGGGAAACGGTAGTGCTTCAAATAGAATGTGTCCGAGTGTCACACAGTGGAAGATTATCGCCAGGCAAGTGCAGACCCACTGTGGCTTGTGTATGCTAGTTTCGGGTAGATGCGAACTTGAAGGTAGTGACTGTCAACGCATGTTCTGTGCCAGACCTCCCGATTGCAAGTCAAGATATCGTTGGGCCCCTGAGGGAAGCAGGAAATCAATCCCTCTGCCACCACAGATCTTCCGTGCCTGTAATCTGAATGCCGCCCCCTCCCGGTGGGACTTGTCAAGTTTAATGTGCTTGTAGGCTTTAGTGGATGGGATTGCTTTGTGGTGCTCCAGCTCTTAGCGGTTGTAGAGGCCCCCTACCTTCCATGTGCCTATGCATTCAAGGGAGCGGCGGCCTGGTGTTCATGTGAAGCTGCCTGAGTTGGAATTCAGGCCACCATTTTAGGGTCAGGCAAATGGCGAGTCCCGGGCGATGGCAGAGTGGTCTCCCAGCCACACAGAAAGGTAAGACTTTGCACACGGGGTTTCCCAGGCAGGGAATGTCACGCAGCCAGAACCCCCTTAGATCCACCACACCTGAGGTATCCCACGTTGTGGCCGATCACGGCGGTTCCGGACTGTGAAGATCTCTGTCATCACAGGACCTCTGGCTCTCCCGAGATTAGGGGCGACCACCAGATGTCACGGCGGGTAGGTGCATCCCGCGAGAGGGGACTCGTGTTCTTTCCGCTGTCAGCTGGAACGTACCTCTACTTTGGTGTGCTCCAGGGCCGCTACAGCGAGGCTCCGCTTCTGCTGTCAGGGGCAGACAAACAGCAATTCCAGCCTCTCAATGCATGCCTCAGTTGTTTAGCATGTGGGTATGTGATTTGGGACAGGGGAACCATCGTAGAACCACAGGTTGTGATCCAGCGGCCTATAGGAAATATGTCATAAACAACGCTACCTAACTCTATAACCTACTTCATAAAACACTACTCTAACTCATGGACCCATTGATCATAAATGACATATTTTGACCTACTGAATCAGGTGGCCAAATTAAACTTATATACAACTTATTTACAAATTATATACAACCGCGGTAAAAGATGACATCATTTTAACAAATCCTAACTATTTAAATGACCACCATGGCGATGGCATCTAGCTAATAGTAACCTACGCTCCTGAATAACCAAGACCAGCTTGTTTCAAAAGTAAGATTTTTATTAACTAGTTTTAGATTGTTGAGAATATATTTTTTATAAATGCAATTTTATTAGAATCATAGTAAGCATGTTTGAAAACATCATAGAAAATTACAGTTTTAAGCAAGAAATTATAAGTTTAGCATTCCTAAAATCCTAAGTCCCTAGCTAAGCTAAATAAATGGAAATAAAGTAAAGTCTTTAAGGGTTCTTACTTGCTCCAAGCAAAGTCCGTCAGCACGACACCCTCATCCGAAAGTTGAAAAGCAGCAGCGAGACCCATCCATAGAGCATGGGTTTTTTATACCTTTCTACGCTAGCTAATCTAAGTAAAGGAACATTTTCTGCAAAAGTCGATGTCTCATTGGTCCAAAAGTGACAAATGACATGTCACCCCATATTTCAAAACTTCCATTCTGTCATATTCTTTGAGACCATTGTCTTTATTGTACGTGTTCCAAAGCTTCCTTAGTTTGTAACAAATTTGAACAAGAGTTCTCACTGGTTTCATTTCACTTCCTCGGATGCCAAGTTATCAAATGTTCTTTCTGCCGGTTTCTGACCTTGGCCACGTCCGACAAAAATAATGACAGCGCTTCTTCATTGTTATGTGAATGTAACTTTCATGGAAACTTCAGAGTGGACATCTCGTGCTCCTTGCAGAAATTAAATTAATCTTTTAGCAAACTCGAGCAAACTAGGCCCAAAAGCAGGCAACTTATTTTTCTAGTATAAAACAAACACAAGGAAAGTATTAATGAAAGAAATATTATTTTATTCTGTTTCCACCCTTCGTTTACTAATTGATTAACCCACCCAATTAGTCTAGTGTTAACTAGCATGAAGCAAACAAATAAAGCAGCATTTTATATCTACCAGTCTTCAAGAATCCATAAAATCTTATATGCACCTAGAATAGTAGAAATGACATCACATAGACAAGGAAAGCAAAATAAGCACATGCCACTTTTAAATCAGCTGCAGTTAGTAATGACAGAAATGAAAACGACAAAATTAATTTATTATTTTTGCACGAACAAAAGATGCAACAATAATGCACGTTTATGAGCACACATGTTAATGTCCCCGTGTGTAAAGTTTAATCTAAGTTGTGTTAGCATAACACATCACAAATCATTAATATTATTAATGTATGTTATGGAAGTGTGACTTCACGAGTTTAAACAAAATTTTATTTTCTATCTCGCTCCATCAGTTGAGGTCCAGGACAGTAGCGCAGACGGGAGCCGAGACGAGCTACGTCAGTTCGGCCATCTTGCCCGGCCACCTACAATAGTATTTTTTGAGACACTAAAATGTTTAGCAATTCCGATGAATTTGAAACTTCCATAATCTTGAACAAAAATTCTAAACAATTTATAATTGGTCTTAGATTAATGGGATCGTAGACCATGGAAGAATGACAGGCACAGGCATGGATAAGCAGAAATGACACCAAATGCTGAAAAAACACCAAGATGAAGTAGTATTACATTTTACCTATTAAACAGTCATTCCTATGCTTTTATGCTTGAATGGCATTTGTATCGTACTTCAAATGTCTAAAACATTAAACCCATAATGAAATTATTTAGATTGTTGACATTTAGAGCTGATTATGACTAATAGAAAATTCCATGCAGAGTTCTGGGTGGCTAGAATTTCCATTACTTATTGTAATCTCGGCATGGTATTCCTGGAATTACAAGTTAGACCCCACATGTGGGAGAAACTGTGCAGACAATATTTTTTCCATCTAGTATTCCACTTGAAATTCCCAATTCTAAGGGTTTATTATAAACATTTACCACATTCTCTGATCAAATGGTATATGATTGTGAAGGCATCTGTAGGGGTTCGGGGTGAGGTTGAGGTATTGGAGGGGCAAGAGAAGAATGAGGAGAGAAAGGGAAGATGTCACCTGGAGGAAAGAGCATTACATGCTTTCCCCCATGCCTTGGCTGGGGTTTCTATGCGGACCGGGAAACAGGTCTGGACGGAAATGTAACCCTTTCTCAAAGTTATTTTACTGTCCGGAATGTCAATTGTTTTTCAAACAAAGACAATCTCCAAACAATGGTAGAGGGATTTGTGCCAAAAAAGTATGCCTGCTCAAGTCATACACAACGAAGGAGAAATGTTTTTATTTCTCTGTGCTGTGTACATTTTGCATTTGTGCTACTCTGTACAGCTCAAACTAAGTGAGAAAGTATTAAAGTTAGGCTAAGCATAGTCTTTTATAATGGAAGGCAACTCTTCCGGAGCAAAACCTTTGCTAGACTCACTCACTTTTGCAAACACACCCTCCTGTGCACACTGGTGCAAAGGATGTGCATGGTGTTAGGCAACCTGATTGGGGGCCAGTAAATGAAAGAGAGCAACAGCATCATAACTTTGTATACAAGTCCTTGTACATCTTTCTCCTTTCACACAACACAGTGAAGCAACTCAAATTTGAATAATCTTTTCTGTATCTTCAATACAGCATGTACACAGGATGTGTACCATGAGACGTAATTTTAAATATAATATAAAAAATGCAAATATCAAACCTAGGGCCAGATGTACGAGAGGAAATACCGGTATTTCGGATTCGGCATGTAGGGGCCAGCATTTTACAGAATCGGTAAATTTACCGATTCAGTAAATTTACCGATTCTGTAAAATACCGAATCGGTAATTTTACCGATTCGGTAATTTCACATGTAGGTGACACTCCTGAGAGTGCCACAGGCCCTTAAGAGTCGGTATTTTCCCACCCAATCCTTAGGGCATGTCTGTGTGCCACATGGCACACATACCTGTATTTGGGGTGCTAGAGGCTGTCAAAGTGACACCCCCTGCACCCTTGCAGGATTCGGTATTTACCGATTCGGTAAATACCGAATCGGTATTGCCCATTGAATCCCATGGGCTTCAAGGCCCATAGGAATCAATGGGCAATACCGAATGTTACCGATTCAGTAATTGAAAATTAAATTTTACCTACATCTCCCACCTTCTAATTTACCGATTCATAAATACCGAATCGGTAAAATTCGGTATTTATGAATAGGTAAATTAGAATTACCTACATCTGGCCCCAAATTATATACTTTTTTTTATTAATATATACCTTTTATTGTGTAGAACAATGCATGATCCTGCCCATTCCTGTTTGCCTATCAGACATTGTGGAGTCCCCAAGATGAGGTGACCTTTCTGTCTCACTTCCCTGAAGAGGACAGAATTGCAAGACACAGCCCACAATCATATAGCTTATTAGAAAAACATTGCATGCGCTCCAAAGTCTGCCTCATACTTGCAAAAGACTAGCTTCTGTAATACTTCCCCCACGGGAATTGTAATACCAAAAGTTACTACACTGATAGAGGTGAAAGGAGTGGATAATATTTCAATGCTTGGTATCACCAGGGTAAATTAGGTTCACCTGAGCAGATGGACGCGCACTCAGCTATTGGTACTATCATCTATTCTGTAATTTCATCAGCATACTTCTGGCCATTAGATGATACTGGTTTGCTACCGCCATTATGCAATGATGGCCGATTTCAGTTAACCCATTATGTGGCTGCACATACTTCATGCACAGCATGCTTACAAAGGTTTAAAAGCAACACCTGCTTTGTGACATGTACTTTACACACTTTACACACTATGGGCTAGATGTAGGTACTTGAAATTTACCGATTCTAAAATACAGAATTTTACTGATTCAGTATTTTAGAATCTGTAAATGCTATGTAGGTAAAAATTCTGTATTTTTTACCGATTTGGTAAAAATTGGTATCAGCCATTCGGTATTTACCGATTCGGTATTTACTGAATCGGTAATTCCCATTCAATGAATGGGATTTACCGAATCGGTAAATTCCGAATCGGTAAATACCGATACGGTAAATTCCGAATTGGCTACGAAAAATAAAGTAAAACTCAGGAGTCAGCTAATCAGGTGCAACCACCCTCCTCCCAACCAGGAAGTGGCTACACCCAGGCAGCTGGAAGCAATTAGAAGCTTCTGGAGAGGCTGTGAGAGCAGAGCTGAGTCCCTGAGCCACAGGAAAAGTTTTTTGTGTTTAAACTTGGAAAATGGCAAACACCAGTGAAAAGGAGCTTCCAGAGAGGAAGAGAAAAATAAAATTCAGAACCATGGAGCTGCAGGTCCTCGTGGAGGCGGTCGTGAAAGAACACCAAAAATGTTTCGAAGGCAGTCCCTGACTGTGGCTGAATCTGCCAAAAGAAAGATTTGGCTGGAAATACAGTCCAAGGTGAATGCGGTAGGAATGACTCCAAGGGAAATAGATGTCTTGAAAAAGAGGTGGTCCGACCTCAGGAGCTTGAGTAAGAAGAAAACTGCAGATCTCCACAAAGTGGCAAACCGAACTGAAGGAGGGAAGAACTGTGCACCTCCCCTGACTGAGCTAGAGGAGCTGGTGGAGTCCACCATAGAACCAGAGAGCGTCTGCTGACTGGGAGATGCAGACAGCTCAGCCATCGCTGCCACTAGAAAAGGTAAGAAGCATGCACAGCAACCACCCCCACCCCATCGCTTTCCCTTTCCCCTATGTGGCAGTGTTAACCCCACTCCAGTAGACATAGCAATATGCAGCAGCAATGTATTATGGGAGATGTAGTCATGTAAAGACCTACCATGTCATACAGCACACCAAGCAACAAGTGATGCAACACATATCAGTGATAATGAAGCCGAGGCAATATGTACAGTGTATCAGTGAGAAGCATGTAATTGTATAAGCAGTGAGGCAGGAACACATAGCTAATGTATGCTTGTATGTCCACAGGCGAGAAATCTCGCAGGCGTACCAGGGAGAAGGAAGGCAGTGCATCACAGAGGGACGACAGCCAGGAGGCAGGCACAAGTGCAGGGAATGTCTCTGAGGACACTGGTGCAGCAACAACACAGCCACCATCCCAAGATCTTGAAATGTCTCCACAGCTGCAGGCATCAACAGAGCTTTCAGGATCCCCTCTGCTACTGTCCTCACCTGAACTGCCTGCCTCACTGCCGCAAACAACACCGGCACCTCAAAAGAGCAGGAGCCATGTTGTTGCCCCACTAGTTGAAATGGAAATATCAGCAGGTGACATGGAGGGGGGTGAGACACCAACCTTGGCTGGGGAAGGAAGCACAGCCACACAGCAGTCCAGCGCAGAGGGTGCCCGCACAGTAACCAGACGTCGCAGGCCCAGACACAGCAGTGATGAACAATATGTGGAGGGTCCCAGTGTCTTGCGTGGGCTGGAGGGTAGCATGGTCAAGATCCAAATAATGCAGGGGGAGGCCATCCAGTCGGTGCAACGGTAGATGAGGCATCTGAATGCAAACATGGAATACATTGGGAACGGCATCACTGCACTGGTTGATGAGAACAAAGAGATGGCATCAGGTATGAGGGAGATGGCTGCAGGGATGCGGGACATGTCGCAATCCGTGCTTCTCTTGTGCACGAAACTAGGTCAGGACAGAGCAACAAGGAGGAAGGACAGGCAGGAAACACAGCAACACACCAAAGCTGTTAACCGCCTGGCCACAGCAACTTCCTTTCTGTGCAGGCGAAGTGTCAACATGCAAGAGGGCTTAGCACACAGCAGCAATGAGGTTTCCAGGGGCCTTGCAAGGGTGACAAGTGCTGTAGAGGTGCTGCTTAATGCACAATCAGCACATACTTCTGCACTGGATGTTCCGGAGAGTGAGGAAAGCACCAGTAGGAGCAGCATGACAAGCCCCCCTGTTGCTGAGACACGGAAGAGCAGCAGGCTCCATGGTGCATCGGCTTCCCACACAACCAGCGAGGACAGGCAGCCAATTACATCTGGAACCAGTAGGCGTGCCCGAAAATGACTTATGCTGCCCACACTCCATGACTTTTAATGGGGAACTGAGCCAGGACTTACATTATAAATGGATACCATTTGTGTTGCATATTGGTGCTTTGAGTACCTGCGTAGTGTCAACAATTAAACTACATTGGATACATACTCCACCTGTCTGTGTCTCATTACTTACTAAAAAATAGTTGCGTGTGATCTCTACCCGTCTCTGTCTGCCATCTGTAGCTGACGCAACTCCTGCTGTGTTGGGATCCGGCAGTGCATGTTCAACATCATGGTCCTGGTATTCGCACAATTGCACCTCTGGGCCCTTCTTATTAGCAAGGTTGCGCAACATTGCGTAAGTTGCAATAATCTTACAGCAGATGAGTGGTGAGTACTGCCGAGCACCTCTGCTTTTGTGGAGGCAGCGGAACCTGCTTTTAAGGAGCCCAAAGGTGCGCTCAACAACGGTCCTAGTGGATTTGTGTGCCACATTGTATCGTCTCTGGCTTGGTGTTGATGGGTTCAGGTAGGGTGTCAGGATGAACGAGTGGACGGCATATGCGCTGTCACCTATTGGAACATAATAGGGCCATTGATCACATGCACAACAACACATACATCTCCAATATCTATTAGGGTGTGTCACCGTGTTTTACCTAGCAGGTATCCTTCTCCGAATTCCCCCGCTGTCAGGAACGTGTAGATCCCACTGTTCTGAAAGATGTAGGAGTCGTGGGTGCTTCCCGGAAATTTGGCCACAATGTCTGTGATGATGTTGCTGGCATTACAGATTACCTGCACATTGATGGTGTGTGTTGACTTCCTGTTGCGGTAAATGTATCTGTGGCAGCAGGTGGGCAGATTGGGATGTGGGTGCCATCAATACAGCCGATGACGTCTGGGAAGTGTGCCAGTTGGTAAAAGTCAGTCTTTGTCTTTAGAAGTTCCGCATGTGTGTCAGGGAAGCTGAAATATCGAGGCCTCTAGGAACTTGCGGAAGAAATAGGACAAGCAGCTCTCGGACACCCCACCTACCGCAGCAATCACCCCCTGGTAACTCCCAGAAGCAAGCAGGTGTAGGCTGCAGAGCACCTGCACATGGGGTGGGATGGCGTGCGCCCTTGGTGTTGGGTGCTCCAGGAGTGGGTGCAGGTCCCTGATCAAGTCCAGGATGATTTGGGGGTGTAGCCTGTACCATTACAAAATCTCTGCCTCTGTGAGTTGGAAGGGCATTATCCGCTGTCTGTAGACTTGCTCCTCCCGTCTCCAGACCCTCTCTCCTGCCGCCTGTAGCCATAGCTGCCTTGCTATCACGTAGAATCCTGCCATTCTGGTCACACTGTTGCATTTTGGGACCTTTTTTATAGCCTTCACCTGGTTACCACCTGCTTTCAATCCATGGTAATTACTGACTCTTAAATACCAAATTTCATGAAATTCTGTATTTTAGAAATTACCTACATCTCAATAGTCATTTTTTTAGCATTTCTTTTTTCCTGATTCGGAAAATTCTGATTCGGTAAATTTTGATTTGAAAATACTGATTCGGTAAATTCTGATTCGGTATCTTACGATTCGGTAGATTACCGACTCGTATTTACCGAATCTGTCTTTTAAGGGCTCCTACATCTCAATAGCCCAATACCGGTTGGTAACGGCCGAAATTCTGTATTTTCGGCCGTTACCGACCGGTATTTGGCTACCTACATCTGGCCCTATGTTTGCTAAGGTCTTTTAACAGCGTGGACTCCACCAGGTACTTTAGTCACTGGATGCATGTCCTTATCTCTTAACACAATGCGCTTCATCTTGTTTTTCATGCATAAGATGCTTTTTTTTATTCATCAAAGTGCACATTTAGGGGTTCTCAAGCATATTTTCTTTACAATGGCTCAATGCAGATAAATGGTATGAACAAAAGGATGAGGCTGTGCACAGCGGAGTTTCAATTGTTTGTAATCTATTAAGACCGTGCTCCTTGGGATAACTCCCTGCTAGGGGACACCCGCACAACCGTGTCGGTGCAACTTTAATGTCAATGCAGAGAAACACACTGGGGCAGATCTACAAGAAAGTGCTGCAGCATGGCACCACAAGCCCTTTGCAACATATTTACAAGAACCCAACACATTTACAAGAATATGTCGAATCTCTGTACTTTCCCCTGCGCTGGCGCACAAACTGCAGCCATGCACTGACGCAGGCTCCCTTGCACCATGGTGCAAGGATGCCTGAGTCATGGGGAGATTGTTTTTGTGCAGAAAGGGGTACCTTCCTGCACAACAACAATCACTACAGGCATTTCCTTTTTTCAATACGTGCTGCTGAATGCAACACGCTTTGAAAGAGGAAAAAACAAGGAGAAATGAAAACATTTCTCCTCATTGCACCTCGCTACGCCACCTCTAGGGTGGCGTAGCAGTCAGACGCATCTCCAGATTTACGATTTCTCTTGAATCTGGAGTTGTATCTTGTTCCATGGGTGTTGCGTGGAAACACCCACAAAAACGCCCTTGGGAGGCCCCTTCAATGCAAAGTGCTGCGTGTGAAGGGGCCGTATTTACAAGGAGAGGGAAAGTCACGCAGGGTGGTTTTTCCTCTCCTTGTAAATATGGAGAAGTGAAATGCGCCTCCAGTACGTCACAAAAAGTGATGTACTGGTGGTGCAGTGGGCTTGTAAATCTGCCCCACTATGCTTAACGTTTATGGTAAGGCACAGTATGCAAAAGACCACAGCCAGCATAGTACACATCAAATTATCTTACGTAGAGTAAGCTTTCCCAGGTCTCTAAGCACATTTTCACACATAATGTATTTACATCAGGGGTCCCTCTTTGTAGTTTCTCTTGCATACAATTTTCTCCATTCCTTAAGCACAGTATGATTCTCAGTGTAAATTATATACAAAATGATTTTCCATATGTCAGCAAATTTTAATTCGCAATGCTGTTTATGAATTCTTTGTCTGTGTCTCCCTCACTCTGTCCCGTTGTGTCTCTCACTCTATCATTCTTCCTCTCCATTTCTCCTTGTTCACCTTTTCTTTTCGTTACCTCCTCCTTTGCTCAATCTCTCAAACCCTCTTTTATCCTTAGTCTCCATCATTCTCTCAATCTCCCTCCCCCATCACTCGCTGCTTCTCCCTTTCTCCCTCAGCTCCCTTCTGCAAATAGTTTTCTCTGTATTGACATCCCAACACTATAGGTCAAGAAGAACACATAGATAATTAGAGGTAGTACTTGGGTCTGTGAACTTCCCACACCACAAGATTCTGTGGGGGTAGGTGGTTACAGAGCTGTACAGACCTTGCATTCCACTGACATCTTCCTTGGTTGTCTGGAGCTTTATAAGACTGATTGTTAGAGCTTATAGCCACTCAAGGTGCCACTGTAACTTTCCCCAGGCTCCCCAGCTCAACGAGGTTAATTGCAGCAAGCACAGAGCGACTTCAAGAGAGAAGGAAAGATGGGCAGTTGGAAGGTAAAGTAACTAGAGAGGTAGAAGACAGGAAGAGAGAGAGCAAGTAGAGGGCTAGAAAGAGAGCAGTAGCAAGAAGCCACATGTAGCGGGACTGGTTTCAGTACTTTCTTTGTTTTTTTACCTCTATTCAGCTACTACATGCTAAGCATCAAATTGGTCACACAATGTAGCATGCAGTGCAACACCTTGAAATGTAAAAGTGATTTAACCTACAAGAAGACTTGAATGGTGCAAATGGAAATGGGGCCTACATTGAAAATTCCTTTTGTGGCCCAGATATTCTGAAACTAAATGCTTAAAACTACTAAGAAAGCCAACAAGATTCTAGACATTTCTGTGTTTGAGGATTCAAGAAGGTAGTATATCTCCCTGTTCCATAGTTATGGAACTTTGCTGAAGTGTAGCAGGGGCATTCCCTATGGAGGAGACTCCTCAATTGGATGTTACACTTATGCTGAAATTACATTGCCATTCTTTTGTGGAGAACTATACTCTACCATCCCTCTCTTTTGCAAAATGATATTGGGACTGTCCTAGGAAACCTTTATTGAATTTCTTCCACGGTCATAACAATACAGTTTACTGTGGGTTAATGAACATTGCATTTATACCCATGACAGTCTTAGATCTCGTGGGAACCTGATGTTCAATCCTCAACTTTGAAGACTGCGACATTATATATATATATATATTTAGATTTAACATTTTAAACTCCAAAAACCAAAGAAATTAATCAGGTATAGATATCTGAAGTAACTATAACTCATGCACTAAGGTAAGTATAGCTTGAACCCTTGTTACGTTGTTACTGAACATTTCACCAAACTATAACGTTACTTTATACATACTCAGTGAAAAAACAATGGTTACAGTGATGTCACAGTTAAGCTCGGAAAACTAGTAAAATTCAGCAGTTATAGTTAACTGAGCTTACTATAAATTATGCCCCCTGTGATGCATTCTCTTTGGCCTCACTTTTGACATTCCTCATGACATTTTCAGCAGCATCACTGATGACATCACAGATGACATCATCCAGTGAGTGTAAGTGTTTCGTAAATGTTTCTGAGACTTAAAAATATATACTAAGTTACAGGATAAGGTACTGCACTTCTGTCTGTCCTACTAATGGATGATCCTGTTTCTAACATGTCATCTTTGTGAATGTCTATATCAATGTGTAAGTGGGTGTATTAGTGGTTGTATGGTTGTATACGTGCGTTTGTAACTTGGGAGTATGGGTCTGTCAGTGGGTATTTTAGAAGCTGTATGGGTTTGTGAGTATTTTTCAGGGTGTGTCAGTGGTTACATGGGCATGTGAGTGAGCATGTGTGTGGTTGTATGTGTATGTGAGTGGGTGCATGAGTGGTTGTATGGATGCATGGGTAGGTGTCTGAGCAGCTGTGTCAATGTGTTAAAGGGTGATTAGTGGTATATGGGTGTGTGAGTGAATATGTGAGTGGTTGTACGGGTGTGTGAGTGCTTGTTTTGGTCTGTGAGAGGTTTTATAGGTGTGTAAGTAGGTGTGTGAGTGGTTGTATCAGTCTATAAGTGGGTGTGAGAATACTGCTATGGGTATTTGAGTGGTTATATGGGTCTGTGACTGGTTTTGTGGGTCTTTGAGTGGGTGTGTGAGTGGTTTATGGGAGTGTGAGTGGGTGGTGAATGATATAATCAGTTATGTCATCTGAGATATCATCGGTGATGTCATGAGTGATGTCACGGACCATGTCATGTGTGATGTAATATGTGAGGTCATAATCTGTGCATGGTGTAAGTGTTTTGTAAATGTTTCTGAGTCTTAAATATATATACTAAGCTACAGCACAAGGTACATTACTATTCTTTCTGTGCTAGTAATGGATGATACTGTTTCTAACATGTGTCATCTTTGTGAATGTCTGTATCAGTATGTGAATGGGTGCCTCAGTGGTTGTACGGTTGTGTAAGTGGGAGTGTGAGTGGCAGTATGGGTCTGTCTGTGGGTTTGTTAGAAGCTGTATGGGTTTGCTAATGGGTTTGTGAGTACTTTTCTTGATTATAAGTGGTTGTATGAGCATGTGTGTGGTTGTATGGATATGGGAGTGATTGTATGGATGTGTGAGTAGGTATCTGAGTAGCTGTGTGGGTGTGGGAATAGGTGTGTGACTTGTGTATGGGTGTGTGAGTGAATGTGTGAGTGGTTGTGTGGGTATGTGAGAAGTTTTATGAGTGGTTGCGTGTGTGTGTGAGTACATGTGTGAGTGGTTGTTTGGGTGTTTGAGTGGGTGTGTGGAGATATCATCAGTGATAACATTTGAGATGTAATCAGTGATGCCATGAGTGATATCACTGACCATGTCATAAGTGATATATTATGTGAGGTCATAAGCTGTGTATTATGGGGGGCATTAGTTATAGTTAGCTCAGATATATGAGTGAAATCTGAGCTTCACTAACGTCCCGGTAACCTTTGTTATTTTCAGTTACATTCTAAGTTTTTTTTTATTCAATTTCTTAACTTCCCTGTAACCTAAGGATTTTTCTGTGAATTTTTAAAGTTTTTTAATGTTATTTCCCAACAATATCATCCCTGTAAACCTTGTTTTTTAAGTTAATTTCTATGTTTTTTGTGAATTTCTATGAATTCTAATGTTATTTCTTAACTAAAACATCCTTTTAACCTTTTCATTTAGTTAATTTCTATATTTTAATGTTTTAAAAATGGTATTTCCTAACTGTACCCAGTAACGTTTGAGAGTGAATGTATGAGTGACTATATAGATTGGTTAGTGGCTGTGTGAGTGGCTGTATAGGTCAGTGAGTGGCTGTGTAAGTGGCTTTTTGGGCGTGGGAGTGGGTGTGTGAGTAGCAGTATGGGTCAGTGACTGGGTGTATGATTGACTCCATGTCCATGAGTAGGTGTATGAATAGGTGTGTGGATGTATGCCTGTTTTTGAGTGGCTGTATGAGTCTGTGAGTGGGAGTGTGATTGGATGATTGGGTCTGTGAATGGGTGTGTGAGTGGATATATGGATCTGTACGTAGGTGTGTGAGTGGCTGTATATAACTGTAAATGGGTGTGTGAGTGACTGTGAGTAGTTTTCTTCGTGTGTGAGTAGTTGTGTGAGTGGCTGTATGGGTGCGTGAATAGGTATGTGTGTGTACGTTGGTGTGTTAGTGGCTATATGGGTCTATGAGTGGGTGTATTAGTGGTTTCATAGGTGTGTGAGTGTATGTGAGAGTAGATGAATGGGTATGTGAGTGGGTATCTGAGTATCTTTATGGCTATGTATGTAGCTGTGTGATTGACAGGGCTAGAACAGAACCTCACCTGCCCCTTTTTCCAGCAAGAGCTCATAGTTTTGTGTAAAATGTCTACCCAGCTGGAGTATTTTATTCTGATTAATTACTAAGTGCTACCCCATTGTGTAATAACAAATGGGTATTCTACTCTATAGCTGCATAATGGACCATGAGGAAAAGTTTCCAGTGATCTTGTGTGCATGCAATTTTGGCAAGGTGATTGCTCCTCGAGTGTCTTGATCCACAAATCTGTGATAACATGAACTCTCATCTAAAGATCAGGATGACATTATAAAGAGAGGAATCTCCACCAAACAAAAGTACTTCCTCCTAACTATATGAAGTAGATGCTTCCTTCTTTGGTGGAGATGTCCTTAAAATTCTTCTACATCAAGAACGCATCACCAAAATTGGTGGGAAATGTTCTCAGAGGTCTCTTAGAAAGCTGCCCATAAACGTGGGAAAAGGCAGGACAAACTTGGCATACTATTAAGGAAAATGGGGCAGGCTAAACAAGTGGATGTTGCAGATGATTTCTATTTTTCTCTGTTGGGTAATTTCTTATCTTCATTTTAATTTCAGCCTTTTCCTGCCACTGCTGCCCCTGCAGCCCCTCCCCCGACACAACCCCCGCTCCTGCCTCCCAACCTCCAGTCCCGCCCCACTCCCCAACCTAATGGCAGCCACAGCCAAAGGCGTGCTTAAGGCAATACCATCTGAGCTGGTCATGACCAGACTGCGACCAGCGCCAGAAATCCTGGATCCACGAACGTCCACCACTATGACAAAGTGGCCCTCCTCGCACACAACCCCGGAAGGCACAGAGACTGCCAACAGGTCTCACCAGCCACAACCCACGGACAGTTCGCCTGCCTCCACAGCCATCAGACCTTCACCACCCGTACTCCAGCACCACCGACACTGGCACTGACTACACCCCAAGATGCATCTTCCTCAACATGAGCTTCGTACACAAACATGCCATAGAAATCGAGACCTACTCGACTCTCTCTCTCCCGACATTGCCTTCCTCACAGAGACATTGACCAACACTGCCTCCGGCCCTGACCGATACAAGATCCAGAGGAAATACCACCCCAACCACCCATAAAGGGGCCTTGCCATTGAACTCACAAAATACACCTGTAAAAAAGGGGTCTATAGGGGAAACAAGTTTAGAGCACTTCTCTTGCTTCTTTTTGGAGCTCTGTTGGTTCTTTCTGCAACCCCTTCCCTTTTTCTGCAATTTTCTTGCCTCTTTTGATACCTCTCCTGCCTCTTTCTCCTTCAACTTCACCTGTTGCTTCTTTCTGTACTTCTAATGCCTGTTTCTGCCCCCACTTGCCTCTTTCTGCACTTCCGTTCCCTCTTTATGTTCTTCTCTTGCTTCTTCTGCAGTTCTCTTGCCTTTTTCTGGATCCTTCTTGCCACTTTCTGTACCCTTGTTGCCTCTTTCTGCACCCTTCTTCTATTTTTCTGCACCTACCAGCACTCTTTCTTTACCTCTCTTGCCTCTTTTTGCAGTTCTCTTGCCTCTTTCTGCACCCCTTTTGCTTCTTTCTGCACTACACTTGCTTCTTTATGCACTCCTCTTGCCTCTTCCTGCACATTTGTTACTCTTTCTGCACCTCTTGTGTTTATTTCTGCACTTCTCTTGCTTTTTCTGTACTTCTCTCGCCTCTTTCTGCCTTGCCTCATTCAAATAGGAAATGCAAGCTGTCAAATTTAAAGGTCTGTGTGCTCTCGTGACTGAGGTATATGTCTACTTTTATATTTATTCTCAAATGTATGCCTCTGAAGATGATAGCTTAAAAAGCGGGTAGCTTTACCTATAGGTCACCAAATCTTCTCGAGTCTGCTCTGTCATTCACAGGCAGACATGTCTTATGTATATAGGTGTTATAGAGCCCCTCAAATATACTATTGAATACCCATGTGCACTGTATTATGAGCAGAAACCATTACATCTACCTGTTTTTTAAACACATTTACAGAGTATGCTGTTTGAAATACAGGTATGCAAGTATGTCTATGTCTATTTTTATGTCATGTTACGAGGTAAAAGCAGAGACACAATCATGCATACCTTCACAAACGTGGTCAGACTTACAATGGTTAGGATTGCTGTTTTACATTAGGTAGGCCAAACATTCTGAGCAATCGCTGAATAGTGACCTTCAAGAGAAAAGTGAGGTTTATGACATCTTGGGAGCAGGGTTAGTGATTAGGCTACTTTATATTAGTATGTGGAAAGGTACAGTTGAAGTAGACCTCTCTCTACACCTCTATTGTTTCTTTCTGCACTGCTCTTGCTTCTTTCAATGCATTTCTTCCTCTTTTTGCACATGTCCTACCTATGTAGGCATAGTTAGAAATTAGCATTTAAAAAACCTTAGAAATTCACTGAAAAAACTTAGGTTTCAGGGACATTATAGGTAATAGTTGCATTTAAAAAACCTTAGAAAATCATGGAAAAAAACACAGGTTTCAGGGACTTATTAGTTAGGAAATAACATTTAAAAAACCTTAGATATTCCCTGAAAAAAAACACAGGTTTCAGTTAGGCTGACATTTCACTCCTACAAAACCAGAGAAATTCAGCCATTATAGCTATACTCGAACCCCACAATCCACTGCTGATGACGTCACATATTACATCACTCATGACATGGTCAGTGACATCACTCATGATATCACTGATGACATCTCAAAGGACATCACTGAGGACATCGCTGATGGATTTAACCCAGATCCTTGCGACTCTGGGGTGAATGGTTATATTGTCCAGCATTCTGTCCATTGTTTCTTTTGCATATGCCGCCCTAAGTGGGAAGGGTATGCCCAGACGTGGGTCCAGTACTCACTAAACCACTGGATTCAAGCTAGCCCGGCTGATGGAGGGTGATGCCCTAAAACCAGTCCCAGGATACTTGTTTCCAGTCCAGGGAACTGTTCCCACAAGGAACAGGGTCAGGACTTATTTGCATATGGCTGGGGCCAAACTGGGTTGGTGTGGTGAGCGAAAGAAAGATGGATTTAACTCAGATCCTTGTGACTGGGGGTAAAGATTTGCATTGTCCAGCATTCCGTCCATCAATTTTTTCATTTGCATATGTCGCCCTAAGTGGGAAGGGTATGCCCAGACGTAGGTCCCGTGTTCACTACACCACTGGATTCAAGCTAGCCTGGCTGATAAAGGGTGATGCCCTGAAACCGGTCCCAGGATGCTTGTTTCTGGTCAACGGAGGACCTGGCTTGGCAGTTCGGACTGGACTGTTCCCACAAGGAACAGGGTCAAGCCTGATTTGCATATGGCTGATGGAGGGTGATGCCCTAAAACCAGTCCCAGGATACTTGTTTCCATCCAGGCAACTGCTCTCACAAGGAACAGGGTCTAGACTGATTTGCATATGGCTGGGTCCAAACTGGGGTGGTGTAGTGAGCAATAGAATGATGGATTTAACGCAGATCCTTTTGACTGGTAGTGAATGTTTGCATTGTACAGCATTCTGTTGATCAGTTGTTTCTTTTGCATACATCACTGATGGCATCATCCACTTAATATCTGATGCACCTCCTCACACCCTATTATAACCTTTCATACACCTACTATAAAATACAGTCTACCATTCTCAAAACAATTAACACACCAATATAAGTTAGTACATACCCACTCACTGATTCATAGATCTACACATGCATCCACTCACGGATCAAGTCACTCATACACACAGTACACACAGTCCCTCATCAATACAGCCACTGATATATACACTCTTACACCCATACAGCTACTCACACACCGCCACTCACTCATAGAGTTACTTACACACATAGTCAGTCATGCAAAGAATCAATCACACTCCCATTTACTCACTTAAACATCCATTTACTTGCATATACAGCTATACACACACCACTACACTTACTTCTACAGAAACGTACGCATACTTACTCTCTTCAAAAATCACTTATAGAAACACATACTTATTAAACAGGAACTCTTCCAATCTCTCACTCTCACATATACTCACTTATATACATCAATACTCGCATATACTAGTTTAAAACATATGCAGTTACTCATAAAGATATTATTGAGGCAGTCATTCACTCACTAACACACACACACTCATCCACCCATATAGTGCTGCACCTATGCTGTCTTCAAAACACATACAGTGAGTCAGTCATTCATGCATCTGTGCGCTAAGTATCTCCCCACCAAACCATACAGACACTCATACTGATACTCAAAAAAACAACTAATAACCCATATAGATACTCATGTAGCTCATCACCAACCCATGCAGCCACCTATACACAAAGTGAGACACTGATACAGATATTTACATATTTAAACATTACTTGCTAATACACGTATTCACTAAGATACACTTAATAAGTCAGTTATACAATCAATTTTACAAAAAAAACATCAATTTAGACACTTATTTACCCATTTATTCTTCAATCGACCTTTAGATATACATATATAAAAAATATTTATTTTTCAGAAAGACACACATTCAGTGGATGATGTGATCAGTGATGTCATTTGAGATGTCATGAGTGATGTCATGAGGGATATCACTGATCATGTCATGAGGGATGTAATATGTGACGTCATCAGCAGGCGCGCGAGTTATAGTTAGCTGAACTAACTATAACAGGGGGATTTCAAGTGTTTTATATAGGTGAAATGTCCAGCTAACTATAATATGTGTGAAACCTATGTTTTTTTCAGTGAATTTCTAAGGTTTTTTAAATGCTAATTCCTAACTATAACGTTGCTGAAACCTATGGTTTTTTCAGTGAATTTCAAAGGTTTTGTAACTGATCATTTTTAAATGTATTAATTGTTATATTTTTTATACTGATTTACTACATTGTATTTATTTTTAGATATTTTATTTTTTAAATTACATTACATGTTTTAATGTAAATTGAAAAAAAAATTAAAAAATATTGAAATTGTAATATTTGTTTTTGTAGTTTATATATATTTTATATAGCAGGCAATGATATCCTATGGAAGGAAATTCAAGTGACTGGTAAGTACGGTTAAAATTACTTTTCAGAATCAGTACTGGGCTGAAAGATGCAGCACTGAGGTCTCTCTTTATAACAGGCGAGTAATTCGGACTTCGTAGTTCGGCTGATTTTAGAGGAGTATTTTAAAGTTCCAAAACTCCACAGTTAGAAGAATTTCCAAGTGAAACCAGTCAATGTTAGCCCATGGAAGGAAATTCAAGTTACTGTAACTACGATTAGAATTACATTTCAGGATCAGTAGTGGGCTGAAAGATGCAGCCCTGAGGTCTCTCCTGATAACAGTTGAGTAAATCGGAATTCGTAGTTCGGCTAATTTTAGAGGAATTTTTTTAAGTTCCAAAACTCTACACACAGAAGAATTTCCAAGTAAAACCAGTCAATGTTAGCCTATGGATGGAAACTCAATGTTACTGTAAGTATGGTTAGAATTCCTTTTTAGTATCAGTAGAGGGCTGAAAGATGCAGCACTGAGGTCTCTCCGGATAACAGGTGAGTAAATTGGAATTCATAGTTCGGCTGATTTTAGAGGAATATTTAGCTCAATAGTGAAGGAAGAGGGCGAGGCCTGAGGTGACATGTGTGCAAACACGCCCTGTAGAGCGTTTTAATTTGGGGAATTAATTCCTCTTCAATCCAGTGGTTCCCTAGGGGCCAACTAGCCCACCAGGTACCTCCAGTATGTGCCAGGGAGCTATTTGCAGAGAGGTGTTTAGAGGCCACCCCTTTTTAAAAACACTCTGCAATGCAGCTCCGTGGGGCTTACTGGAGGTACCTGGTGGGCTAGTAGGCCCCTAGGGGACCTCTGGATTGAAGAGAAATTAATTCCCCAACTTAAAACGCGCCACAGGGCGTGATTGCACACACATCACCTCAAGCCCCGCCCCCTCCCTTCACCACTGTGCAATCGCGCCCCATGGCACGTTCTCAGTTGGGAGATTAAGTCCCCATGAATACTGGGGGTCTCAGGGGGCCAAGTAGCCCAACAGGAACCTCCAGTATGCACCAGGGGGCTTCGTTGCAGAGAGGTGTAATGAGGCCATGACCCTTTTTATACCTCTGCAACGCAGCCCCCTTGGCGCATAGTGAAGGCTCCTGGTGGGCTAGTTGGCCCCCAGGGACCCCCAGTATTCAAGGAGACTTAATCACGCAATTTAGAACGCACTACAGGGCGCATTTGCAGAGTGGTGCAATCCGTCACCTCAAGCCCCGCCCCCTACCTTCACCATTGTGCAAACGCACCCTGTTGTGCATTCTAAATTGGGGATTAAGTCCCCTTCAATACTGGGGGTCCCGGGGGGAGGAGCCAAGATGGCGATCGGGACGGACGCGTAGGCTCCCGGCTCCGTGACCCTCCGAGCCCCGCACGAATATCCTGCACATCATCCTGGCATCGCAATACGTTCTGTGTTGGGGAAGGAGCGCTGAACCTGATGGCGCGATCCCCTGATCCCTGCCGGCCCCAAAACCGGAGAAATCCGCGACGGCAGTCAGCGGCCCTAAAGTCTCTGAAGCCGGGACGTGAGCTGCTGGACATGGCCGGGTGAGGAGGCAACAACAGCGGCCATCTGTACTGGGGCGGAGTCGGTCTACTGGTGCGCGGTGGCCATCGGTCGGATTGTTGCCGCGGCCGCCTTATTTGACGAGCAACGTGGCGATGTAGCACCCCCTGAAGCGCTGGCCTGGTGGACACATTATACGCCTGCGGAGCACATATTGTAGCTGCTCCGACGCTGTTTCGGATTCGGCCCGGTTTTCGCGGGCCACTCCCGAATTTTCGGCTGGCGATAATCGGGGCGAGGACGATCGCTGCGGGGGATCTCTCCTCGGGAGTCTGCCTTCATTGTCTTCACAAGACGAATAGCGGCCACGTCAAGCTGCTCCGCTTCTGACTGAATACCAGTCCCCGTTTGTGATGGAAACACCGGAGTGTCGCCTGGGTGGGTTGGAGACTGCCATCCTGGTTACCGGGGGTACAACGAGGGGTGGAGTGTGTACAGTCAAGTGGCGCTGCGACATGGGGGACAAGGCCTACGCTGTCCTGCGGCGATATCCTTGCTGCTATTGGTGACTTTCGATCTGCCTGGGAACATAGCTCCCGTGAGCTGGGGAAGAAGCTGGATGGTGTTGCGCTCCTGCTGGGACACTCACGGTCGGACGGCCCCCTGGTACATAAGGATCTGCCCCAAACTATTTCCGAAGGGGAATCCGTGGCCGCCCCTCTTTCCGGAGGGGTACGTGTGAGATTGGACTGTGCGGTGAATTATGGGCAGCTATCCGATGGCCTGGACTATTCTGATGGTCCCCCTTCACAGCAGATGATGGCGGTTTCGTACTCTGCACTGCTACTGACGCCCCGTGCTTGGTCACAGTGACGGCTCTCTCCTGCGCCTGCTTCTTCCGTCCTTCTCCTTGCGTTCCCGATTTGGACTACGTGTACTGGGACCGTGTTAGGGAAGATGGCCGTATATTCTGATGACTTTGTTGGTGACCAGCGACGTCCATCTTGTATATTCATGTTGCTCTTCGGCCTTGCTTGGATACTTTGTTTCTTTCTACTGACTGATATGAGAATCGATCGGCAGATATGACTCATGGGACTTGCAAGGACCGGCCAAGGGTGAGATGTATCCCTTCAAGGTTGACGTCCAGATGGCTGGCGGGGATGGGGGGCGCGCGTTATTTTTGATACGCTTCTTTGTACAGTATTTTGATAATTCTCCCCATTACTAACTGACTTGATTGATTGCTGTTGTGTACTATAGGTCTTGGGGAGGAGTGTTTTTTGTGGGAGGGGGTGGCCGGGAGCCCGTACAGATGGCCCTCCTCCAGTTTTATAAAATATCTTTTCCTTTATTCTTTGTGACAAAATTTTGGGTATTCTTCGTGGGCGACAGGCACGCTGCTAGGGGGGGGGGGGTTGGCCGTAGCCTCTGCAGAGGTGCAGGGTGGGGACGGAGGGGTTCTTTTGTTTTGTCCTTTTTCTGTTTCTATGGGCTTTTTTTTTTTTTTTTTTTTGTCTCTTCTCTTTACCTTTTCCTTGTCATCTCTATCTTCCCTTCCTTTTTGGGTCAGCATGTCGTTTAGTTATTGTGCCTTTTGCCATTTTTGCTTTTTATGCTTTTTGTACTTATTATTACGGTAACTTTACGTTCATGGGGGTGGGCGATGACTGGTGCGAAATGTGATTATGTGTTTTTCATCCTGATAAGTATACTTCAGCACCGATACCTCAATTATGATTAATTGGTCTGTTGATATTCTGTTGTGGGCGTTGCTCACTCCCTGTCCTCGGTTGATTATGCTGCACCTGATCCTTTTTATTTTCAATTGAAAATTAACTGTATTGAATCCTGTAGCTCAATGGTCACGTTCCACTGAAGTACTGTTTTGGGACTACTGTCGTATCTCGTACTGGGGGGACTGCTGAGTTGTTTTATTGCTGACGGATGTGCTCATAATTGCTTTTGAGGCCGGCCAGGTGGTTGTAGGCCCGTATATGTATGCTATTGATGCACAATAAAGGTTTTCAAGAAAAAAAAAATACTGGGGGTCCCTGGGGGTCCCTGAGGGCCAACTAGCCCACCAGGAACTTCCACTATGCACCAAGGGACTGCGTTGCAGAGAGGTGTAAAAAGGGGTGTAGCCTCATTACACCTCTCTCCAACACAGCCCCCTGGCACATACTGGAGGTTCCTTGTGGGCTACTTGGCCCCCAGGGACCCCCAGTATTTAGGGGAATTACTACGCCCTCTGCAAATGCACCAGGGGGCGTGTTTGCAGAGTGGTGCAGGGAGGGGGCGTGGCCTCTTCCCCATCCCAGTTTTTGATTTTTTTTCTAAAGATTCCTTTTCTTTTTTTGGGGCCCAGGGGACCCCATCCCCCAGGACCTGACCCCCAAATAATATTATAATTATTTTTTTTAACGGGAAGGGGGCCGCGTGGCCCCCTCTCGTGGCTATTTCCAGGCCCCGGGGACCCCATCCCCCGGGGCATGCCACATTTATAAAAATATTTTTAAGAAGTGGGGCTGCATAGTCTGCCTCCGCAGGCCACTTAAGGCCATCCCCTGGGGCCGGCCTGCCTCCTTTTTTTTACTTTGATTTTTTTTTATTATTTGGGGAGGGGGTGGTGTGGCCACCCTCCCGGGCCACTTCTGGCCCCAGGGACCCCGTCCCCTGGGCCTGACCCTCTCCGTTAGGGACTGTGGGGGCGTCCCCAAGCCCCCCACGGTCCCTGCCGGCTCCCTGCATCCTGCGGGAGGTGGCATTTCTTTTATGCATGGGGAGCAGCTAACATGCTGCTCCCCATGTAGAAAAGCAATCGGCTTTGGTTTTTGAAAGAGAGAGCAGGTTTCCATTAAAGTGCGGGAGCCGCGCTTTGTTTTTTTGGGGGATCGGCAGGGTATGCGTACCCTACACGCATCCCGCGATTTAAAAAAAATAAATTTTTGGGCCTTGGGGGTCTTTGTAGGACCCCCTAAGCAGGCCTAGGGGGTCAGGGTGTTTCAACCCGGCCCCCTTTTCTTGGTTTTCGTGTTTCTTTTTCTGTTTTCTTGTGCCTCAGTTCTACACACAAGATGGCTGCCAATACTTCCTGGTTTGAAGTGTTGACAGCCAATTAGCAAGCAGCTCGTGCTCGTAAGGGTACGCGTATAATCCTCGGACGGTACTTTGTCTATAGATATATCTATGATTTTACTTTTGATTTTTTCAGGAACTACTGCACAGATTTACATAACTTAACAAAAAGAGTCATCTGCGAACCAAACTCTATCTTTTTGCCAAATTTGGTGTAATTCTGTTTAGCAGTTTGGGCTGTAGCCCGTCTTAAAGGTCCCTTTGGTAAATTGCATGGGGAAAATACATTTTGGGACCCCCTTTTTTCTCGGCCCCTGCTTCGCGAATCACCCTCAAACTTTCAGAGAAGGACCAGAACGGAGCAGGCCATCTTCTTGGAGAATTCCGCGAAGGTTCATAGACCGGCGCCAAAGTTATTCCAAATAGAATGTTGCAGATTTCCTATGGAAACTAGGTCCTAACTATAACTACCTACTGGCGACCGCCAGTAGGTAATATATATATATATATATATATATATATCATCTGTAAACTTTTTAGAAACACTCAGTCACTGAATGATGTCATCAGTGATGTAATTTGAGATGTCATCAGTAATGTCACTGACCATGTCATGAGTGATGTAATATGTGATGTCATCAGCTGTGCTTTGCAGGGCGCAAGTCATAGTTGGCTCAATTTCTCTGGTGTTGTATAAGTGAAATGTCAGTCTAACTATAACGTCCCTAAAGCCTGTGTTTTTTTCAGTGAATATCTATGGGGTTTTTAATGTTATTTCCCAACTATAACATCCCTGAAACCTGTGGTTGTTTCAGTGAATATATATAAATATATTCATATATTTATATATACATATATATGTTCACCTTACAGTCAAAGGGTCTCAAATTACAAATACAGTCTGTAGAAAGCCAACGGCTGGCAAAAGCATCCTACATGCTAGCAGCTTCCATCCCCACAGTCTTAAACAAAGCATTCCTTATGGGGAGCTACTCAGGGCTAGGCGCATCAACAGTACAAAAGAGAATTACACACAAATTGAAAGAGAGATGTGTTCACTCCTAGAACAAAAGAAGTTACGCATCAGAAATATTGCAACATGCGTGCAGGAAAGTCATCCAAAAAACAAGAGAAGACATACTATTCGTTGATAAACAAATTGATAAGGAAGGAGCAAGGTTCATTACCACATATAATGAAAAACATGGGTTACTCAAGAAAGCACTGACTAACCATTGGCACCTTATTCCCAATGATCCGATCATAGGTAAACACTTTCAAAAACAACCTCAACTTACCTTCAGAAAAGCAAAATCAATGAGGCACTTTTTAGTCAAGAGCGAGGTAGTTACTGCGGGACCGATGTGGCTTAAATCACAACCAGGTTTTAAAAAATGGGTCACAGCGTTGCGGCAGAAGCGTCTTTTGTTTGAATACTAATTGAGGAACGCAATTAACCGGCCGGTACACGAAGAACGTAGAAGACGGATTGAGGGAGGAGCGGTGAACGACTACCGGAGCCCCCGCAGCGTCAGTTTTCCCAGGTAAGCCCACGTAGCACTTTCCGTCCCCAGCAGACGGACGGCGCGAGCAGGGATTGTAGAATCCAGGCCGAGTACATCCAACCGCGGGGCAGCGGGGGTGTTGTGGGAACTACCTGTGGTAAACGAGTCTCAACTTGATAACGCGCAGGATAAGTCTTGGCAGTACGATTAAGCATGCGATTTTGTTAAAACCGCACAGTAACGTAGGACAGTACCCGTTACAGGGAACATACAAGCGGCTTAATAAAGACAAACTGCAATTTTGATTTTATTGATCCTGAATACGCGCGTTGGTACCGGCAGAAAGAACTCTTGATACATACAAGAGGGGAACAACCCAAATCCAGCAAAATCAACAAAACTTCGGTTTGCACTATCATGGATGAAGAGGCAAATAGACGGGCTGCTGCTCAAGCTCTGTTCAGCAGGAAACCGGGCGGCAACACAATTCCCAATAAAGACAATGGTATCAATGCGACAACAAACACCATGGAGGATAAGCTAAAAAAACTAGAGAAACTGCAACGTACTGAAGTATCAAAATGGTGAGAAGCAATTTCTTTACAGAATTATGTGGACCAATCAATGGCACCAAGAGGATTGAGGATTTTTATCACTCCTACTTATGAGTCGCCAAACCCCAACATGTTACAAGACTGGTCTGATCACTCTGCCAAAAGCTCCAAAACGATGATGGAAATTCTCATTAAATATGCTTGGGAGGACAGAGAGGAACTATTGAAGCAGATAAAAATAATAATGGACGACATAGAATCATCACTGGACAATACCACAATGAAAAAACTAATGGATCATATGAAAGAACGCCTCACAAAACATGAAGAGGATATCAAATTGAGAAAACAGAGAAAAATGAATGGAGACTATGCCGACTATGAAAGCGGAAGGATCTTAACTTTCAGCAAAAAGTATGACCACCTCTACAGAGCTGAAAAAACCAAGAGAGCAGGAGCCACAGCTTCAAACATATAAATGGAGATTCCTGTTATGAGTGACACCGACTCAGATACCTCGGCAGGACAAGTGTCAGGAGAAGACCGTACCCCCAAACAAGTCAATTTTTTAGACGAGTTCAGGGTGATGCAAAAAGACCGACAAAAAACGAGATTGAATACTCCACAGAAAACCAGAGGGAGAGGTCGGGGACGAGGCAGAGGACAACAACAAAAAAATGAAGAAACCGCAAAAAAAGACTGCAACAACGTTGGCAATACAGACAGAGGAAAGGGAACCGTGGGAAAACGCACAACACGCTCCAACAAGGCATACTAATGGATATGGAAATGGTAAATCGGACAGTGGTCAATCTTTCACATAGATCCCTTAGTGAACTAGAAAAACGTACTTTATGTTTAGGTCTTTCATTCTGTCCAACAGCCACAATTAACTTTACAGAGACACGCATAGACCTTTTTAAGTTTGTGCGTAAGATCAAGCTGAAAAAATGGCACAAATTAAAAAGATTGGGACACGGAACAACCACAGATCAATCACTAGGTGACAAAGGTAACCATTTTCAAGTAGGAGATGTTGATAATCTCTTAGCTATTGCCGAACTTGATGCATCACAAGAACTAGATGTCACATATCCAGCAGCAGCAGACACACTCACAGATGCAGGTTTTGAGGTTGGAGCAGCTGCCAGAACAGATTTAAAACAACGATCCACATTCATACCCTCACTCCCCCACGATAACATCGATACTTTTCATGAATGTACAGTCAAAGCTTTGACCAAGTTGAGAATGCAAGAAGGTGGAAGAACTAACTTCAAGAAAAACGTAACTAACAATGTGTCATTCAATTAAAGACAGGCCCTCAAATCTCTGCAGGAAGATCGGTCCATCATTATACGTTCTGCAGACAAGGGGGGCAATATAGTGATCCTCAATAGAGAGGATTATATCTCTGAAGCCATGCGCCAACTAGAGGACAAAAAATTCTATGTAGAAATTGTGCGATCAACATACAGTGCTAGCATAATTGACATATGGGACAAACTCATCATGTGGAGAGATAATGGATTACTCACATGGGAGGAATATTGTTATCTGAAAAAAGATCATCCGATCCTTCCAATACTGTATCTTATACCCAAACTACATAAGAATAAGACACAACCTCCAGGTCGCCCGATAGTCCCCTCTATTGGCAGTGTATGCGAGCATATTTCTAAATATGTAGATCACTTCCTTAGAGACAATGTAGTACAATTACCTAGCTACTTACGAGACACGAAAGATTTTCTGAGTAAGATAGAAAATCTGGAATGGGACACTGACTTATACTTCATGGTTCTTGACGTACATTCACTGTATACAATAATTGACCTTTTTGTAAAGAAAGGAGAGTACCCTCTGGATCAAAGGGAACTGGGTAGAGTAAGCAAAAAAAAAACTAGTAAAGTATTCCCTGGGTTATTAATTGAATTGTATCTCTGAAATAGAGAAGCTCTCACTCTTACATTCACACTTAATTCCCCTATAATCTAGCAACAGTATGTTGTATCCATTCTAATGGTAAAACCACAAAGGCAAAATTCACTGGCATGGAGCTATTTATTTAAAATAATCAATATAAACATAAGACAGTGTCAACAAAAAGCAAATGTGTGTCTTTGGACAATATGATCATAAACATTCCATTTATTAATACAGTGCCTAATGCTCGTTCATTTCACATTCTGTATGACACATATTTGATTAGTGCAATTAAAAACAAGTATATACAACAGTTTCGTAAAAAAGTATGAATGAACTACTTGGGCATACACCGGTCCAATATGAAGAATTAAGAAAGAAAGGTGGGTCTATATCAAATATGCTCATGTGCAGATGTAATAATGTGCCAATGTAGAGTAGTTACTGCGGGACCGATGTGGCTTAAATCACAACCAGGTTTTAAAAAATGCAGTAAATGCAAAGCATGTGAGAATGGTAAGAACTTCACTTCTTTAGAAACACTATTAGGGAAAATATTATCGATCAGGCAAAACCTTACTTGCAAAACTGAATTTGCAGTCTATGCTTTGAGTTGCCCCTGTTCTAATAAATACATTGGTAGTACTATCCTTCCAGTGCATAGATGTATACTTCAACACATAAGAGCCACTAAAAATAAAGATGCAAGTTATCTAGTAGCGCATCATTTCCAACAAAATCATGGTGGTGATCATAGATTACTAACATATAGTGTGATTGACAGTGTGCCGAAAAAGAAAAGAGATGATGACAGGGAAAAGGAACTCAGGATACCTTATATATCCTGGAAATGGACAGCAAAGAGCCACAAGGCTTAAATATTGATGAACCTTAGAAGCGTCGTGCAGTTGGTCTTTCTTGGATAGTAATGAATGACTGTCATTGTGTTCGCAGTTTTCACCTGTGAGAAAAATTTATGTATGCTCTCTAAGACAGCAATATGTAAAGGGGAGAAACCACTGCTCGTGAATAAACGTGCTACCTTTTATAATCACATACAACAAGACAAACAACATGTACACCTAGCAGACACAAACACTACGTACTGTGGGTACCGTGGCTAGCCATGTACACAAACCAAACATGGCATGGCACCTCTGTTACACAATGCAGAATTCGGGGAGAAATGGGCGCAAAGTATGTGCGAAGGTGGCAAGTGATTCTCAACCATAAAAGTATACAATGAAAAGTGTTGAGGGGATGTTCCAGACAGACTTGAGTATGCAGAGCACAGACATGTACATGTCAACATACACTGATGGTCCATTGAATGAAGTAGACAGTGGACGGAACCATGATAGTACAGTCAGTAGGGAAGATTACGGAAACATAGCATGTACATGCCCCCTCCCCCCAAATCTTTAGCATAGTGGGCTGGTTCAGTGTACGCAAGGCTAGCATAGGGCTATGAATAAAAGCCACGTTTCTCTGGGTGTGGTTTTGTTCCGGAATGGCGAACGTGTCTGCCAGGTCTGCGTAGCTTACACCACCACGAGGGTGACCCGGTGAGCGAAGGTGGCTGTGTGAATGATGCTCTCAGCGTGCTGGTACTCAGAAACGGTCATGGCAGCTGCGACGCATGTATGCCGCATAGTTCATCTTTTGACAGCGCCATATATGAAAAAGGGCCCACCACGTGCCGGCGGAAGCTCCTGGGCCGAGATCTGTGAGATCGGAAGGCTCCTGAGATCAACACTGGCTACAGCGACACAGCGCCCAGCCTGAGGCCCAGCAACGTGAAGTGCTCTGTATACTACTAGCACAGTAGTCGAACAGGTACCAACAGTGGAACGGTGTCTTGATCCAACAATGGACGGTGTTAGAACTGCATCTGAGAGTGGAGATGAAGGTACTCCCTTTGACCAGGTGCAACCAACTCTAGGTCCCAACAGTAGAACGGTGTCATGATCCCACAATGGACGATGTCCGATATTACTTGCTGCTTGCTTTTGCACAACTACCTCAGTTGAGGTGCATCAGACTCTGTGCTTCCATAGCTAACTGCTGCACATGATTATTGTGCTTGGTTGACTGTAGTCACTGGACTACACCACGGTACAGCAGGTCTGAACAGTGAAACGGGGTCTTGATTCTACAATTGAGGATGTCAGAATTTACAGTCTGTGATGATTTCTGTGTACCCCCTCCGATCAGGTACAACCAACTCTGTGCTTTTGAATCCAATGGTACGTGGCTGTGAGGTGTTAATGACCACTGCCTCTGGCATACACTGTGGTCAGCAGGGCTCACAATTCAGATCGAGTGGAGATTGTTTTATTACAGAATCCAGTAGTCAAGTAACTACAGCGTCTATTGAAATATACACAATATCCTTTTAGTGTACTTACTTGAAGAACTTTTTTTAGATGAGTTATAGATTTAGTACAATGACCAAATTCTTCTTAGTAGTGGAAAAGAACACTGAATAACAATCCACACTGTGAACAGCAGAGATCGCAATTCGAATTGTTTTGAATATTTCTGTAATTTATGTTGTTGTATTTTGTGAAGAGGAAATGAGAAAAAGTATTCATGGATGTCTGTGTAACTACTGCCTTCAATTTACACTGCAGACAGCAGTGCTCACAATTCAGATCGAGTCGCTATTAAAGATGACGCAGTCCTGTGGGAAAAGACATTGCTCAAGTGCGCTCTGTCCGCACCACGCATATGCATCATTGCAGGTGCCGCACACGCTTTTTGTTGGTTATTGTATGACAAACTGGGCAGCTCAAGTCCAAGTTACGTAGCTGTGGGCACTTGCTGACCACTCTCTCTGCCCTACACTGCAGACAGCAGTGTTCACATTTCAAATCTAGTTGCTTTTGCAGATGATGCAGCGTTGATGGCAACAGACATTGCTCCTAGTACGGCCCGCCCGCAGCACGCATCATCGCTGGCTGTGCATTTGCTGAATGCTTTTGATGTGGCTATCTGAGTGCACTAAAACTGATGGACCCTTTATGATAAAAAAAAATTGTGTATTATTTCAGATCTATTGCTTGTGTCTCAGTATACCACAAGTTGTGGTTCTTTTACGTTATAATATTTTCTGTATTATTTCACTTCTACTGTCCCTACCTTACTGCAGCACAAACTATTGACTCTTTTATTATTGAATCTCTGAGTGTGATCCAATGCTTGCTGTTGTAGTTGATGCTAGCAGCAATCATTCCCCGAGGGCTGGTTCACCCCACACTCATCCAGCACAGACGTCACTGGATATATGACCCTCGTAATAAAAAGGTGTCTGGCACACATGCCCATAACCACTTCCACTATGTATCTGTGTCCGTGTGTTCATTATCTATGCATGATACTGCCCCCGGGCCGTACCACATTACATTGTGCTGTGGACAGCATATGCGACCATGTCACCTCTGATAGTGGGGAACACTTTGGTTATGTAACTTTTAGGTGTATGGCTATCACAGATGGAAGGCTAACTTACAGACCATCAATATGGATGAAGATGATGGTTGTATGTTGTGTGTAGTGTAAGATATGTGTACATAGAAAAAAGTTTTCAAAAAAGCTCTCTAAGCAGAAGAGGTGTGTCTCATCAAATGCTGTAGAGAGAATGACTAAAATGGGTGGAGTTTTCCAAGTGTTACAATGGGAAATGTTATGAACTAATGAAATGCTTTTTTTGAGGGTCACATGGCAATCGCGCACCCTGCACACAAGGGGACCGCACCAGGCGTGATTTTGAGAAAATATATTTACTACAATATACGTTTATTATAGTTAGAAATATTTAAATGTTTAAAATATTTTAGATTATCGTTTGCTCTCATATACACTTTAAAGTTATTAAGATATAATTTTGAGAGATAAAAAAAATGAAGGAATGGCGTACCCCGCGGAACACCATACGTCTATGACGTAACACAGGGCCTGGCAGCATGCACTCGTCGCATATACAACGCGCAGCGGGCCCAACCCCATACGTACATGAAGTAATGTGCGGCTTGGTACTGCGTACCCGTCGCATACCAAAGTAGCAGCTGGTGAGTTCTCGGGGCGTGGCTTGGGACCCAAAACATGGCGGACATGCTCTGAGCCGGCTCTGTCCAGCCCACACAATATCCTACATTTAGCCTGGCAATCTGGTGATACACAAGCCACTGACCTGCTGAACTGAGTACGGCGGGTGCTCCCCTTTCTAGTGGTGCCCCTCTTGGCCACCGGGACCGTTGTGCAGCAGAGATCCGTTGGAGGCCTGTAGAGGTGCGGCGGTCGGAACGAACATGGCGGCAAGGCTGCGTCTGGCTGACCTGTGGTGTCTGCCGGGCCTCTGAGGGGCGTACGGGAGGTGTGCGGACCGGAGAGGCTGCCCGGCGATTTGGTGACTGCTCGGAGGAGCGACTGGAATTGCGGATGACTGGCCGCATGGAAGAAGGGGGCCTGGCGGACTGGCTGGCCATGAAGCGAAGAGGTGGCGCCTGGAGCCCGGAGGGAGTGGATGAGGTGAGCGGGTCTAGGCGGCTGGCGAGAGGGGAAGCGGGCCTGACTCCTTGCATGCTCCCCCCGGGCAGGGGGATTGGCGGCGCGGTCGAGCCGCGGGGGTGCCCCGGAGACTCCGAGAGTGAATTGGGCCCCGGTGTCTCTCTCCCCCCCCCCGCTGCGGGAGTGGGAGCACGGGCTGGTGGCGATCACTGCAGAGCGAAGAGGGCAGTATTGCAGACCCCCACCTGAGGATGAGAGGCGGCCCCGAGGGCAGACGGGCTTTGTGAGAAGACAGCCGAGCGGAGCACAGGGTGGGCCTGCTCATCTGGCGGGATTCAATCGACAGTCAGGACCATTTTGAGGACCGAGATTGGGAGGAAAGTGGCGACAGGACCAGGGGCCCCCCGTCAGCCCGACCTGTGGCGAGTCGTTGGGCCGGGCTGTTTGGTGCTGACCTGGGGCCTCCCCCCCTCACGAGGATTGTGCTGGCGGGGGCCGGCTGTGCAGCTCCGGCCCTGAGACGTGGGTGAGATTGCCCGTGGCTGGTGCAGCGGAGACGGAGGTTGGGTCCGGGCGGTGCTGCCGAGGGGTGAGATCGGGCCCCCCGGGGTTTGGACAGCTGGCCCCCCTCATTGTGGGACTTGGGGAGCGCGATCGGCCCCCTCTTAAAGACTGGACACCACAGAGAGATGAGTGGCTGGCCGGGCCTGTGGTTTGGGGGAGCGTTGCGTGGACCCTCTGGAGCGGGCAGAAGACTTTGCAGTTGGGCCTAAAGAAATGACAAGGGAAAAGGGTGGCCGCGGCACAACAAAACAAGGGCCCATAGATAAATTCACTGGTCCGAGTGGAGGGTCTGGAGCGACGGGGGATCAGCAGGGTGCAATGCCGGACAATGCGGCCCTCATGGCCATCAGTACCCGGGCCAGAGACATGCTAGATGCTAAGATTGGCGCAGTTGGGGCGGACGTCATGCTATTGCGCCAAGATCTACGAAATGCAGTATCCCGCATTTCAGAGGCTGAGACACACATCTCGGGTGTTGAAGATGACATGACGGAACTCAAGAGGAAGGTGGCAGCGATGGAAGCGGTCCAGAAGTGCTTGGTACTTCGGGCAGAGGATGCGGAGGGCCAGGCTCTCCACAACAACCTCTGTTTTGTTGGCTTTGCAGAGGGCTGTGAGGAGGGCAATATGGAGCGTTTCCTCACGAAATGGCTGGAGGGATGGCTGCCGTCGGAGTCGCTGTCAAGGTGCTTTGTGATAGAATGAGCCCACCGTGCACTCATGCAAAAACCTCCGGTGGGGGCCCGGCCGTGGCCAATTATCGCCAAACTCATTAACTATATGGACAGGGACACGATCCTGAAACAGGCCCGGGCAAAAGAACCACTAGTGTCTAAAAATGCCTATGTTCTGATCTTTCCTAATTATACGCGGCAGGTCCACCAGCAGCGCCAGTCGTTTATGGCCATGAAGGCGCGGCTAAGGGCGCTCAAACTTCCATATGCTCTCCTGTTTCCTGCACGGCTTCGGGTGGTCTTCCAGTCGCGCACCCAATTCTTCAACAGTCCTGAGGAGGTCTTCCGATGGACAGATGAGACAGTCCGGATTTGACCCCACACTCCACCGGGCAGGGATCCTGACTACCCGGCGAGGGAGATGTCCCGGGGGGACACCGGTCAGCTGCGGCGGAGCAGGGAGCGGCAGTCACGGTCCAGGAGGAGGCGCTCGAGGTCCGGGGAAGTGATCTCCCGAGATAAGCTGGCCCCGGAAGAGCAGATCCAGGAGAAATGATGGGGGCAACGGCAGCTGCATGGCAAAACATTTGAGACTTTTGCCGGATTTCCATGAACTGGGCTTGTGCTTCCACTGGTAGTGGACTGGCGGAAGCTCTATCACATGTTGTTGGTCTGTGAATTGGGGATCCATTGGTTGGGGCGGGCCCGGTCCTCCAGTTGGGGTCCTGGATCTAGCTCCTCCGCAATAGATACTTCAGAGTTGGGGTTGAGGTATGGGGTGGGGTGTTGGTTTGGTTGGGGTTGTTTAGGTCACTAGGTCATTTGTTTCCTACAGGCACGATGGGGTCCACACTTGCACCACCGCGGCTTAATCCTCGCACTGCATAACAATAGTCTTTTGAATGGCTAGCCTGAATGCTGTGGGGCATAGTCAGCAACGGGGTTTCTGTATTGTGAGATGGAATGTTCGAGGAATGTTGGATAAGGTCAAGCAGGGGGCTGTACTCCAGCATGCGAAGCGCCAGCGAGGGGACATTCTTTTGTTGCAGGAAACGCATCTTATGGGCACGAAGGTCCTGTGCTTGCAGCGCTTTGGCTTCCAACAGGTTTTCAATTCATGCTTTACTAAGGGGTCAAGGAGAGTGGCTATCTTGATAAACCGGAGGGTTCAGTACAGACACGAGGAGCAATGGTATGACCAGCAGGGTCGCTATGTGATTATTCGGGGCAGGATTGGCGATTTCCCCATTATACTGAGCAGTGTGTATGCGCCACCTCCGCTACAATGGACTCTAATAGAAAAGTTGAGGCTGCTTTGGGTGGAGATGTCCGATGATATCTCAGTACTGGGTGGCGACTGGAACGATGTTATGCAAATGGCACTAGATCGGTCAGGTTCTGCTGCTGGGTTCAGGGGAGGCCTACCCACAAAGCTACATGCACTGGTGATGGGAATGGAATGGGTGGATGTGTGGCGGCGGATGCACGGAGTGGCCAGGGAATATACATATCTCTCGGCAGTGCATAAGACTGTCTGTTCATACCCAGGGCTGGGGTAGGTAGAGTGCTGGCAGCGGAGATATTGCCCTGAGGTCTCTCAGACCACTCCCCAATTTCCATGGAGCTGGACACTGGGATGAATAGGCAGCCCTTCTGCTGGCGATTGGCTGTGTGGAACTTACAGAACGCGGAATATACGACCCATATGGGGGAATCCATTGCCCACTACCTGACAGTGAATAAGGACACTGTGTCCAGTATGGCCACGCTCTGGGAGGCGCTGAAGACCACGTTACAGGGGGTGGACATATCATGGTGTGCAGCCGCCTGCAGGCAGCAGCGGGAGGAGCTGGTTCGAGCCGGGGCCCGCATAGAGCAGCTTGAGCTGCAGACTCGTGAGTCGGGCAGTGAGCTGGGAGTGAGGCAGCTACTTCTGGCTAGACAAGAATGTGCGGCTCGGCTGATGGAAGAGGCGCATCAGACCTGGCTTGCCACACGCAGTAGGGTGTACCAATGGGGGGCTAAAATGCTGCATCGGTTGTGCCAGGGTACCATGCATGCGCAGACCTTGCCTGCAATACTGGACACGGCGGGGTCTGCATGGCAGACCCACTGGCTATCACGGAGAGCTTTGCCAAATACTTCGCCGACCTGTATGCCTCTCGGGAGTGCCAGGAGGCGGCCTTGATAGACAAATTTATAGCGGACCTACCGCCCAGGGCGTAGTCAGATGACCGACGAGACCAGCTGGAGGTTCCCCTTTCTGAGGAGGAAATGGGGGTGGCTCTAGGGGAGTTGAGAACCGGGAAGGCTCCCGGCACAAATGGGTTCCCCAGTGAATTCTTTTACCGGTATAATTTGCAGCTGGCCAGACACTACAGAGCAGTGGTGGAGGAGGCCCGGGAGGTAGGGGCGCTCCCTCCAGATTAAAGAAATGCAGAAGTAGTGGTCTTTCAGAAACCTGGACGCCCTCCGGAGAGTCATGCGTCTTACCGCCCCATCTCTCTCCTAAACATTGAAGCCAAGGTTTTGGCGAAGGCATTGGCTAATCGACTATTGCCACATATAACGTCCCTGATACACCCGGACCAGGCGGGTTTTATGCCCCAGAGGGCAATGCGGCACAATATCATAAGGGAGCAGGTGGCGGGTGCGGCGATCCGGCAGACCGGGGAACCGGCGGCGTTGCTCCTGGCAGATATGGATAGGGCGTTCGACTCTCTGAGCTGGAACTATTTGTTTTCCCTACTGCCTAGGCTCAAGTTGGTTCCGCGTTTCCTGTCATATATAAAGTTGCTCTACACAGGTCTCATGGCAGCGGCCAGGGTCGCGGGGGCGGTCTCCTCTGCTTTTGAGATTCAGAGGGGAACGCGGCAGTGGTGCCCCTTATCACCATACTTGTTTGCTCTAGCCATGGAGCCATTAGCAACGGGGGTTCGCATAGATGCACAGGTCCATGGGTTTGAGTGGGACACGGGTCTTTCCGACAGAATAGCCATATACGCGGATGATGTTCTCTTTTTCCTAACGGCCCTAGATAGGACAGGCCCGAGGCTGTTGGAGATCATGCAGATTTTTGGGGAGACGTCGGGCCTATACATGAACCCCCGCAAATCCACACTGTGGGTTCTGGATGGGCAGACGAAAGTGGGGTCGTGGGCGTCCACGGTACAGTTAGAATCAGGAGGACTGAAGTACTTGGGGGTGGTATTGCCAGCGGTCCCCATTGTGGCGTGGGAGCGTAATGTGGCACCTGTGTGGGATAGGTCGGCAATTTTTAAAATGGTGGCTCTTCCCATCTTCTTTACCAGTTGCAGAACCACCCATTCCTGATCCCAGCCCGATGGTTTTGCACGGTGAACTCGGTGCTGGGGCAGTTCCTGTGGGAGGGGGGAGGGTGCGGGTAGCGGTGCGTACATGCTTTCTCTCTACATACAGCGGGTGCTGCCTCACCTGACCTCCTATCGTACTATCAGGCCTCGCACCTTTTGGTCCTCAATGACTGGTGGTATGGAGACAGGGGGGATCCAGCATATGCACTGGAGGCTGACTGATGGGCCAGCACACATTACACACTATACTGTACTCAGCCAGGCTACGTGGGGCGCTACCGCCGGCCACGAATGTGGTGTTCGCGGTCTGGAAACAGGCACTGTGGTGCATGGGTTGGTGGCGGGTCTTGACACGGGATACCCCACTGTGGAACAATGGGCGACTGCCCCAGTTGGCTGCTCTGTCAGGACTCAGGGAGTGGGATGCCATCTGCATTTCCACGCTGGGCGATGTGGTGACTGATAACACTATTAAGTCCTTTCAGACCTTACAAGTGGAATATCAACTGCAGCCGACACAGTTCTATCAATACTTACAGTTGAGTCATGCGCTAACCCCGAGTTTGCGGGATCTGGAGGACAATCCAGAGTTCAGCCCTATAATATTTATGGGAGATCTGGGCGATAGGAAAATTTTGCGCATATACCAAACCTTAGTGAGGCACTGCTCCCCCACACTTCAGAGGCTGAGGGGGGATTGGGAGGCTGACGTGGGAGTGCTGGAGGAGGAAGATTGGGTGGAGGCGCTGGCGTCCCCGCGTGGGGCGGCCATTGCAATGCGACTTTGTCTGGTCCAAATTAAATACCTTCATCGGGTGTATTTCACCAGGATGCACCTTTGGCGAGCGGGGATGATTTCCTCACCGATATGTTTGCGCTGCGATCAGGAGGACTGCACATTTATACACACGATTTGGCAATGTACTGTACTGGAGTGCTTTTGGGGGGGTCTTTGCATGTCTCTCGGAGGTCCTGGGTTGGCAGTTGGCAGCTGGCCCGCACACCACAGTTGGCCCTTTTGCATGTAATGGAGGGGATGGGAGGGAATAGGTACAAGCAACACCTCTTATTATTAGGACTCACCTTAGCAAAACGAGATATTGCACAGGCGTGGTAAGCGACGAGGGCCCCATCAGTAGCAGTTTGGAAAAATGGTCTTGATTTCTGCATGGGTCTGGAGCAGCCTATTTTTGTGGCAAGTGGGTGTCCACGCAAGCACTATAAAATCTGGAACAGGTGGGCAGAATATCGGGGACTGTGGCTGGACCCTCCTGCGGGGGATGAGCAGGTACTGCAGGGTTAAGGGGGGCTACATACGAAGACAAAGAGATGTGCCACGAGGGTGGTGGGGTGGACTGTGGGTGCCTTACAGTATATGGTTATTCTGCACAACTGTGATCATGAAGCTGTGGACTTGTGTGACCTGGGGGTGGGATTGGGGGGAGTTGGGGGAGTTGGGAGTATGGGAGGGGGGATGTTCTATGCATTCTTGTTTTGTAGGACAGAAGTTCCGGAGGGGTTGAAAGACTTTAAGCCGTACAATCTAGGGCAAATATGAACCAGTTGTAATGATTGTGCAGTTGCCTCTGGGTTAAAGGGTGCTGCTTGATACGTGCTGCTTGACTAATAAAATCTGTTTTTAAAAAAAAAGGAGCAGCTGGTGTGACCTCACACGTATATGTTGTTACGCGGGACGCAGTGCCACAAACCCGTCGGATACAAAATGTGCATCATTTCAATATGGCGGATAAGATTCACGTGCTGATGAAGCTTGATAGACTACTGGTATGGGACTCTAGTTTTCTCAACAAAAAAAAGATATACATATTTGTTTTTTGAAGATATAAAAAAAGGATAATAGAGATAAAAAATATTACTAACAAAATAAAAATATATAGGTTTTATAAATATTAAAATATGAAATTAACATTTAAAAAACCTTTGAAATTCACTGAAAAACTATAGGTTTTACAGACGTTATATATAGGAATTAGCATTTAAAAAACCTTAGAAATTCACTGAAAAAAACATAGGTTTCAGGAAGGTTATAATTAGTTGGACAATTTACTCAAACAAAACGATCGAAATTCCCCTGTTATAGTTAGTTGATCTAACTATAACTCGCGCCTTCACAATGCACTGCTGATGACATCACATATTACATCATTGATGATATGGTCAGTGATATCACTGATGACATCTCAAATGACATCACTGATGACATCCCAGAGTGGCGGCCCTCACCCTGCCACAAGGCCACCGCCGTGACTGCTGGCCTCTATGACACAGGCCCCCTGCAAACCCAGCAGCACATCACCCCAGAGTTATGTCTGTACAGACTATTGCCTTCGATGTACACTGCGGACAGCACGGCTGACAATTCAGATCGAGTCAGGATTGGAGATGACGCAGTCCAGTAGGGAACAGACATTGATCCCAGTGGGGCTTGCCTGGAGCATGCATCATCGCAGGCTGCGCACACGTTGAATGCTTCTGGTGTCACTAACTGTGCAGCTCAACTCAATGCCACGTGGCTGTGGGTCCTTGCTGACCACTGCCTCCGGCCTACACTGCAGTCAGCAGGGCTCACAATTCAGATCAAGTCACGATTGCAGAGGACGCAGTCCAGTAGGCAAGAGACATTCCCCCCTGTGCTGCCCTCCCGGACCACGAATCATCGCTTGCCGTGCACATGCTGAGTATTTCAGGTGCCACTAACTCTGTGCAGCTCAACTCAATGTCATGTGCCTGTGGGCCCTTGCTGACCACTGCCTCTGGCCTACACTGTGGTCAGAGGGCTCACAATTCAAATTCAATCCTGATTCCTTAATTTCAGAATCCAATAGGCAACTAACTATAATGTCCCTGAAACCTACATATTTCGACAATGTATTCCATACATATTTCATCTTTTATTCCAAACACCTACACTGTGGTCAGCAGGGCTCACAATTCACTCTTGCTTTATTAATTGCAGAGTCCAGTAGGAAAAAGACATTGCATCCACTGTGGCCTGCCCGCATGATGCATTATTGCTGGCTGCACACAAGCTGAGTGCTTCAGATTCCACTAACGCTGTGCAGCTCAAGTCAACACCACATGGCTGTGGGCCCTTGCTGACCGGTGCCTTCGGCCTACACTGTGGTCAGCAGGGCTTACAATTAAAATTGAGTCTTTATTTATTAAATGCAGAGTCCACTAGGCAACAGACATTGCATCCAGTGCAGCCCGACCGGGTGATGCATCATCACTGGCTGCGCACACGCTGAGCTCTTCAGGTACCACTAACTCTGTGAATCCTACCTCATGGGCCCTTTGTGATTGACTTTAGTGCTGTAGACAACGGACGCAACAATGTCACCTCAGGCAGCAGGAATATCCCGAAGGACATTAACAATTTCTTCACATGAGCACATTCATCTCTGGTGCCCCACCTCAGTGTACCACAAGTCATGAACCCTTTACGATACAATCTTTTGAGTGTAATTTAAGATCTGGTGCCCATACCTTAGTGCACCACAAGTCATGGACCCTTTATGATTGAATCTCTGTGTGTGATCCGATGATCACTGTTGTAGTTGTTGCCAGCACCAACCATTCCCTGAGGGCTGGCTTACACTCACCGCACACGCATCGGGCACAGGCATCACTGGACATGTGACCCTGGTAATAAAAAGGGGCTAGGCGCATGTGCCCATAGCCAATTTCACTATCTATCTAAGGGTGTCCTTGTGTTCATTATGTATGCATGATGGCCTTGGGCTCTACCACATTACATTGTGCTGTTGACTGCGCACGCAACCATCTTACCTCTGGCAGTGGGGAAGAACGTGGTTATGTAACTTTGTCTGGGTCATTCTATGAGTACATAGGTAGAGATTGGGTGATTTAGAAGTGCTTGAGGATTGGCGGAGTGATTGGATAAGTACATATGTTGGTGGAGCCTAACCTACGAGCACAAGTTGGCTCTAATTGGCTGCCAAACAGTTGCAACCCTGGCGGAGCATCAGGATTGCAAGCCAAGCCTCGAAAGAGCCGACGCTACGCACAGAGCGTGAGTAGGCACTGCACCGGTTCCTGAGGCACCCGCCTTCCTTGCTACGGGAACCCCACAGCCTTTCCTCTAGTACCCTGGGTTCTCTCCCAATAAAATCTGGGCCACTGGCTAGCAGGAATACCGCACAGATGCATGGAAAACTGAGTCCAAGAGCTTAGAATTCTCATTGTGGTATACTGCATTCTCATTCCGGTGATACCCTTCCAGGTAGTTGATCTCTGGATCAAGGAATTCTGACTGTTGGATCCCCAGGGTCCTTTCCACTGGATCCCCTAAAGCAAGCTGCTGGGTCCGTGGAGCAATGGAAATAAAAGGCCCAGAATCCTGTCTGCAAGATATTCCCAGCCCCACAGCTTAATCATTGACATACGGCAGATATAATCTACAGAATTCTGTAAGCGGAGTCGGCAGAGCCAGCGTAGGCCAGTCAGTGGGGCAACTAGAGCCACATTTTGGGGGAGGCTGATAAAAATGTCTGGGGGCTAACTCTTCCAGTCATAGGCAGAGTGGAGATGCAGGGGCTCTAAGAAGGTGTGAAAACACAACAAAGCCTCATTAAAAGGTAAATGGTCTTTTAAAGACCTGTGAAGTACTCAGTACTGCGCTGAGAGTCGTGCTCCCAGTGCGTTCACACTAGGGTGCCGCGCTAAGAGCCATGCATCCAGCATGTTCACACTAGGGGGACGCGGTGAGAGCTGCACACCCAGCGCCTGAACACTAGGGGGCCATGCTGAGTGCCACCTTAGGATCCCCACACCAAACTTTTCTGAAAAAAAAGAGTCCACCTCCATTCATTTATATTTGCCCCGAGGACCCCACCCACCAGGGCATGCCCAAATCTTGAAAGTTTTTATTAATTATTAGGAAGGGGGCCACGTGATCCTTTCCCTTGTCCACTTCTGTCCCCAGGGACCCCAGGGGCCTTGCCTCTTCATTGGGGACCGTGTGGAGAGCCCCAATGCCCCCACAGTCCCGCCAGCTCCCAGCCTACTGCGGGAACCAGCATTGCTTTTGGGCATAGGGAACTTCTAACATGCTGTTCCCCTTGCCCAAAAGCAATCCTGCTTCAATGAAGGAAAGCAGGGTTTGCTATAACAGGGCGGGAGCCATGCTCCCACCCTGCCATAGCAAACAGCAATGTCCCGTAGCTGGGTAACCCGTGACATTGCATGAGCCCGCCCTGGGTGTGGCGGTCCCCAGGGCCATCAAGGTCTCCAGGAGGGGGGCTGTGTGGCCCCCTCATTCTATTTTCAATGCCCAGGGGAGTTGGTTGTCAGCGGGGCATCGGGGAGCCCGTGAGGCCCCCTGTATATTTAAGTAAAGCCCGGGGTGGCGATCCCCTGGGGTTGGGAGGCCCCCAATAATTATACAACAAGCCCCAGGGATCTGGAAAGCCCGGGGCTGTGGATGCCCCACAGGCCCCCGAAATATAATCATACGATTGCTGCCGGAACCTGACCCACCCGGGGGCTCATTTAAATGAAGCGAGGGAGCCCCGCTTCATTTTGTAAAATACATTTTGGACAGCTTTGAGCACCCAGCGTGCTTTAGGACTTTTCAAAAAACAAATGTTTGGGCCTTGGGTCCTTGTGGGACCCTCTAAGCAGGACTAGGGGGTCAGTGTGTTTCTACCCTGCCCCCTTTTCTTCTTTTTTCTTCTTTTTTGAACTGTTTTCTTGTGTCTCGGTTCTACTGAGTCACAAGATGGCTGCCAACACTTCCTGGTTCTCAGCGGGGACACCAGCCAACCAGAGACAGCGGAAACTCGACAGCGGAGCACCATAGCAGAGACCCGGTCCTCTCCACCCGGTCATGAATGCCACGGACCCAGCCCTACATATGCATTCTGTGAAGTACCTGCTACAGCACTACCATCAAATAGGCCACCGTGGACGATGCCGCAGGTACGCAACTACACAAATACAACATACACCACACAGGCTGACACAGGGTCCAATTCCACCACAAACACCCTGCTGGGGGTAACAACACATCCACAAGGGCACCCACACATTACCCACCTGCCACCAAGTCATACCTCTGCATCCGATACACACATCGACCGCGAACTAGCAGCAACGTCCCGTTCCCGGTCACGTCACCGCCGCGGTCAACACATGCGCACATTGCAGAAGGCAGGGCCACTCCAAGACATGGGCAAGGCATACCACAAATCACACAAGAAGTGCACCTGCACAGAACTACACTGTCACATCAAACCAACCACAGATGCACATCAAAGCAAAAATCAACAAACACCAAAGGACATCAGGGGATGCACATCAGGCAAATGCCAAGCCCACATACACACAGCGATGCATGCACAACAAGCAGTGTGTGCACAAAAAGCACAACAGCTACACACAGACATGACTGACACAGCCTCAACACACACACCACAAATCAGCACAGCACAAATACAACAGCACACCCAGGAAGTGAAGCAATGTCACAGCCAACACACATACATCCAACACAACAACAACAGGATGCACCACTCTGGGATACAAGAGCAGGACCATCTTCACCAGAGCATTGGGTAGCACACACAGATGAAGTGCACATGGGCAATCCCCACTGATAAATAGTACAAGAACATCACACATAAACCATTGGGGCAATGTCCAGAGTGGAACATCACTCTTGGCCCAAGAACTGCACCACAAGGCACAGTGTAACAAATGAAGTGATGGGGAGGCACCTACACATGTACACCAAGGGGACAGCTGACCGCAGAGTCAACTGACAAGTAAGGTGTATACCATACACAAATAGAGGGAGTGCAGACCCACAATGGCTAGGCACAAGTGGCACACATAGGTGATGCCATTACGTCACACACACCATGCCATACAGGAGGAGAAAGGGCACCATGTGCCTGCAATGCATGAGAAACACATACATAATGCCAGTGATGGGCAGTAGGGCCACACAGTCTACACAAACGCACTCAAGACACATTGATAATCAAACAAACACAACACTGATGTGCAAGTCACACACTTTGCACACTCATAAGTGAACAAAACAACAAGGAGGAGTCACACAGAACTGTATGGACACACCAACACACTGCACAGTGCACAACAGACAGCTCACACAAGTGCATACAATCATTTACACAGGGCAGGACAATCCAAACAACAGGCACACAACTCCTGGGTGACACATGTGTGTCTATTACAATCCAGGGGCACACACACATCCACACCCACTACAAAGTCACACCCTTCACATTGCACACCTCTTCACCACCCAAGAGTACACATCTCATGTAGGCCAGGGGACCAGGTCCAGGGGCCAACACAAAATGAAAATACACATACACAGCTGGGCACATATAAAGGAATAACATACATACATCATGACATTGCCCAGCCTGCATGCAAACCTGTGCACAACATCACACCCTGTGCTGGCAGTGTACCCCAACCTGACATGGCAACAACATAGCCGACAATAGCAAAAAGAGAACTGCATGACAGGTAAAAGAGCCAACACAGATATTAGTGTGAATATGAATGGACTGAAGACCCTGTCAACCCTGTTTAAAAATGTGATGCGGGCAAAGAGCCTGGCAATGTTGCAGTGACACATAGAGCATGGGGCACAGTCAACCAAATGCACCTACCAAAAGACCTTTAATCAGCAAGGACACTGACAAAACACACAACAGGAGTAACTGTCTTTATTCACATATTGCACAGATGTGACAGTAGAACAACAGTAGACAAGAGCAACGCGCAAAATGCTGATCATATGCAATATAACCTGCACAGGCAAACTACAAAAAGGAAGGCCAGTGGGCATGGCACAGGGGATAGTCCAACACAGCAGAGCAACAGGGCCAGTGTCCATGGCACAGGTGAGAGTACAACACAGCAGATCAACTGGGCCAGTGTCCTTGGCAGGTGGCACAGCAAGTACACGAGAGGCTGCACAGGTGAGAGTACAACACAGCAGAGCAACAGGGCCAGTGTCCATGGCACAGGTGGGAGTACAACATAGCAGAGCAACAGGGCCAGTGTCCATGGCAAGTGGCACTGCAAGTACAGGAGAGGGTGTACAGGTGAGAGTACAACACAGCAGAGCAACAGGGCCAGTGTGTCCATGGCACAGGTAAGAGTACAACACAGCAGAGCAACAGGGCCAGTGTCCATGGCACAGGGGAGAGTCCAACACACCAGAGCATCAGGGCCAGTGTCCATGGCACAGGGGAAAGTACAGCACAGCAGAGCAACAGGGCCAGTGTCCATGGCACAGGTGAGAGTATAACACAGCAGAGCAACAGGGTCAGTGTCCATGGCACAGGTGAGAGTACAACACAGCAGAGCAACAGGGCCAGTGTCCATGGCACAGGATAGAGTACAACACAGCAGAGCAACAGGGCCAGTGTCCATGGCAGGTGGCACAGCAAGTATATGAGAGGCTGCACAGGTGAGAGTACAACACATCAGAGCAACAGGGCAAGTGTCCATGGCACAGGTGAGATTACAACACAGCAGTGAATGACAATTTAAGTTGCCAGGGAGAAATGCGGAGTCAGGACATGAGAAGCTGCCCAGTGAGTGTGTTTGACTATACCCTTCCATGACCAGCAACACACCCAGGTGGCAAACAATGGGCAGGACTAGCACACCTGTATGAGAGACAGGTGTATGAGGGGGACTGCCACTCGCATTTGGCTGTCAGGCGGACTTGGAGCTGGCTGTGTGTCGGGGACAGCAGGAACACTTGACTGGGGAGACAGAGGCCCAGGTGATGTAGGACTATCAGTGGTTTGGCAAGCTGGAGGGCTGTTTGGACCAGGTGGTTTAGTGGCATGTGGAGGTGGAGTCATGCAGACCTGTGACACAGTGTGGGTGGGAGAGGTTGGAGGGGTGCCCTTCCATTTCTTGGGAATGTGAAATGGCTTCCTTTTCTTGGGGTTAATGGGAACTGGTGATGACACAACAGGCACACACACCAACTGTCCCACATCAGGTGCAGACACTGGCACTCCCTCTGGTGACGTGCTGGATCCTGCAGAACGCTTTGTCTGGCTACGCCTCTGGACCATCTTCCCCTGCTTGTCAGGTGTCCCACTTACAGTGCCCTCCTTTGCCTCTTTGCCAGGGGTGACCCTGACAGTGCCCTCCTTTGCCTGTTTGCCAGGGGTAGCCCCTACAGTGCCCTCCTTCACCTGCTTCACTGGGCTTGGAATTGGAGTTGATGTGGTTGGGGGATGTGGCCCTGTGCCCTTCCTAGGTGTACCCTTGCCAGACAACACCTCCTCCATGGGCACAGACACTGCACGCCTAGCTCTGCGTGAAGTTTTAGGGACAGTAGAGTCCTTTGCTGGTGATGCCTCTGAGGCGTGTGAGCCTGATGTCAGCCTCATTGCTTTTTCAGCCTTGCTCTTCCCTGACGGGCTCTTGTCTTTGCATTCTGGGCTGGCCCTGCTCTTCTGTGGGGATGGTTTCTGTGGGTGGGACTGCTTGGGTTGTGTCTGATGTGTGCTTCTTGTGCTGTATTGTGTCTGTGATGCATGCGAACCATGGTCACTGTCATCTGATGTGGCCAATGACTGGGGGGTGGACAAAGGCACCTGAGCAGGAATGGAAGCATGTGCCTGTTGAAGGGCAGACGTCACTGCGGATGACAAAGCCTGGACTGTACGGTGTAGCCCACTCATGTCAGAGTGTATGCCCTCCATGTAGGCAACCACCTGGCCTATTTTCTTGTCATGGTCACTGAAGGCATTGAGCAGGGCAGTCTGGCCAAAATAAAGCTGGTGCAGAATCTCTACAGACTCTGCACTCAGGGCAGCAGGGGGGATAGGTGCAGGCACAGCAGTGCCAGGTGTTAATGAAACTCGTCCCCTCTTACTGACACGGACACGTGCAGCACCAGATGAAGTGGATGGGAAGCTGGACACTGGCCGCTGTGTGGTAGATGATGTTGCAGACTCACCATCCCCTGTGCCTACCAACATGGATGGATCACCGCTGGCATCAAATTGTGTAGTACTCTGTGTCTCAGCCATTGATTCCTCCTTCCTACTACGGTCCCCCTCAGATGCGCTGGTGAGCTCTGTGTCACTGGCCTCCGGTGCAGCTGTGGTGCTACTCTCGCCACCACTGGTTTCCGGCACCCGTTCCTCTGTGTCCACTGGCGATTCTGCATGAGAGACAGATACAGGGTTGTGTTAGTGTCATCATCAGGACAAAGCAATACAATCAATGCAGTACAGGAGATGCCCAAATCAACAGGGTGACCACCACACCCTGCAATCACATTGCAGCAACACACTACATAGACCACAACAGTGACTGTAACCCTAAATATCTACCATGACTGAGCCATGTTGAGGCCACACAGCACAACACCCTGCCCTTGGATGAAGTTGTACCTTGAGCTGCAGGTTTGGGAGAAAAGAAGGGTAAATGACCAGTTACACAGTGTCATGTACCTACATCGATCAGTACAGTAGCAAGACACAGACTCAGAACCTATTGTAATCTCCCTCCACCCCAAACTGGGTGACACCTCACAAGGGCACTCTGCATGGGCCAAACAGATGTGATTGCATGCATATATGAGGGCGTAGAGGGTCCCTGATAATCTCATACACATGTAGGATGACTGCACTGAACCCCCTCAGTGGCTTGCAGACATCACCAGTCCCATGCATGTCTGCCCACTATATACATCACATATCTACCTGTGTCTGTGTCTAGATGCACTGTGTGCATGACTGGGCAGCATTCAATCAGCATGTCCTGTGAACATATGTGTTTGTTATGTGTATGGCCTCGGGGCACATGGTATCACCAACATAATTGCCATCTACAGAAGTATGTTTGTGTGCAAATATACAGGACTGAGATGGTGCAAATCTTCTATTCAGTGTGAATGAACAGGAGCAAGGACCATGTATGTTTGGTAATGTGTTCTCGTTTGGGTGGGCAGGCACTGGGCCTAGTCTCTGGGTTCACACTGAGTGGAACAACAGGGGCACACAGAAACATTAACCAGAGCAATTACTGTCCTGGCATCTACATGTCCAACATCCTGTGGCTCTGTATGGCTGACAATGTTACACACTCCACTCACACATACAACTGCTAGCAGGGAAAACAGTGACATTGGGATACACACATTCCCTTGCCCTGGAGACTACTTGTTTGTCAGTGTTTGGCACAACCCTACACCCTCAGGCATATACTGCAGCAGCACAACTACATGTCTGACACCCCCCTGCCCTCCAGCTCCCTTAATGATGACTTACCACTACATTAGGACCACCATGCAGCCTTAGGTACTGTACCAGCACCTCATCCACTAGGACCTCCAGCTCCTTGCTTGTAAATAGACTGGCACGGATCTTCTCTGTCCTTACCATCCCTGTGGACATGGAACACCTGTGGTGGAAGCGAGTGGTGAGGGGTCCCAGGCAGCAGGCACTTGAGGCAGCAGCAGGAGAGGGCCCCAAGCAGCAGGCACTTGAGGCAGCAACAGGAGAGGGTCCCAGGCAGCAGGCTCTGTGAGCAGTGGAAATGAGAGGCTCACTCCCACACATATATAGCCCACAGGGGTCATTTCTAAGGTGCCAAGCTGCAACAATTGGTTGTCCAGGTCTGCCTCATTCACAAGCATCCAATGACCGCCTCCGCGGTGGTGGAGCACGCCTTCAGCGATTTTCAAAACTGAATCATGCCACCGCAATCATTGCTCCCATTGGCTGTAGGCAATGAACCATGGCAGTGATGCACCGCAGGGGCCCGGGGTGCGCTACCGCGATGGTGCATCATTCAAAAGCATCCAATGACCACCTCCGCAGTGGCCTGATTTTCAAAACTGCATCATGCCACCGCAATCATCGCTCCCATTGGCTGTAGGCAATGCCCCATGGCGGTGTCGCACCGCCATGGCCAGGTGATAACTACCATGATTTGGGTGGCGGAGCATGCCCACCGCCATCTACCCATGTCTCCATGCCAATGGCTACCACACTTGGCCACATCAATGGCAAAAGATGGAAAAGGAGACATATGAACTTACAGCACCGAGTCCAAGATCTACAGATAAGCCTCCAAAAAGAGCCAGGTTGTTAATTGTTTGCGAAAGAGCCCTGGCCAGGCGGCAGCTACCCATGTCTCCATGCCAATGGCTACCGCACTTGTGAAGGGGGTGGTGCTGGTGTCACACCGCCGTGGCCAGGCGGTAGCTACCGCGATTTGGGGCACATGCAATGGCAATGTCCATCGTGAACACAGCATCAGTACACACCAGCAACATGTTTAAGGGCACATCGTTGTGCACACAATGCCATTCTTCCATATAATCCACAGGTGAACGCACGTTAAGTGTGATGCACATTGGTCTGTGGTCACTGCCATGTCACTTATGCATTTGTTGTTTGATGATGCTTCACAGTGTTAAGCTGCTGTCAATAATGTGTGACAAATCAATGTGTTGTGGGTCAGTGCTGACCTTGGCAAGGCTAGTCTCACTGTATGGTGTTGTTACTTACTTGTGCTTTAATATCAGCTCATGCAAACAAGTGACAGTTTTCCAGCTACTGTGATCATTGGGTTGTGGATGTGTGCCAAGTTCATCACTATGCATTGAGGTGTGACAGGTACAGCAGATGGGTATGAGACAGTCATGGTCATTTTACACACATTTGTGGAAGGTACAGTACGAAGCTTGCACATGTGAAATGTTGGGTTCAGTATGTGTGCATTCCCATTGACCTATATGTTGTTTGCGGCACCTGTGTATTGTAAATGGAGAGGTGTGCCCTTTGTGTGTCTCAAATGTCCACCCATGTAACCTGGTGTGCCACGCATCTCTCATGGCAGTCTTTGGTTTTCCGTGACATCCTTAACGGTATGTGCTGTGGCCATCTCATGAGGGTTGTCATTGACATTTGTCCATTTACATCTCAGGTAGGAGGAGTCCTAATGTCATTCGTCACCTGACAGTGCTGGAGGATACAGAGGATATAGCGATCATTCGCAAATTCCACCTCGACAGACCGACACTGAAGACCCTTTGTGATCTGTTGGAGCCCCACCTGCAGCCTCGTCGCCAATACCCAACAGCATTCACACCCACATACAAAGTGATTGCAGCCCTCCACTTTTTTGCAACTGGTTCCTTCCAGGAGACTGTGGCCAGCACTGGAGGGATGTCACAGCCCATGTTCAGCCTGGTGCTGAGGGATGTTCTTGCAGCCATGATGATATATAAGGATCAATACATACATTTTCCCAGGGGAGCAGAATTGGCCGGTGTGAAGGCTGACTTCTATCCCCTTGGGCACATCCCCCATGTTGTTTGTGCCCACGATTGCACCAATGTAGGTCTGGTGCCACCTCAGGCGAGTGAGCAAATTTTTAGAAATCTTAAACATTATCATTCGATGAATGTGCAGGTGGTGTGCCTTGCGGACATGACCATATCACATGTGTGTGCAAGATTCCCCAGCTCAGTCCAATGATTCGTATATTCTGAGGAACAGCATGGTGCCCTGGATTATGGCAAATCTGCTTCCCAAGCGTGATTGAATTGTGGGTGAGAATGCCTAGTGATATGGCGTGCTGTGTCTGTGACCTGCTGCCCTCTGCCTGTGCAACATTGCAATGTGTGTTTGTCATTCATAAGTGACTCTGCATATCCCAGCCGTCCATGGCTGCTGAGCCCACTACGGAATCCCAGGACCTCTGCTAATGTCAGGTACAATGAGGCCCATGGCAGGACCCGAAGTGTCATTGAGCGGACTTTTGGCCTGCTCAAGTCAAGATTCGCTGCCTTGACAGGACTGTGGGTCATACTCGCCTGGGAAGGTCTGCAAGATCATTCTGGCATGCTGTATGCTCCACAACATGGCCATTCACAAGAGTATTCCCTTGCTCCTGGGTGATGGTAAGGACCCAAGGCCCCCGTCAGTTAAGGGCCCTGAGCCCAGTGATGAGGACAGAGGAGAGGAGGAAGGAGTTGGCATGCGTCAACACCTCATCACCTGCTACTTCACTTGAAGGTAGGTGACGAGGTACGACTTGTACATTGTCTGGTGTGATTGCTGTTGTTGTGAAGGGCTATGCACGGATGGTACAGATAGGCACATGTTGAGTCACCTGTCTGTGGAAATGTGGCAGGGCCATTTCACATGTGAACGTATACAGAACTCTGTTTATTGACACATGCTGCACATTGTGTTGTGTGCCTGTAGACTTATGTGGATGTTTTGTGTAATGTCTGTGATGCCAAACTAACGCCAGTGACTGTTGTTCTGTTGTGTCTCCCTAGGTGCCTCGAAAATATCCAGGTCTACATACTGTACATATTTGGGATACATCATGGACATTTTCTACACTGTAAATATTGCACTAAAAACAAAACTGCACAAATTCAAGTGTGTAAGGTATTTTATTTACAAAGTTGACATGTGAGGGGTGCGGGCATATTTACATGAAGGTGGTGATGGAGCAGTGAGTTAACAGTCATGGTAGAAGAGATGCAAGAGTAAACACCACATGGATGTGGTGACCCCGTCCAACAGACAGGTGCCATTCAAAAGGCAGTGTGGGGAAGGACAGTCCAAACAGTCAATGCAGTGGGAAAGAGGGTTGCCATCAGGGGTGGCTCCGTGACTGGCGTGTGGCTATTGCTTTGCCTCCAGAGACTCCCAGGCTCTTCTTTGGACACCCCTTTGATCGCTTTGGTGGGGGGCCTGCTGCATGGCCAGTGGCGTCTAAGGACTCACCCTTCTCTGTGGCCGCAGGGGAGGATGGTACACTGTCATCCTGTAGCACAACAGAGGGGGCGGAGGTGTTGTTTGGGATGCAGGCCTGTCCCTCAGTAACACCACTTGCTGGGCCATGAGGTCTACCATTTGTCTAATGCGTGTGTCGATGGACCTCATCAGCAGGATGAGCTCACGTAATAGTTTGTCAGACCTGCCACTTTGTCCCTGGACCTGTTCATATGCCCCGATGACTCTGGTGAAGTGGTCACGGGATGGTGTGCCAACCTCCTGAGGTCTGGGGTGAGACTGGCCCTCCCACCTGCCCTGCTGCCACGGACCTGTTGCCTCGACACTGTGGGTCCCTGCACACTCTCCCTGTCCTCCATAGTTGTTGGTGTGTCCTGGTCATCCCCTGGGACAGGGAGGGTGCTGCCGGTGGTGCTGCTGGTGGTGGTGGTGGTGGTGACAGAGGTGGCAGCGGTGGAGGCACAGGCTGTGACTGCAGTGGTCTGCTGTGCTAATGTTGTTGCAGCAGACGTGGTGGTGGGTAGGATGGGGGCCTGGGACTTGTTGGTCCCTGGCACACCAGATGGGCCGGCCTGGAGCTCATCGTCCAAACTATCCTGGGAGTCAACATCTGAGAGTCCATGTCCATGGGGGTGGAGACTGGCTCTGCTGGTCGTTGTTGTCCTCAGCAGCGAGTTGTTCATCACCTGTGGATTAGATGGGGAATGGTCAGGGTGGGAGGGAGAGCTCCATGCTGGTGGGGTGTGGGGCAGGGGTATGGTGGGAGTCGTGGTACAGGCCTCCCACCCCAAACTGGCCTCCCAGTGAAGATGGCTACCTATCTGTAAGTTTGTTTGGTGAACAGTGCAATGGCTTCCAGGTCCTCCTCGGTGGGGTGGAGTGCTCCATGCTGCTGGGGTATGGGACAGGGGATACAATGGTATTCGAGGTACAGGCCTTCCACCCCCAAACAAGGCTCCTAAGCAAGATGGCTACCTACCTCCAGATGGCTGACACATGCTCTTGGGTGGGGTAGGCCTTTATCCTGCTCAGGTATGGGTCAGGGGGCATTCTGGGAGTCGTGGTACAGGCCTCTCACCCCCAAACAAGCCTCCCAAGCAAGATGTCTGCCTACCTGTTAAGTGAGGGTGAACAGTGCAATGGCTGACACATGCTCCTGGGTGGAGGAGGCCTCTATCCTGCTCAGGTGTGGGACAGGGGGCATGGGGGGAGTTGTGGTGCAGGCCTCCCACCCCCAAACAAGCCTCAAAAGCAAGATGGCTACCTACCTGTTAGGTAAGAGAGAACAGTGCAATGACTGACACATGCTCCTGGGTGGGGAGGCCTCTTTCCTGCTCAGGTGTGGGACAGGGGCCATGTTAGGAGTCGTGGTACAGGCCTCCCACACCCAAACAAGCCTCCCAAGCAAGATGGCTACCTACCAGTTAGGTGAGGGTAAACAGTGCAATGGCTGACACATGCTAGTCCTGGGTGGGGGAGTCTTCTATCCTGCTCAGATGTGGGACAGGGGCATGGTGGGAGACGTGGTACAGGGGTTCAGGCTGTGGCCATGTTCAAAAAATGAAAAATCCCCTTAAACATAATGTTAGAATCGAGGGTCTCTGGTTGGCACAGGTATGCACTTGTGACAAACAGGGACCCTCTCTTCCAGTCAGGGCAAGGGAACTACTCCTTCGAATAACCCCTGCTCACCCTCTAGGTAGTGTGGCGTGAGCAGAAAAGGCTAATCCTCAGGGCGATAGTTGGTTAAGCATTTATGATCACGCACAGTAAACCCACTGACCCACCACAAATGGACACCAGTCGTAAAGTTGGATCAAAAATACGTAGACTTTATATAAAAGGTATATTCATATGCAGGATTAACACAAGACCATATACCGTTTAGTGATTTGAGGCCACCAGATTTAAATAGGCAATTAGTCTTTAAATATTCGTTGTTCAGCAAGGTACGATGACAGGGAAAACAGAACGTTGCGGACCCTGGATCCGATATGAACTCGAGACGGAGTTCAAGTGTACTGTGCTTGTGCAAGTCCGAGGCGTTTCAGGCGCGGCTACTGGTGAGGGCGGACCCGGGACGAGGCCGACGGTTCTCCAGAGGATCTCTCCGGCTCGGGCCCCCCTCAAGGTGCGAGGTGGGTGAGCAGGACTGTGGAGGATTGTGGCGATCCGGGGTTGATGCAGCTCACGGGGCGAGGCGCCGTTCAGGCCTGCGGGGCGTACTACTTCTTAGCACGCCAGATCGTACTCGTGGATCTATGAGGGGCGTCGCATTCTCGGGCAGACTGGTGCAGCACCAGGCTTCCGGTACCACTATACGGGGAGGCCTTTCTTGAGGTGCGGCATGAGCCTTGGTTTGCAGGAGGGCAAAGCGAGACAGTCGGGTACGTTACGACGTGCGGACCGTCCGAGGCTATGGAATGCGCTCCGTGCAGATTCCGGCTGGAGAAGATGAGAGGCGCACAACGCGCTCTGTTAGCAGGCGAGGTGACAGGAGAGTGGGCGGCCCGGCACTGAAGCGAAGAGCGAGTCAGGGATGAGCGGGGCTCTCTGCGGCGGGGCGACCAGGCTCCAAGCTGTCACGACCTTGGGAGGGGCGAAGGCACCCGAGTCACAACTCCGGCGAGGGAATAAGAACTAAGGCCCAACAGCAGACGAGCACAAGCAGAAGAGAACCCAATGGTCCTGGGGTTCCGTTCAGGGGGCAAGCTTGCAATCAAGCCCTTGGAGATCGTCTTAGGCACAAGTCTACAAAGTCCTATCTGGTCTTTTCCTCTCCTTTCTCAGCAAGGCACCACTGCAGGCCAGTTCTTCAGGGCAGCGACCGGTTTCCTTCCTTCAGCTTCTCTTGGTCCTTCTAGTAAGGCAGAGGTTCGTCATGGTCAAAACAGGATCTGATTTGTAAGGAGCAGAGCTCCTATATTTATACTGCGTTTCTTTTGTCTTTGCAGGCCAGGGGGCCTGAGCCTGGTTCAACCCAGTTTTGGAGCACTATGTTGACAGGACGCTGCTGTCTTCTTTCAGGGTGCAGGGCAGGGACATCAGACACTCCGCAGGAGGTGGAGCCAGCATTGTGGTGGTAGAGCACAACCGAATTCAGAGTCAAGGAATACTCCGCCCACCCATCCTGGAGTAAGCACCCTATTCACCACCTGGTAACCCCGACTGTCCCGGGAATCTCCCAGCCCTGTCACTCACACAAACCCAGACAGCAGATACACATCCTAGCAGAGGCGGGCTGAAACAGTTAGGCAAGCAAATGCTAACTTTCTAAAAGTAGCATTTGCAAACACAGGATATTAAAATAAACCTTGCTAAAGGAAGTATTTTATTATTCTGAGTTCAGGCATACTAAACTCAACGTGCTACCGAGTTCCCTGAGCCTGCTGGGACTATAGCGTGTAATAATTCCGGCAGCTCACCTTGGCCTAAGAGAATAGGTAGCCCTTCAATAGTGAAGAACGACCAGGGCGGTAATTCACTACTAGGACATGCCACACACTAGGCTTGTCCTACCTTACGCTTACAATACACCCTGCCCGTAGGCCTACCATAGGGGTGACTGATATGGAGGTTAGGGAAGGTTTAGGGACTGGCAAGTGTGGGCACTTGCGCAGTCAGCATGACAGTACGAGACTGTACGCAGGGTCTGCAATGGCGGACCCGAGACACATCTTACGAGGCCGCTTCTGTGGGTGGCGCAACCAGCGCTGCAGGCCCACTAGCAGTGTTTGTATCTACAAGCCCCGGCACTCCTTGTGCACGTTACTGGGGGCTGACAGTAAACCAAATAAGCCAATCGTGGCTCATTTGGCTTTACATTGGGAGCACTTGCACTGCGGCACGGATTGGCCGTGGCGCAGTTCCCTGGGCATCGAATACCAGCAAAACATCTGAGGCACATCAGCAAAAAGTGGAAGGGAGACTCACGCCAACGTGCCAGGTCTAACATATAACATTGGGAAAATGCATTTAAGGACCCCCCCCCCTTTTTCATGGCCCAACTTGACCTATCACTCCGAATCTTTCAACACAGCAACTGGACTCAAAAGGAATTGTGAAAGTGATTGGATGGATGCATGTGTGTATGGGAGAGTGATGTATGTAATAGTGCATGTATATGGGATGAGTGCATGAGTAGTGCCTGGATGATTAGATGAGTGTATGAGTACTTCCTGGGTGATTTATGAGTAATTTGATGAATGCATGAGTAGGGCATGAGTGATTGTAGGAGCACATGAGTACTGTCTGGGAGGTTGCTTGTGTGCATGAGTAATCCCTGGATGATTGGATGAATGTATGAGTAGTGTCTAGGTAATTTGATGACTGCACAGGTCATGTCTGAGTGATCAGATGAGAGCATGAGTAGTGCCGGAGTGATTGGATGAGGGTAATAATAGTGTCTAGGTGATTGGATGAAAGTATGGATACTGTGAGTAATCGGATCAGTGCATGGGTACTGCCTGGGTGACTGTTTTTATGCATGGGTAGAGCCTGAATTATTGGATTATTAAATGTGCACTACCTGAATGATTGTATGACTGCAAGGGTAGTGCCTGTGTGATTAGATGAGTGAGCATGTTGTGCTTGGGTGATTAAATAACTACATGAGTAGTGGTTGGCTGATTGCGAGAGTGCATAGGTGGTACCTGAGTTATTGAAAGAATGCATGTTAGTGCTTGGGTTATTGGATGACTGCATGAATAGTACCGGGGTTGTTAGATAAGTGTATGGGTAGTGTCTGGCTGATTGCATGAGTGCATGGATAGTACCTGAGTGATTGCAAGAGTACATGAGCTGCGTATGAGAGATTGTGTCCAGGAGTAATGAGTATAGTGTAATTGGATGAGTGTGTGAGTCTAGTTGATTGAATGACTACATGGGCAGCGTCTGGGTGATTGAATGAGTGCATGGATACTGCCTGGATGATTAGATGAGTGTATTAGTAGTACCTGGGTGATTAATTGAGTGCATGAGTAGTGTCTAGGTGAGTAGATGAATGTATGGTTAGTGTATGGTTGATTGGATGAGTGTACAGGAAGTGGCTTGGTGACTCTTTGCCATACATGCCTGATCAATACATATTTCATTGTAAACGCCTGTGTGGTAGAGGCATATACATGGTTAAGACTTGAATGGTTAGGACAATCTTGAACCGCCTTGCATGGTAATCAGATGCATGGTTCCATCAGACAACTGAAAGGAACATAGAGGAATTTCGGTGGCAGAAAAGCAGAAAATAAGGAAAAGAACTTGATGACTAAATGAAAGGTATTTATCCTTCTCCCCATAATTTGGAAATATTTGCAACAACCCATCACTAAACTAAAGATAGGGGAAATCCTTTAGACTCACGGAAGCAAGAAAGTTGTCAGCATCAGAAACTCTGTAGATGTTCTGTTCTATAGGTTAGAAGTTAAGTATAGCATGAAGCCACACAATCAGAGATAACAAGAGCGACCTGTACCTTTCTAAGTCTAAAAGAAATCTGACCAAACCCAAGGTAGGTTCAATGACTAAAATGCACAAAGTACATTTGAGAAATATGACCTCAAATATGACCTCAAACACATCATAGTGCTTTTCCAGTTCCCAAGAAAGAACTTGATCCCATATTCCAGACTCTGCTTCCTAGGCGTCCTTGAATTCTTTCTTTCATCTGATACTACCAACTGGTAAGACTACCTTTGGTCTTCATTAACATTATTTTAATTTGCCAGTACTTCATCACCTCACTATCTCTGAAATACAATGTCCTTTTTACTAACTAATTAATGACTTTGGTCTTCACCTGAAGTGAAAAAAACATGCAGAAGAACAACTTTCACGTTTGTATTAAATCTCTCAACTGTAAGCTTAAGGTCCACAATCGTACTAACTTAAAAGTTTCTTTGAAATTCATATTAATCTTACAGCCAACATATAATCCAATAAATGATACCATACTTTTATATGTGGCACAATAAACTAATACATATATTATTAACCAAAAACGACAACTGGTCACAATTCATAAAGAAAGCATTGAACGCATATATGGTTAATTCCCTGGCGAATGCACTGCATCAAATGCATTTTTGCACCCCATCTTAGAATCTAAACCTACAGAATATTAATATCAGCAATCCAGATGTCTCTGGCAAGAAAAAACATGAATATGCATACACATATATCTGTCAAAAACACAATAAATGCCCCCTCTATATCTTTAGTGCAACATATCTCATCAGTATCTTTGCATCACACGAGTACATCTGGCCAAAGGTAAAAATATATATATATATGTTTATATGGCCTAGCCAAACGTCACAAAGGATTAAGCCAAAATGATGGCACTGAAGTGGCTGTCTGAAGAGCTAGAGGTTCCCCAGCACAGCATAGGCTATAGGGGTCTTTGTTACGCCAGGTGAGATATCCTTAAAATGTAACTTTTTTAAATAAATGATAATTTGTTTTTTTCACTTTTTCAACTATGAAAAAGACAGGAACAATGTGGCAATTACTGGCTACTAGGAAGGTGTCTTAAGACTGAATTGCATTTAAACTGAGATGAAAGCATCCTGTAAATTAACCCACCGTAAAAAATCAGGCAGAAAATGTCACTGCAGAGCATATTAACAATGTTCCGGACCCGAGAGTCTAACTGGCATCGTAACAACTAACAATGTACATATCAACATATTTAATGTCAAATCACCCTTCATTGCATGAGTAATGGGGGCTCTTAAACATGGCCCAGTGTGAGCAAGCGGACTATAAAGAAGCACAATGCGTTCTATTCTCATGAAGAGATTAAATGGCCCAATAAATTGCACTCCCGAGTGTCGTGTTGATGTTGTTTTGTATAAATGACAAATGACAATGTACCTCCAGGTCCCATGAGCTAGTGATCTTCCGCTCAATCAATGATGCTCTGCGATTCAACAATAATGACACAATTTGACAAAGTCACTGAATGGTAATAAAGCTGCAGTAGTTCCTCTAGTGTGTGTCCTAACAAATTGAAAGTAACACCAGTGATAAAGTCTGATCTACATGGAATTCCAGGGAGTAAACGGGAATGGGTGCTGGTTTTATCCAATACATTCATTATAAATGACTTTTACAGCCAACTTCCAGGTGCAATTACCATCTATTTCCTGTTCTGTGCAGTTACCGGCAGTTAAAAGCTGTCAAAGGAGTGAGAACAAACCAACAGGGGTGAAAGCAAATAGGAACCGCCCAGATTTAGGATTTTGCTGTTACTTTCTCTTACTGCTGTCATGCTCCAATAATTCAGAAGTAAGTCAGGATACTGCAAGAGTAATATACTCTTTTTCACATCAAAATATTTTTGAATTCGACTCAGTAAGCACTATTTGCAGTCTAAATTAATGCAGCAGTAATATATGCACAAAAACGTGTGCACTTGTCTCTTATACTGCAATATTTTCCAAATGCGAGAATTACAAGCAGTAGTTAATGTGCCTTTCTTTACAAGGTTTACTTTTATTTTTTTCTCAGGTTGGTAATTTGAATATCTTTCATTCAAGGTATTTCATTTTTTGGGGTTTCGGCTACAAACAGTGTCGGACCTATCTATACTACTATTATAAAGGAAGAACTTTGAACCTTTGTCTCCGGGTAAACTCGGGAACCACAGCGCCAATCCACACACCCGATACATCGTTGTAATTGTCAGGGTGTGCAGATGGACATAGGCTATATAAATAAAAAGAATATAAGTTATTTAAAAAATTTACGAGAAAAAAATAAGTAGTCCCATGGAAGTAGCGCCGGCCGCGACGTGCGTGCTGACATCAGGAGCGCGGGGTGGAGCGGCATCCAGGAGCGTGAGGAGGAGCGGCGGACATGAGCGCGGGGAGGAGCGGCGGACAGGCGGGAAGGAGCGGTGAGGAGCTGCGGACAGGCTGGGAGGAGCGGAGAGGAGCGGCGGACAGGCGTGGAGGAGCGGCGAGGAGCGGCGGACCGGTGAACTCAGGAGCGCGGGGAGGTGCGGCAGATGAGGTAAGGCTCTGGGGGACCCACGGACAATGTCGGGGAGGGCGGGGGCCGGGGCAGGCGGGTGCCCTGAAGCCTGATTGCTCCCGGACAAGGTCGGGACGGGCTGCTAGTTGTTTTCATATACATAGAGTGGGCTTGAGGCCAGCCAGCTGCCAGGATTGGATACTTTTATGACTATCTCAGTTGTCTCCTCTTGAGTCAATGACTTTCTTAACTATTGTTTGCATGTCACACTCAGGATCCTTTCTCTCTTGTAGTTGTCAAATAGGAGATTTGTATCCTTCCACTAGTGAAGTTGCTTTAAGAGGAAGAATCCGCATGATATGGATTTTCAAACATTGACAGGTGAGTAAATCGGAATTCGTACTTCGGCTGATTTTAGAGGAATTGTACCAAAACTACACTTAAAAGAATTTCAGAGTGAAACCAGTCAATGTTAGCCTATGGAAGGAAATTCAAGTTACTCTAAGTAAGGTTAGAATTACTTTTCAGGATCAGAAGTGGGCTGAAAGATGCAGCACTGAGGTCTCTCCTGGTAACAGGTGAGTAAATCGGAATTCGTAGTTCAGCTGATTTAAGAGGAATTTTTTAAAGTTCCAAAACTCCACACTTAAAAGAATTTTCAAGTGAAACCAGTCAATGTTAGCCTATGGAAGGAAATTCAAGTTACGCTAAGTATGGTTAGAAATACTTTTCAGGATCAGTAGTGGGCTGAAAGATGCAGAACTGAGGTCTCTCCTGATAACAGGTGAGTAAATCGGAATTCGTAGTTCGGCTGATTTTAGAGGAATATTTTGCTCAATAGTAAAGGAAGGGGGCGGGGCCTGAGGTGACATGTATACAAACACGCCCTGTGGCGCGTTTTAAGTTGGGGAATTAATTACTCTTCAACACAAAGATCCCCTAGGGGCCAACTAGCCCACCAGGTACCTCCAGTATACACCAGGGAGCTGCGTTGCAGAGAGGTGTTCAGAGGCCACGCCCTTTTTACAAAACTCTGCAATGCAGTTCCATGGCGCTTAATTAATTCCCCAACTTAAGGGATTAAGTCCCCTTGAATACTTGGGGTCCCTGGGGGCCAATTAGCCCACCAGGAACCTCCAGTATGCACCAAGGGTCTGTGTTGCAGAGAGGTGTAATGAGGCCACGCCCCTTTTTTACACCTCTCTGCAATGTAGCCCCCGGACCCTGGCCCTCTCCGTTGGGAACAGTGGGGGGGTCCCCAAGCCCCCCACGGTCCCTCCCGGCTCCCCGCATCCTGCGGGAGCCGGCATTGCTTTTCTGCATGGGGAGCAGCTAACATGCTGCTCCCCATGTAGAAAAGCAATCGGCTTTGGTTTTTGAAAGAAAGAGCAGGTTTCCTGCTCTCTCTTTCAAAAACCAAAGCAGTTTTCTATGGTAAATATGTAGTGCGCCGTGGAGGTGGCGGACCCTGGGGCGCGTGGGGGGACTTGAGCCCCACACACATGTTTTTTGAAAACCTTAGAGGCCCCCCTCATTATACATTTAAGCCCCGGGGGTGCCGGTACCCGGGGCTGCGGGGGGCCGCATGGGGCGCCATACTTTATTTTTATAAGGCCCCGAGGACTTGGACCTCTGGGGGCTAATTAACGTTAAAGCGCGGGAACCGAGGCACAAGATGGCTGCCAACACTTCCTGCTTTGGAGTGTTGACAGCCAGTTGATAACCAATTAGCAAGCAGCCCATGCTGGTAAGGGTACGCATATAATCCTCGGAGGGTACGTCTTCTATAGATATATCTATGATTTTACTTTTGATTTTCTCAGGAACTGCTGCACGGATTTACACCATTTAACAAAAAGAGTCATCTGCGAACCAAACACTACCTTTTTGCCAAATTTGGTGTAATTCCGTTCAGCAGTTTGGGCTGTAGCCCGTCTTAAAGGTCCCTATGGAAAATTGCATGGGGAAAACACGGTTTGGGACCCCCCTTTTTTCTAGGCCCCTGCTTCACGAATCACCCCCAAACTTTCAGGGAAGAACCGGAATGGAGCGGGCCATCTTCTTGGACAATTTTATGTAGTGATTTTAGGCCAAAATGAAAGAATACCTTTTTCACTGCTTGCCACGACTATTGGTGTGGTGGTCATTGACTGTGCAGAGGAGCCAGCACGAGGTCCGTGCCTCTTTGTTGCCGTTCCAGGGATTGGGGTGGACAGGACTCTTTCGTTATCTATTACTACTGGAGCAGGCTGTTTCCGGTTTCTTGGACCCTCCGGTTTATTGAGGCACAGTTTCAGTACAGCTGTCTGCGCTACAGCGTATTAGAACTTTCATCTCTGAAGAGATAGGCGTTTTGCTGTGCCCCCCGCAAACCCCGGAAGGATTGTAGCCCCATTCTGTGGAGCTGCATGACGGTGAAGAAGCTGTGGAATCTGCGCGGTCCGAGGACCGAGAGGAGCTACTGCATCGGACCCGGTAAGGCGACCCGCATCTGTGTGCTGCTCTGAAGTTGGGGAAGTAGCGGGTTACCGGATTAATTCCCGAGAGCATTCTTAATTGACCAAAAATAAGCAGTGATACGGTGTACAGGTTCACTGAAAAATATTGACTTTATCGATGCTTTCCGCGACAGGGAAAATGCAGCAGTAGCACTTTTCCAAAATCTCCCGGCAGTTACTAATGAATCACGTAATATCAATGGAGAGTCTGAGAATAAAGGCGTTAAAGCACTACTAAAAACCCTAGAAAAATGGTTGAGAAGCAAACTGTCTAAATGGTGGGAAAATACATCTTTAGAAAAATATAGGGATGCCAATCGAGTGCCGAGGGGTCTCTGTGTCCTAATTGCTCCCACCTTCAAAAACCCAAACCCAGCTATGCTGCAGGAGTGGGGAGAGAACAATTTAGAGGCATCTATGAATATGATTCATATCTTAATAAAATATGCTGAAATTGACCGCAATGCAATATTATTAGAAATTGAACGCATCAATGAACAACTGGATGCTTTAGAAGAAACTGACCTTGTTGCCAAAGGCAAGAAAGAAATCGAGGTACGCATTAAAAAACATGAAGACGTCATCAAGGAATGTAAAATGTATAGGTTCGCTCGTGACAAAAATGATTATGCTATAGTCAGAATCTTTACATTCGCCCAGAAATATGACAATTACAAACGTCAGGCATTAACCGGTCACAGGTCACAGAGCAAACAACATGTTAGCGTCCAAGATACAACAGCGGCAGCAAGTGATTCTTACTCTGCCTCATTAACATCTACAAGTGACACAGATGGCAATAGACCAGGTGCTGCATCCTCAATCAACCAGGAATGATGAATTTTTCCCTTGTAGATGAACTGAATTTTGTGAGTAAGGACCGGCGGTACTCCTTGTGCCCCGCAAGCCTCTCCACATGCAAGAAACCAACAAACAAAAGAAGGCGTGAGAGGAGGGTCAGACACAGGCAAGCCTTCAGTAAGAGGCAATGCAAGGCAGACTTGGAAAAGATAATCAGTAGCACTGAGAACACTGTGATCAACTTGACAGACTCAACATTATCAAAAGCAGAAGAACAACTTCTTTCTTTGGGATTATCATTTTGTTCCAAACATTTTTTTCCTATAATCAAACAAGGATCGATTTATTGAAGTTTATTAGGAAAATTAAACTCATCAAATATTTTCAACTGAATTCATTCCATGGTAAAACAACTGCACCCATACCAGTTGAAGACCTAGCTTACAAAGATGATGTTGAGGAAGCTCCCACTGTCAGTCAAGTGATCAATGTTTAACAACCAGTATCAAGTCCCTTTCACCCTAAATCTACAGTTTTACCTTTAATGCCAAAGGATTCAATTGATGTTTTCAGTGACAGAGATATTACATCACTTAAAACTCTGAATAGAACACACATGTCACAATCCCGCAAAAGAGACTAACGGAACAAACAATACAATTTACTTATTCCCAAACTTCAAAGTAAATCGAATGTAATCATCAACGAATCCGATAAAGGCGGTAACATTGTTTTATGGTCTAAGAAAGACTATCTTATTGACGCAGTTCGTCATCTCAATGATCAATCATGCTACAAGAAATCATCCAAGTCAGAAATGAGGAAAGCGGAAGAATCTACCCGCAAAAAAATCCATCAATGGCGGCGGATGGGACTTATTACCAAAGATTAAATAAATAAATAAAATAACCAATATCCAATTACACCGGTCCTTTATTTGCTTCCCAAAGCCCACAAGCTAACTCAACGAGTACCAGGGCGACCTATCATATCTTCCTTGGCGATCATGAATGAAAATCTGTTTAAATATGTAGATTACTTTCTACAGCCATTTGTAAATAGTTTGCCTTCCTTTCTAAAAGACACTGCTGACTTCCTCAACAGAATTAATGATGTTGTCTGGAATTCTGATTATTATCTTGTTGTGATGGACATAGAGTCTTTGTATACCAGCATCAACCACTGCCATGGCATAAGGGCTGCTAACACATTTGGATGAACGGGATATCTCTATGAGAGAACATACTGATATGCTGTTACAAATCATTGAACTGTGTTTGACTACCAATTTTTTCCAATTCAATAGTGAGATTTACCAGCAGCTGCACGGTGTCGCAATGGGTTCATGCTTCTCCCCCAGTTATTCATGTCTACATGTTGGCTGGTTGGAGAAGCATGTTCTCAGAACGGCCCACGTGCGCTGGTGGAGTCTCATTGCATATATTTGGAGATATATTGACGATGTTTGTCTCATATGGAAAGGGACTAGGAATGAAGCTATGCAATTTGTTGAAGAAATCAACATCATTGATTTGAATCTCAGATTCACTGCTACCATCGATAAATCTAAGGTTGAGTTCCTAGATGTATTGCTATATGTAGAGGAGGGAGTTTGACAGACTATGTTACATCGGAAGTCTACTGCTGGGGATTCCATCTTACACTCCCACAGTACACACCCCAGACATTTAATTGATAGCATACTGTATGGAGAGTTTATTTGCATAGGTCGTATATGCAGTTCTGAATTGGTGTCCAAGAAATGTCAGATGGAGGCTTTCCAACGGCTTTCCAACGGTTTGTAAATAGAGGCTATACAAGAAAACAGTTATTTACGGCCTTGAATAAAGCCAATGTCAAACAAAGGGATATTCTCCTGCAGCCCAGGGATGATGCAATATCTGATACAATGGTCTCTGTGAACAAAGTGCAGTCTGTTAGGCTTATCACTACTTTTAATGTACAGGAGCAGGCAATTCATAGAATTATTTATTCTTAATGGACAATAATTTTAACTGACAACATTCTGAGGCCAATTCTACCTGACCTGCCAGCCATTACTTTCAGATGGGCTCCCACTATGAGGGATGCTCTTGTTAAATCCATGCCTGAGGTTAAATCTAGGAGTACTTGGCTTCTGAAACCAGGCTTCTTTAAAAGTAGTTCCTGCCGTGCCTGCACTGTTGCTAAAAATTCAACCCATTACATCACTGCGTTCAGTGACAAGAGAATTGCCATAAAGCAACTCCTGACATGCCGCACCGAATATGCAATATATAAACTTCGGTGCACATGTAATTTGGAGTACATAGGTAGCACCAAGCTCCCTGTACATAAACGCATAATCCAACATGTCAGGGCTATTGTTAATTCTGATCAGAATTATCCTGTGGCAAGACATTTTAAGTCAGTTCATGAGAACAAACTGAAAGATCTTGAGTACATTGTTTTGGGATCCGTTCCTAACCCCGGACGGGGAGGGAACCGTGATAAGCTACTTTGTCAGAAAGAATCCCAGTTCATTTTAGCTCTTGATACTCGAGTACCTAACGGGTTGAATATGAATGAAGATTTGCACAATTTTTTGTAGGAAGCTATTAATCTGTCCATCAATCCGAGATTTTTGTATTGTTGACTTTTTGTGCTATGTTTTTATCTTTATGTCTCTCCGGTTCAACCTAACTGTGTCTTACATCGTGACGGAGATTCATTTTGTATTGTTAGATTGCTTTGGCTTAAGCAATGTCTGTCACACTTGTGTCTTCAGCTGCTAATCAGTTGTTAGATATTTTGCATTTAGCACAGTTTTTTGCACAGCACTGTTTTGCACAGACGAGACAGTTGGCACGCTCTTTTATTGTAAGATTATACTCCATCTAGAGTACAGTTGCTTTTACTTCCGTTTTTCTACTTTTGTTAATCCATTTCCATCTTTTAGCATCTTTAATTCTATGTGTAGGTACTACGTGATTGGCTGATCACGATTGTGAGAATTATGAAGAGCATTTACCTACGTGACCTCATATCCAGTCTTAGGGGCCGATTAGGATGGCGGACGGACTTGCGTCCGTCCGCCATCCCAGAGGTATGGGCTGCGGCGGTCCCTCCGTGCAAATTAGGATGTGACCGCCACCCTGGCGGTCACATCCTGGATATTTAACATTGCGGCGGGTGCTGCTTCAAGCAGCACCCGCCGCAATGTTAAAAGTGCATGTTTTACATTTACATGCAAAAAGCGGCAGGCACCACGCGGTGCCTGCCGCTTTGTGCATGTAAATGCTGGGGGGTACCATAGGTACCACCCATGTGCACCCCCCACCCGTCCACACCCTGGGGGCCCGCAACGGGCCCCCAAAATCAAAAGTACACATGCTTTTCCACGGCGGAAAAACCGCCGCGGAAAAGCATGTTTACAAATGTTTCCTAATTTGGCTGGCGGTGTCTGATAGACACTGCCAGCCAAATGAGAGCTTTTCCGCCGCGGTTGTAATCCGACCGCGGCGGAAAAGCAGCGGACAGAAACCAAGACCCACCATCCATCGTAATGCGGCGGTGGGTCTTTGGTGACTCCGCAGAGGATTTTCCGCCTCCTCCGGGCCGGAGGTGGCTTCCGCCGGCCCGGAGGAGGCGGAAAATCCTCCATCCTAATCGGCCCCTTGATTTGGTCAGCAGATTACTTATCGATAAAGCTCTAGCACTTTATTTGCGATTATAATCAGAGTCTGCACCTTCCATAGGAACATGGATATGTTAGCAAATTAGTTTATAATGGAATGGCACTTTATCCAGAACTAGTATTTGTAAGTAGCCTGTACTATATATGCACTGTTGTGCTGATTATGACATTTTAAAATAGGAGATGGACTCATTGAGTCTTATATAGGGTGCTCAGTACTAAAATCAATTTTTTGATAATAGGACGATGAATGGTTTCGCTCTATGAGTTTTCATACATAGTTATTGAACGTTGCTTGATTGAATTGCACTATGAAATAAAATACTGGCAGTGATAATTGCATTTAGCATTTTATTAGATAGCATAATTTGCACAGTCATTTGATATCTGTTCTAATTTTAGCAGATGCAATGTTGTTATTTCTTAGCATAATTTGTTCATGCACTATGTATGTATTTTGTTGCACTATGTACAAATTAACTTCTGTTAGAGCTCAGACCTGTTGACAATTTCTTGTACATAGCATTCGCCTATTACTACCAACAGTCGCGCCAAAGTCTGTTGTCGAGCTTTATTCTCATTTAGCCTTGTTTCTAAGGTTTGTGTGCACTTTATTCACTGCATTTCATTTTAAATCATGTCGTAAAAAATGGACGCATCATGTTACCAAGCTCCCACGAGGAGCAAAACACGTCATGGAGGGCACTAGTCCGAGTGATACATTTTTCACTGCTTGCCACGACTATTGGTGTGGTGGTCATTGACTGTGCAGAGGAGCCAGCACGAGGTCCGTGCCTGTTTGTTGTCGTTCCAGGTATTGGGGCAGACAGGACTCTTTTGTTTTATATATATACATATATATATATATATATATATATATATATATATATATATATATATATATATATGTATATATGCATAAAATATATTAACTATACAATTCCAAATTATTTATTAAGTTGCCAAACAACTACATTTAAGATGTCATCAGTGATGTCATGAGTGATGTCACTGACCATGTCATGAGTGATGTAATATGTGACGTCATCAGCAGTGCATTGCGGTCGCGCGAGTTATAGTTAGCTGAACTAACTATAACGGTGGAATTTCACAGGTTTTGTATGAGTGAAATGTCCAGCTAACTATAACGTGTGTGAAACCTATGGTTTTTTCAGTGAATTTCTAAGGTTTTTTAAATGCTAATTTTTAACTATAACGTGTGTGAACCCTATGGTTTTTTCAGTGAATTTGGAAGGTTTTTTAAATCCTAATTCCTAACTATAACGTTTGTAAAACCTATGGTTTTTTCTGTGAATTTGCAAGGTTTTTCAAACGCTAATTTCTAACTATATCTGGTCTGAAACATGGTTTTTCAATGAATTTCAAAAGTTTTTAACATGCTCATTACTGTATCAATTTTTATATTTTTTATATATTTATTTTTCACAAACTGCCTTTGTATATTATAATGGATTGACTGTATCCAGTAATATGCAATGGCACAGCTAATTTGTATGTTTTGTTTAAAGTTGAACAGTATAGTCTACATCTTCAATCAACAATAACCACTCAAATTTGTTATTTACTTTTTTTGTGATGTTTTTCACCTTGCGCGCACCTGCAATTTTTTATTTTAAAAAAAATGGTTTTTATGCTCTTTGGGGTCCTTCAGGGACTTCCCGAGAAAGCCTAGGGGGCCAGAGAGTCTATTCCCTGCCTTCTTTTTACATTTTGAAACTTTTTCGAAAATCGGGCAAAACGCCATTTTGAAGCGACGTTCGCGCACCGTGTGCGCACGTCAAGTCATGTGACTCAAAAACAACACTTTTGATTTGTTTATAGTAGTTACTGTTCCAGAATCTTCAAAAACCCCACCCACTTCCCTCACTATCTGTTTCACTCTCCAGCTTTCTTCAAGGATTGTTCCAGAGATTTCAAAAGATGGCAGGAAGAATGCATTCCTCTTCTGAATCAGATGTCCTACTTGATGGTGTTGGTGGTGGTGGTGCCCTTGAAGTGCTTGGAGCAGAGCCCTGCTCCTCCTCTGATCTTCTGACAATTGCTCTTGCCCAATTGTTATGTAGTAGACAGTTGAAGCGTCTAGTTGTATTAAAATTTATTTTCTTTTTCTCCGTAATCAAAAAGTGCACAAGACAGGCTGAAAAAGGAGGAAAGGACTAATGGAATGAGTGAGGAAAGGGTAGTAATGTGAGTGAGAAAAGGGGAGTCAAAGGGTGACTGAAACAAGGGGACTAAGGGTAGGGGAGTGAGGTAAGTGGAAGGAAAAAGTGAGGGAAGGGCAGTAAGGAAACAAAAGTGAGAGACGAGGAGTGAAAAAAGGGGAGCATGTAACAGAGACAGAGAAGGTAAGTAAGGGATGGAAAGGGAGAAGTAGAGCAGAGTGAAGGGAGTGAAAGTAAGAGAAGTGGGGTGAGGTGAGGGAAAGGGTATGAGGTTGAGGGAAGGGGAGTAATGGAAAGTGAGAGATGGGGGTGAGGGAGAGAGAAGTGGAGTGAGGGGATGGAGGAACCTAAAAAACGAAATTAAGAGAAGGGGAGTAAAGAATAGAGTGACAGAAGGACAGTGAGGGGGAGTGAGCAAAAGGGAATGGGAAAGTGAAAGAGTGAAAAATACAGACAGGAGGAAGTGTAGTGGGGTAAGGGGAGTGACGGTGAGTGAAAGACAGTGACACTTACGGAAGGTGTATGAGGCTGAGGGAAGGAAAGTGAGAGAGAAGGAAGGAGATTACAAGAGAGGAAAGGGGACTGAGAGATAAAGTAGGAGTGAAGGAAAAAGAAAGAGAGAGAGAGGAAGGGTGAGGGAGAGAAAGAGAGAGAGAGAGTAAGAGAGAAAGAGAGAGGGAAGAAGTGACTGAGAGGGAATAAGGCGGTTACACTAAGTGAGACAGAGGAACAGAGGGAGAGAGAAATCGAGTAAAGGAGAGTGGGGAAGTAAAAGAACTTCATAATCTGACTCAAATGTGCAGTTTGTTGAAGAGCAGCCACGTGGTAACAAGACCAGGAGTTCTTTATCTGGAAGTTTTTCACCTTTTCAGAGGGGCACAAGAAAGTCTATGCAACAAAGTTCACCTGCAAAATGTGTGGTAGTGTGCTATCTAGAGCACACCAAAAGAAACACTAGTCTTTTAGTAGAGACACATTGATTACACACGTAAAAAATGTAAAAATTTACATTCTGACGATTATTCAAGGGCATCTACCCAAACCCTTGCAGTAAACCCTCCACTTGCTGTTCCCAGCACTTCATCTGCAGGAGCATCTCCTTCATCGACTGCTCTGAATATCGCGCCACTTTTCACCAATGTCCACCTCCAATACAACTTTGCGATGATATTCTTTGTTATCTGTAAACTAAGAAGCAGTAAAGCAGTTACAGTAAGTAAGACAGAGGTAGACAGAGAGAAAAAAAAGAATACAAAAAGTGAGTGAGGGAGAAAACGAAGGTGAGTAAGTGAGATAGAGTGAGGGTGTGATGAAAGAGGAGGAAAGGAAGAAAAGTGAGGGAAGGGGAGTTAGAGTAGCAGAGTGAGGGGGAGTGATGAAAAAGAAGCGGGGAAGTAAAGTGGTGAAAAATACAGATAGGATGAAGTGCAGAGAGAGAAAGTGAATGATAGTGAGTGAACAACAGTGATAGTTAGGGATGTAGTGTGAGGAATAGAAAAGATGAGTGAGGGAGAAGGAACAACATTGAGCGACAGGGAAAGTGAGTGAAGAAAAGAAGAACAGTGATAGAAAGAGAGAGGATAAGAGTTTAAGGGTAAAGGAGAGAAAAGGACAGAGTGAGAGACAGGGAGAGGGAGAGCAAAGAACTGAGAAAGAGTGAGCCAGTGAGACTGAGTGACACAGAGACAAACAGGTAGAGAAAAATGGATGAAAAAAAAGTGAGGGAAGGAATAAGTGAAGGGGAGTGAGTACGATGGAGTGAGGGAGTGAGGAAACAGGAGTGAGGCAAGGTGACTGAGGGAGAAGTACTGAGGGTGAGTGAAAGGCAGTAACACTTAGGAAAGGGGTATGAGGGTGATGAAAGAGAATGAGAGAGAAGAAACAAGATTAAGAGAGAGGAAAGAGGACTGAGGGAAAAAGCAGGAATGAAGGAAACAGAAACAGAAAGACAGGAAGGGTGAGGGAGAGGGAGAGAAAGAGAGAGAGAGTAACAGAGAAAGATACGGAGAGCAAGTGTCTGAGAGGGAGTAAGGCGGTTAGACTGAATTAGATAGAGGGAGAGAGGAAAATAGAAAAGGAGTAAACAGTAGTGAAAAGAGAGGAAAACAGTAAAAGACACAAACAAAAGAATAATTACGGGGTTTGAAGGAGTAAATCTGTTAGAATAACTAAGACAGAAAAACAAATTTAGAAACAGATGGAGGAAAGGTAAGTGAGGGAAGGAAGAAAAGAAGAGAATTGAGCAAAAGGGAGTGAGGGAGTAAAAGAAATGGAGTACGTGTAGGTCAGTGAGGGTTAATGTTCTGGAAAGAGGGTAAGGGGAAGTGAGAATAGACTAAATGACACAGTAACACAAAGGTAGTGATGTAGGAACATAGGAAAGAAAAATGAGAGACAGACAGGGTAAACAGGGAGTTGGACAAGGTGAGTAACAGAAAAGAGAGAGTACTGATAGTCACAGAAAGACTATAAAAGTGAATGAAGGGCAATAATTAGAATAAGAAAAGGAGAGTAAGATGACTAGAGAAAGAAGAGTAAGAGAGAGATTAATGAATAGGAAAGACAGAATCACAAGTAAGAGAGTGAAGAAAAACTATTTTCTGTTTGTCATACTTTCCTTATAAATAATGACAACTTAATAAAATGCTTTTGTATAAATATAGTATCTGTGGAAGACAAGAAAAAAATAAGTTACAATATATTATTCATAATACAAAATAAAGTACAAGTCAAAAAAACAGAAAGGGAAAGAAAGGAAGGGTGAGGGACAAACACAGAGGAAGAAAGGAACTAAGTAAAATACTAAAAGGAGTGAGAAACTAAAGGAATGAGAGTTACCAAAAGGGATTGAGGAAACAAGGTTAAAGGAAGGGAATTGACGGTTGAAGTAAGTGAAAGAGTGTGAGGAAGAGTAAGGGAATAGGTGCAGGAGAAATGGAATGAGAGTGATGCAGAGAGAAGAGAACATGAAGTGGAGGAACAAGACTCAGATTGAATGAAGGGCAAGGATAGCGAGGGAAGGGGTATAACAGTGAGGGAAGGGAAGTGATGGAAAAAGAAGCATATTAAGAGAAAGGAAAAAGAAGTAAGTGAGAGAGAAGAATGTATGGAAAGAGAGAAAACAAACGGAAGACTGGAGGACAAAGAGGGAGACAGTAAAAGAGAGAAACAGAAGGAGAGTAACGGACTGTGAAGTAGTAAATCAGTTATACTGACTGACACAGAGGAACGTATTAAGACACGAATGGAGAAAGGGGCAGTGAGCGAAAGGGAGTGAGGAAGTGAAAGAAGTGGAGTGAATGAAGGTCACTCAGTGATCATATGAAGGAAAGAGAGTAAGGGGGCAGTGACAAGAGACTGATCGATACAGCAAGAGAAGGGTAGTGATAGAGAAAAACAGGAAAGAGAAGTGAGGAACAGACGGAGGAAAGAGGGAGATGGACAAAATGAGTGAGGGTGAAGGAAGAGTACTGATGGTGAGACAACACAGTAAACGTGAATGAAGGGGAGTAAGTAGAATGAGGGAACAGGAGTAACATGAGGAAAGGTAAAGAAGTAAGAGAGACAGTGAAGAAAGGATAGAGAGAAATAGAAGTAAGAAAGTGATTAAAAAGTATTTTTTGTTTGTTGTACTTACCTAAATATAATATCTGTGAAAGAGAAGAAACAATTGAGTTATAATATATTTTTCACAATACAAAATAATTTGTACAATATGTTATATATTTTTATTTTGCTGTTCTCAGAATATATTGAATTTCACTAAAAACAGTGAGTTCACTACAACTCATCATATGACAGCGGGCAAAAAAAAACACAATCAAAAAGATTGTGTTTAAAAAAAACATTAAACATTTTCATTCACAATATAATAATTAGAAAAAAACATATCTTAAATGCCTTTTTCAAACCACAATTTCTTACCTAAGTAAGCAATCTTAACAACAATCACAAAGTAACAAAACATTACTACTTCTTTCTTATACACTCTAAATAAACTAATATCCAAACATATGCTAACAAAATTTACCCGAAATAGTCATTTGTTTGTGATACTATTCCTCATGGCCAAATAGTATCTGCGAAATCCTTAGTTTGGTAGTTACTTAATAGTACTCTTAAGCATCCATCTCCCGACCTTCTGAAACAAAAGCACCCACATCTTTTGGTCCATCTAACAATGGTTATACCTCCACCCAATAGTATTTATCATAAACATAGAACCTTAAAAAAATAGCATGCTATCAGAACCTCAACATCATCTGGTATGCTGATCACACTCTGCTCATCCTTAATTTCACCAAGGAGCTGTATACCTTTAAAAGAAATCACCCTGACTTACAAAGTAATTCTCAGCAGTAGATTAACCTTTTTTTACAGCCCTAATCTTCCTAGGTCAATTGCTTTCCCGAAAATTTGGGTTCCAAAAACACTAGGTAAGAATTTGGTAAGTCAAAAGGCAAACGTTGTTTAAAAGTCAATTGAGTGTCAATACAATGAGTCCAGCCTTTTGCACATTTTAAGTAAGCTGTATAATGTCCAGATGTTGTAGAAGAACCATCATGGAAAATAATAGCTACAGTTACAAAAGTTCTTCCTGAAATTGATATTTGAGAAGCCACAAACTTTTTAATTAAAGTTGTCAATTCTTTGTTCCATCAGGTCTGCATCGTTGGAGCATTAAAATTACATACTGTTCATATCTTTGTATAAATAATGTTGATAACATTTCTGAGTTGCATTGGGTACAGACCATGTTTTGATTTGCTTCTCTAACCAGATTATTAAAAGTCACTGATTTGCAGTCTGCTAATGTCAAATATATAAATCTTTCTGTGTCTATTTGAGTGCTACTTGAAAATGAACAATTATCACAATCATGTTCCCATTTATAAGATACACCGAATATATTTTCAATATCTAAACCTTCATCTTGCAATACAACAAGCATATACATAAGACATTCCTGACAATCTTGCTGAATATTCTGAGAAAATTGATTTACTCCAGAACATATGTCTAAAACATTTTAAATATCAGAAACACTTTCTATTTTTGTTTTATCACTCCTACATTTCTCAAAGACAGAATTCAACAAACAACAAAATCTTTGATCCCGATTATCAACAATCTGTTGCCGTAAACTTTGAAGAAAAAAAACAACATTAACCACTACATTAGCATAGCAGTTGACACCAGAACTGTTTTCAAACTGAAAACCAACAACCTCTTCAATACTATCCTTTTTCTTTTTCTTTTTCTTTGCAATTACTGGTTCATCTACTTTTTTCTTTTCTCTACAACCTCACAACAATTTTTCTCCAATCTTCTTTTTCGACCTACCACAACCTTTTCAAATAAAGGATATTGAGGTAAATTTGGAGCATATTCTCTTCTTAACCTATTATACCCTTTCACACAATTTAGATCTGCACTACTCTTTGTTTCATCAAAATCAATCAAATATAATTCCTGATAAAGTTCTGACTCGAGATAAAGCAACATATGCCATACCTTCCTTGAACACAGTACTTCCAATATTCACCAAAGCACTATCTACACTTAAACCTTGAGATTTGTGAATAGTCACTGCTTATACCAAACAAACAGGAAACTGTTTTCGGCCCCCATATAAATCTTTTACAAGCAAAAATCGAGTAGAACAACAACACAATTGTTGAAATTCTTCAATTTCATCAAATTTTATTTTTATAATTTCAATCTTATCTCTATTTGGGTCATTCACAAAATCAACAACATGACCCATTGCTCCATTTACTAAACCTCTTTCCACATCTAAATTATGTCATAAAATGATCCGACAATTTAAACATACATATATATTCTTTTCTAAAGACGCTGTTTTAGATATTGACTTGTCTAAAACAGCTGGTTTAGAAAAGAATCTAATTTTGACTTTAACTTTTCTGACAAAATAATAGTAGATCCTTCATGCTCTATTTTATCGATAGCTTACAATTTTATAATTTCTTGATTTTCTAACTTCAACATTTTTTCATTGAAGATTCCACATTCTTGCGGAGTTTACATCAAGCATATTACTGATTGTTTTTCTGCAATTTTTCTATATATATTCTCTGCACCAACATTTTCCTATGGAAACAAATTAGAAAGTAATCGTGCCTGTAGAGCTTCTTTGCCATGTTGACTTACTTTTCTAATCCTTATATCTTCAAGAATACTTTTATAATCAGCATCCTTTACCTGTCGCATATTTTGAGTCAGTTCTGTGTATTTGAAATATAACCATATATTAACATTTCCAATGCTTCCCAGGCACTTTCTGGTATCTTAATGTGTAACAGTTTTAAACTCTGGTTGTCCTTTCTCAGGTGTTAGCTGTAGTAGATGATGTGTTTGCCTCCAAATACCATATCATACTCTGTTTTAAGAAGGCAAGCATTAAATTTGATACCATGCTTACCTCATCAATAATAAGAAGTTTCATTTTTTTTTAGAACTCTTGAAACTTCACAACAAGCTTCTCCAGATAGCTTGTGGTATTCTAATTTATTTTCATGCTCTGCTGGCAGTATCAACATACGATGTAAAGTAATCCCTTTAATGTTATGCGGTGCCAACCCAGTTGGAGCGGTAACAACACAAGAGAGTGATCACTCTGTTCCTGTTGTGAAGATAAGATGCAATTCCTTTAATTAGAAAACTTTTCCAGTTCCAGCTTGTCCACTCACATACAGTCGGACAGGTTGAAATGACGTACATGAGCACTCTTTTTTCTCATGAAGTAAACCATGCTCAATCTGCTCAGTCACTTCATCATATATTTGTTTCTGTTGAACATTTAGTTGTTGTTCCAATTCTTCTAAGTTTATTACATCCTCTTGAGCTTGTTGCATTGCTCTTTCCACCTCATCCATGGCAGTGGCTGCTTCATTTTGGATAATAGGTCCTCCTAGTGGATCCTGACTCAACGAAGCAGAACTTTGACTGTCTTGAGAACTGTCTCTACCAATCTCTGCTGCAATTGTAGCTTCTTGCTGTATTTCCTCGTTCAACATTTCTAGATAATTAGTGAAAACAGGACATTCTATAGTATTTTTGGTTGCGTTGAATGAATCTTCATAACTGAGAAATCTCCAAGTAGTTCCTCTTCTGTACGCCATGGTTTAAAGAGTTGCAAAAGACTAAATAGTAAAATTCCCTTTTGTCAGGAGTTTCGCAACTCAGTTTTCGATGATTAATCAAATGTCCTTTTCTTTGTTTCACCAGTCCTCCTTAGATCCAATTACAGCATATACTCCTTTATTAATATCTTCTGAAATATTCCTCTTAAATATATAGCTTTGCAGTACTTCACAGAGACAAACGTTCTCAAGATGATTACTTCTATTTGGATAGTTTGTATCCAACATATTTGTTTTCAAAATATCTGTACTGTTTGGTTCTTTCTCTGCTAAATACTCAATTTCTTGTACAGATTTCAAATCTCGGTTTCGTGTTCTTGCAAGTCCTAAACTCACCCAAATAATTGTTCTAGATTTGGCATATAGACTTGCAGATGATAAGCGATCTGAACATTCATATGCTCCAATTTCTCGATGAGACAACATTTACAAACTTTAGCGGTACAATTTCTTACTTAGGGTCTTTTCATGAGAAATTTCCTCCCACATTTCCTTTAGTTCTGTCTTCTCATATGTTGTAATGTAAGATGTAAAATATCGAGCCACAGCAATAGAGTTGTCTGCAACATACTGAATATCCATGTTAGCATTCCACATTGACAATATGACTGGGTTATAGTCATTTATGTATTTTGACTCTTCATTTCTCCTTAAGTTGCAGGTATTTTTCGGTGATTTTCTTGTCACAGTATGTCGCAAAGATGAGATAAAATTGTTCACTCTTCCTTTCGATATTACTGGACGTGGAAATCCAAAACGACATTTTGTGTAGAACTTATCCTTAGATTTGTATTTTCGACAACAGAATTTTCCACAACGATGGGTTTGAAATCGTAACACTGGTTGTCTTAAATTCTTTTTGTCTGTACTTTTTGGTACAGCACATGTAGCATATTGTTCAATAAAACTCATCACTGTCTCATCTGAATCTGTTCCGAATTTGGGGGCATCTTTGATCCATAGCAGCATAAGTATGTGAGGAGCACCTCTTGCTTGATACTCCTTTCTCCAAAAGAAATCCAGAACCTCTCCCAAAGGAGGATTTTTTTTGTTTGTTATAAAAGACATCATAGCTTCAAATCTATGATTGAAATACCTGCATACATTAACTGAATCCAAAGAGCACAATTCTCCAGGTGTCTTGTATTCTATATTTTCTATGTTTGCATTTACCTCTCAAAGAAATTGAAGTAAATCATCCCAAGCATACTCAGCACAGCTTAGAGTAAGGAACCATGTAGGAGTTCCTAAGTTTCTTAACATACATTTCAATTCCCCATGACAACGGTACCAATTCTCGTTAGTACCATGCTGACATGCTATCAGATTAATTAGCTGAGATTCCAAAACAGTGTCATTCTGTTGGACTTTATTCATAAAGTCCCTCGCCGAAATATTCTGCAGATGTACTCCACTTTTTAGTATGTGGTTCACTGCATAAGAAAGTCCAGACAAGTAACTCTCAAACAGAAGGTGAAACAAATATGGAATACATTGACAAAACCTTGGATCTTCTGCATATAATCTTGATGTCCGGTATTCAGATGCTGGTATCTGCACAGGTCGGTCATCATATCGTCCACCCTGTCCTGTTGGAAATAACTGAGGAAAACAACGAGCTTCCAAGCTTTCTTCCCATACACTAATGGGACTTCCTTTTGCTTCTTTCATTTGGAATAGCTCAATAGTATTTCCCATTACTTCTTTGGAATGCAGTGGATGAACACTGTAATGTTCGTAGATTTGTTCACTTCTGGACACATCCACTTTTTCAATTTGTCCAGCTGACAAATCACTGTCCTCCTCTACAGTTGTTTCCTATTCTTCTACATATACATTTTTGTAGTATTGATTGTTTTTTACCAAATACAACGTTGCCTTTTTGACTTTCCTAACATCCACTAATTCTTGCCAGATTTTCTTACTCTTTGTAGGAACGCCATTATCTAGAATAACTAGAGGTTCCTCTTCCACATTGTCTACACCAATTGTTTCAGTATTTTTCTTTATATTTAGAGGTAAATATACAACTCTTCCCATTAAACCTCTCAATAAATCTGAAGGAGGCTATTTCCCTGTCTTAGGCTCCGTACGAACAATAGCCTGAAATTAATGCACTCAATGAATCAGAATAGACTCATAAGTAATTAAATCCGTCAGTTCACAAGGAATATTTACCAACTCAAGATTATTATGTACAGCTCTAGCTGGCATTTTGTTTTCATTTAATTTTTTATAACAATATTTACAAATATGTTGATCAGAACCCAAATCAAAACAATTCTCTACCAACAAATAAGTTGCAAATTCCTTCCACTCATTATTATTCTCCTTTTCACTTTTTAAATATAGATCAACTAACCTGGTCTGATTTTTATAATGAATTCTCATACAACAAATGCAAGAAAAATTGGACCTTTCTCCTGAAGTGACCTTAAACCTTGTAATTTCATGGTCAAAATTCTCTGTACAAACATTTTGAACATTTTCATCCACATTTCCTTCTATTACTGTATCAGTTTCTGCACCGCCCTCTTTTTCAGAAAAATAACTAACCTCAATTTCTTCACAAATGTTCTTTACATCTAATACAGATCCATGTAAAAGAGCACTGTTTAACTGTTTCAGCTTAAGTGCTGGACTTTTTGCATAATATAACCTTCTCACTAATTTCCTCACTTCAGTATGATGCACTGCTAACATCCTAAAATGGTGAAAAACACTCTGACATACTTGTTTAGAAAGACAAGCAAGTGAATGACCTTGCAAACCTGTTTTTCATCTCACTAGGCAGGGATCTAATTCTTGCAACATCTTAATCTTCTGTTTAATACTTTTCTTACTATACTTACGTAAGAAATTGCGGAACAAATCAATTGAATCCTGCTGTACACTACAAATACTACTACGATTCCAAGTGTACACTGGAGCCTTAGGACGTCTCCCTAAAACAGCATCAGCTAACACCTCTTCCGCATTTCTTGGAACAATGTTCTCTTTTCACTATCTGTGTCTCTGTCTGCACCATCTATTCTCTGTGTGTACCATCTCTGTGTCTGCTTCCACTATCTGTGTCTCTGCCTGCACCATCTCTCTCCTGTGTGTACCATTTCTGTGTCTGCTCCCACTATCTGTGTCTCTGCCTGCACCATCTATCCTCTATGTGTAGCATCTCTATGTCTGCTTCCACTATCTGTGTCTCTGCCTGCACCATCTATTCTCTATGTGTCCCATCTCTATGTCTGCTTCCACTATGTGTGTCTCTGCCTGCACCATCTAATCTCTGTGTGTACCATCTCTGTGTCTGCTTCCACTATCTGTGTCTCTGCCTGCACCATCTCTCTCCTGTGTGTACCATTTCTGTGTCTGCTCCCACTATCTGTGTCTCTGCCTGCACCATCTATGCTCTGTGTGTACCATCTCTGTGTCTGGTTCCACTATCTGTGTCTCTGCCTGCACCATCTCTCTTCTGTGTGTACCATCTCTATGTCTGCTTCCACTATTTCTCCCTCTGCCTGCACCATCTATCCTCGGTGTGTACCATCTCTGTGTCTGCTTCCACTATCTGTGTCTCTACCTGCACCATCTCTATTCTGTGTGTACCATCTCTGTGTCTGCTCCCACTATCTGTGCTGTGTCTCTGCCTGCTCCATATATCCTCTATGTGTACCATCTCTGTGTCTGCTTCCACTATCTGTCCCTCTGCCTGAAACCCTATACCACATATTCTCTGTGTGTACCATGTCTGTGTCTGCTTCCACTATCTCTACCTCTGCCTGCAGCCCTATGCCATCTATTCTCTGTGTGTACCATCTCTGTGTCTGCTTCCACTGTCTGTCCCTCTGCCTGCAGTCCTATACCATCTATTCTTTGTGTGTAGCATCTCTGTGTCTGCTTCCACTATCTGTGTCTCTGCCTGCACCATCTCTCTTCCGTGTGTACCATCTCTGTGTCTTCTCCTACTATCTGTATCTCTGCCTGCATCATCTATCCTCTGTGTATACCATCTCTGTGTCTGCTTCCACTATCTGTGTCTCTGCCTGCATCATCTTTCCTCTCTGTATACCATCTCTGTGTCTGCTTCCACTATCTGTGTCTGTGCCTGCACCATCTATTCTCATTATATATCATCTCTGTGTCTGCTTCCAGTATCTGTGTCTCTGCCTGCACCATCTATCCTCTGTGTGTACCATCTCTGTGTCTGCTTCTACTATCTGTGTCTCTGCTTCGCCATCTATTCCATGTGTGTACCATCTCTATGTCTGCTTCCTCTATCTCTCCCTCTGCCTGCACCATCTATCCTCTGTGTGTACCATCTCTGTGTCTTCTTCCACTATCTGTGTCTCTGCCTGCACCATCTCTCTTCTGTGTGTACCATCTCGGGTGTCTGCTCCCACTATCTGTGTCTCTGCCTGCATCATCTCTCCTCTGTGTGTACCATCTCTGTGTCTGCTTCTACTATCTGTGTCTCTGCTTCGCCATCTATTCTCTGTGTGTACCATCTCTATGTCTGCTTCCACTATCTCTCCCTCTGCCTGCACCATCTATCCTCTGTGTGTACCATCTCTGTGTCTGCTTCCACTATCTGTGTCTCTGCCTGCACCATCTCTCTTCTGTGTGTACCATCTCTGTGTCTGCTTCTACTATCTCTCCCTCTGCCTGCACTATCTATCCTCTATGTATACCATCTCTGTGTCTGCTTCCACTATCTGGTCTGACCCTCTGCCTGAAACCCTATACCATCTATTCTCTGTGTGTACCATGTCTGTGTCTGCTTCCACTATCTCTCCCTCTGCCTGCAGCCCTACACCATCTATTCTCTGTGTGTACCATCTCTGTGTCTGCTTCCACTATCTGTCCCTCTGCCAGCAGTCCTATACCATCTATTCTCTGTGGGTACCATCTCTGTGTCTGCTTCCTCTATCTGGGTCTGTGCCTGCACCATATATTCTCTGTATATACCATCTCTGTGTCAGCTTCCACTATCTTTGTCCCTGCCTGTACCATCTATCCTCTGTGTGTACCATCTCTGTGTATGCATCCATTATCAGTGTCTCTGCCTGCACCATCTATTCTCTGTGTGTACCATCTCTGTGTCTGCTTCCACTATCTGTGTCTCTGCCTCCACCATCTATTCTCTGTGTGAACCATCTCTGTGTCTGCTTCCACTATCTGTGTCTCTGCCTGCACCATCTATCCTCTATATGTACCATCTCTGTGTGTGCTTCCACTATCTGTCCCTCTGCCTGCAGTCCTATACCATCTATTCTCTGTGTGTACCATCTCTGTGTCTGCTCCCACTATCTGTGTCTCTGTCTGCAACATCTATCCTCTGTGTGTACTATCTCTGTGTCTGCTTCCACTATCTGTGTCTCTGCCTGCAGCATCTATTCTCTGTGTGTGCCATCTCTCTGTCTGCATCCACTATCTATGTCTCTGCCTGCACCATCTATCCTCTGTGTGTGCCATCTCTGTGTCTGCTTCCACTATCTGTCCCTCTGCCTGCAATCCTATACCATATATTATTCCACTATCTGTGACACTATATTTGTCTCTGCCTGCACCATCTATTCTCCGTGTGCACCATCTCTGTGTCTGCTAAACCTAACTCATTTCATAAATACATTTCAAATATGAACCATTAGTTTTTTGCCAGCATTTCATCCAAACATGAGACACAATACAGGAACAAAAAGTCCCAATATGCTTGTAAATCTTGCCCATAGTGAACACAGCACTCTATATATATTACATGTGTCATTGCTAAAAAGATATCTAAATAAAAAATGTCTGGTTCCACTATCTGTGTCTCTGCCTGCACCATCTATTCTCTGTGTGTACCATCTCTATGTCTGCTTCCACTATCTCTCCCTCTGCCTGCAATATCTATCCTCTATGTATACCATCTCTGTGTCTGCTTCCACTATCTGTGTCTCTGCCTGCACCATCTCTCTTCTGTGTGTACCATCTCTGTGTCTGCTTCTACTATCTCTCCCTCTGCCTGCACTATCTATCCTCTATGTATACCATCTCTGTGTCTGCTTCCACTATCTGTCCCTCTGCCTGAAACCCTATAGCATCTATTCTCTGTGTTTACCATGTCTGTGTCTGCTTCCACTATCTCTCCCTCTGCCTGCAGCCCTACACCATCTATTCTCTGTGTGTACCATCTCTGTGTCTGCTTCCACTATCTGTCCCTCTGCCAGCAGTCCTATACCATCTATTCTCTGTGGGTACCATCTCTGTGTCTGCTTCGACTATCTGTGTCTCTGCCTGCACCATCTCTCTTCCGTGTATACCATCTCTGTGTCTGCTTCCACTATCTGTGTCTCTGCCTGCACCATCTATCCTCTCTGTGTACCATCTCTGTGTCTGCTTCCACTATCTGGGTCTGTGCCTGCACCATATATTCTCTGTATATACCATCTCTGTGTCAGCTTCCACTATCTGTGTCCCTGCCTGTACCATCTATCCTCTGTGTGTACCATCTCTGTGTATGCATCCACTATCAGTGGCTCTGCCTGCACCATCTATTCTCTGTGTGTACCATCTCTGTGTCTGCTTCCACTATCTGTGTCTCTGCCTCCACCATCTATTCTCTGTGTGTACCATCTCTGTGTCTGCTTCCACTATCTGTGTCTCTGCCTGCACCATCTATCCTCTATATGTACCATATTTGTGTGTGCTTCCACTATCTGTCCCTCTGCCTGCAGTCCTATACCATCTATTCTCTGCGTGTACCATCTCTGTGTCTGCTCCCACTATCTGTGTCTCTGTCTGCACCATCTATCCTCTCTGTGGACTATCTCTGTGTCTGCTTCCACTATCTGTGTCTCTGCCTGCAGCATCTATTCTCTGTGTGTGCCATCACTCTGTCTGCTTCCACTATCTATGTCTCTGCCTGCACTATCTATCCTCTATGTATACCATCTCTGTGTCTGCTTCCACTATCTGTCCCTCTGCCTGAAACCCTATAGCATCTATTCTCTGTGTTTACCATGTCTGTGTCTGCTTCCACTATCTCTCCCTCTGCCTGCAGCCCTACACCATCTATTCTCTGTGTGTACCATCTCTGTGTCTGCTTCCACTATCTGTCCCTCTGCCAGCAGTCCTATACCATCTATTCTCTGTGGGTACCATCTCTGTGTCTGCTTCGACTATCTGTGTCTCTGCCTGCACCATCTCTCTTCCGTGTATACCATCTCTGTGTCTGCTTCCACTATCTGTGTCTCTGCCTGCACCATCTATCCTCTCTGTGTACCATCTCTGTGTCTGCTTCCACTATCTGGGTCTGTGCCTGCACCATATATTCTCTGTATATACCATCTCTGTGTCAGCTTCCACTATCTGTGTCCCTGCCTGTACCATCTATCCTCTGTGTGTACCATCTCTGTGTATGCATCCACTATCAGTGGCTCTGCCTGCACCATCTATTCTCTGTGTGTACCATCTCTGTGTCTGCTTCCACTATCTGTGTCTCTGCCTCCACCATCTATTCTCTGTGTGTACCATCTCTGTGTCTGCTTCCACTATCTGTGTCTCTGCCTGCACCATCTATCCTCTATATGTACCATATTTGTGTGTGCTTCCACTATCTGTCCCTCTGCCTGCAGTCCTATACCATCTATTCTCTGCGTGTACCATCTCTGTGTCTGCTCCCACTATCTGTGTCTCTGTCTGCACCATCTATCCTCTCTGTGGACTATCTCTGTGTCTGCTTCCACTATCTGTGTCTCTGCCTGCAGCATCTATTCTCTGTGTGTGCCATCACTCTGTCTGCTTCCACTATCTATGTCTCTGCCTGCACCATCTATCCTCTGTGTGTGCCATCTCTGTGTCTGCTTCCACTATCTGTCCCTCTGCCTGCAATCCTATACCATATATTATTCCACTATCTGTGACACTATATTTGTCTCTGCCTGCACCATCTATTCTCCGTGTGTACCATCTCTGTGTCTGCTAAACCTAACTCATTTCATAAATACATTTCAAATATGAACCATTCGTTTTTTGCCAGCATTTCATCCAAACATGAGACACAATACAGGAACAAAAAGTCCCAATATGCTTGTAAATCTGCCCATAGTGAACACAGCACTCTATATATATTACATGGGTCATTGCTAAAAAGAGATCTAAATAAACAGAGAATATTACTAAGAAAGCAGAGGAAGATATATAAAATGAAAGCAGAACATTAGGGGATAGTAAAAACAACAACAACAAAGGAAACACAAAAAACTATTTTTTTTAAATAGCACTCTCAAAAAAGAAAAGAAAATATAAGGACAAAGTGGAAATCCCAGAAAACAAAGGACACTATATGCAGAGAGAGGTACACTGTGAGGAGAGACAGGGGAGATTATAGAAAAAAATGCAAATATAATTCTTTAATTTACACAGACACTCAGTGTGATCCAGGACAAAAAGTTTAAAACCAAACTATTTTCAAAAACACATTTACCACACGAAAAAGTTTAAGACACAGAACACAACCTAACTATTTCAGCAGTATAAAACAGTGCAGAAACCTGAGTCATTTTCAAAATACATTTCCAATTTGCAGCATTAATTTTTGCCAGCGTTACATCCAAACAAAAGACAAAATATTTTCATGAAATAAAACAGTATAACCAGAGAGAGGTAGACTGTGAGAAGAGACAGGGGAGAATATAGTAAAAGTTGCAAATATAATTCTTTAATTTACACAGACACTGTGGGGTCGATTCTGATTCGGGAAAAATCATTCTGAATAGCCGTTCGGAGCGTTTTTCCCGTACGAATCGTACCCTGCAACGTCCCCCGTACGTACGACGAAGTACGATTCGTACCAGGAGCCGTACTCCGTATGAGTCGTACAGAGACCGTACGACTCTAATCTCTGTACGATTCTCCCTCTGAACCCACTGTACGCGACATCTGTACGGTTCGCAGCTGTTTTTTATGACCCAGCAAGTACGATACGTGTCGGGTATGCACCGTACAACCCTTTTTCTACGGGAGCTGAAAACAGCCGTAAAAACAGAGTTTGCACCGAAACAAGTACGAACGCCCCCCCCCCGGGTATGGCGCGTACCCCCCATGATCGCAGGGGTATGCACCGTACCCCTGCAATCATGGGGTGTACGAGCCGTACCCCATGTACGATCGGTGTACGAGCCGTACCCCATGTACGATCGGTGTACGAGCCGTACCCCATGTACGATCGATGTACGAGCCATACCCCATGGGGTACGGCTCGTACATCATCGTACATGGGGTACGGCTCGTACACCGATTGTACATGGGGTACGGCTCGTACAACAATCGTACATGGGGTACGGCTCGTACACCGATCGTACATGGGGTACGGCTCGTACACCGATCGCATACATGGGGTACGGCTCGTACACCCCATGATCGCAGGGGTACGGTGCGTAGCCTGCGATCATGGGGTGTACGGACCGTATGCTGTGTATGTGTTTGTGTGCTTTTCCGTACGACCCGCCCTTACCTGACGTGGACCGTACGAATCGCGTCCTCATACCCCGGTCTGGATCGTACTCGTCGGGTCGTAGTAGTTTAAAAACAAACTTTTTACCAAAAACACATTTACCACACAAACAGGTTTAGGAGACAAAACCCAGCCTATCTATTTCACCACTACAATACAATGCAGAAACCTGTGTCATTTTCAAAATACATTTCCAATTTGCAGCATTACTTTTTGGCAGCATTACATTCAAACATAAGACACAATATTTTCATGAAAGAAAACAGTATAACCAGAGGGAGGTAGACTGTGAGAAGAGACAGGAGAGATTATAGTAAAAGGTGCAAATATAATTCTTTAATTTACACAGACACTCAGTGTGATCCTGGACAAACAGTTTAAAACCAAACTTTTTACCAAAACACATTTACCACACTAAAACGATTAAGAGATGGAACACATCCTATCTATTTCAGCACTACAATACAGTGCAGAAACCTGAGTCATTTTCAAAATACATTTCCAATTTGCAGCATTACTTTTTTGCCATCATTACATCCAAACACGAGACTCACACTGTGACCTTAGACACATAACAGAAATCCTTGCAATTCAGTCAAATAATTACTACAGTGAAAAGGGGGGAAAGAGGATCTTCCTAGTAGTGTTCTATAAAGAGAGCAAAGGTGAGGAAGACAAAAAGAGAGAGACAATGAGAGCGAAAAAATAAACAAAAGAAATTAAATCAGATGGTCAGGGAAAATTACAAAAACAGGAGTAAAGGAAAGGGACAATGACAGTGAAGAAAAAAAGGGTAAGGAAAGGAGAGTGAGAGAAAAGAAAACATATTAAGAAAAAGGCAAAATGTGTAAGTAAAACAGAAGGATTTATAGAGAAACAGGAGAAGGTAAAAGAACACTGTGGAACAGAAAGGAAGACAGTGAGAGACAGTGAAAGAGCGGGAGAGTGAGTAACTTCCACATTGCAACTCATTTTTATTATTAACTTAAAATACACAACATATATTCCCTCACAAATTAATAACTCACCTTTAAAAATGCTTTTGAAGATTGAGAACAGTGCCAAAAACACACCAGATTTTCTTCAGCAGAATCTCTGATATGTACCTCGGACACTGTACCACAAATGGCCCTGATTCCTTCTCATTAAACACACATATCTCTGTACATACCCAATGAAATTTCTTCCCACACAAATTCTAAACCAAACTAACATTTTAATTGGTTGTACATTTCAACACTTTCAAACTCACATAATGTTCAACCTTCCCCCACTGCTCTCTCTGCCTGTTACCATGGCAACTCTCCATAAAACACCTATCTGAACTCAAAAGGTTAAAAGTTCATCTCTCAATGTTGCAAACTAAACCAGCAAGTGTGTTTGACATCTCAATATTCTAGCTTATCCTGTGCATTGTTCTTTTCAATGACTTTTTCTAAACCAATAGTATTATTACTTTAAAAAACAGTAGGATGCACCCTAGTTTTCAATCTTAAATTATCAGAAACCACCAATCATTTCTTCTTTTTCAAGTGCACTGAATCTCAACCACTTTTTTTTCTAAACTCCTACTTTCAAACTGCCATTTAATTTCCACAACCCATCTGAGTACAACCACATCTGCCTTCAAGATGCTGAAAGTCTGGATAGTAGGACATAGCTATGTTTTCTGGAGTGAAAGGTATGCAGCAAATAAATGCTTTTACAACCTTGATTTACCAAATGTGGATATTATGTGGAATGGCCACAGAGGATTGAGATGTCACCAATTGATGCCATTGGTAAAATCCTTTATGCATCTACCACACCCTGACCTCATAATTGTGCACTGTGGTGGCAATGACCTAGGCACTTTGACTGTGGTAGGTCTGGAAATGCTTTTAAAGGACACCTTTGGGCAATTGATGTCACTTTTTTCAAAAACTGCCTTGGTATATTCTAATATATGCCAAAGACAAAAATGGAACTGGTCCAACCAATTTTGACCACAGATTGAGGAAGCAAGGAAACATGTGAATAAGTCTGTTTCTGCTTTCCTCAGAGACTATGGTATGGGTTCTATCTACCACAACAACTTGCGTTACAACATGCAAGGCATCTATAGGAGAGATGGTGTACATTTTACAGATGAGGGGAATAAAGTCTTCATTTTAAACTTTAGACTCTGCATCGGTACTTACCTGTAGGTACAAAAAATAAACAATGAACACAACAGCTCTTTTTAGAGCCAACCAACATCTAAACACTCTAACTTATTATTTAACTGTATTTTTTTCAGTTTTCTTTCTGAGGTGTGCGCACCTCGCGATTTAAAAACAAATGTTGTCCCTCAGTTGGCCTAGGGGGTCAGGGAGACTCTACTCTGCCCCCTTTTCACGTTCTCCACTTTTATTTGTCACTCTGTTTTTAAACTACACAAAATGGCGGCTATGGGGTGCGAGCACCGTGCGCGCACCTCGCAATTAAAAAAAATAATAATGTTTTTTTTGCCCTTTGAAGGCCTTCAGGGACCCCCGAGAAAGCCTAGGGGGTCAGGGAGTCTCTGCTTCCTTTCCATGTTTTACGAAAATCGGGTAAAATGTCATTCATTTGCGATGCGTGCGCGCACCGTGCACGCACGTCAAGACATGTGACTTGAAAACAAAGTCATGTGACTCTAAAACAACACTTTTGATTGGTTATTAGTAGTTTCTTTTCCAGAATATTCAAAAACCCCACCCACTTTCCTCACTATTTCTTTCACTTTAGAAGAAGCACCTTTACTGCTGTGTTCCTCCTTTGGATTTAGTTTTTTGTTTCTGAATTGAAAAGATTGCAGACATACAACAGGATTCCTCCTCCTCTGACTCAGATGTGCAGCAACACCAGCCACCTGCCAAGAAGTCAAAGGACTCTGCTCCTAATATCCGGCCACTTTTCAAGGAAGTGCATCTCCATTGTAACAATGCTATGAAGTACTTTGCTACGGAGAGCAAAGTCTGAATTTAATGGAGCTGAAAATTCGCAACCTCCAATGCTAATTTTTTTCATTGAATTTTTTTTGTTCCTGTTGGGCAAAAAACAAAAAAAATATAAAATTGATAATTAACTCCAAAAATACCTACAAAACGAAAAAGACAAAAAAACAGTTCTTTTCAGAACTCCCTTCACTTCTCCATGAAGAGCTATATTTCTTATACACTGTGTCATACTTTTTTTGAAGGAATGAGTAGAGTATAAATGAATGACTGCCATGACTAAGTGTAGGGGAGGAAGGGACTAATAGAATGAGTGTGGAAAGGGTAGTATGGTGAGTGAGGAAAGGGGAGTCAAAGAGTGACTGAATAAAGGGACTAAGGGTAGGGAATAAAGGTAAGGAGATTGTAAGAGTAAGGGAATGGCAGTAAAGAAAGGAGAGTGAGGGAGGGGGAGTGAGAGAAGGGGAGCAGGGGACGGAGACAGGAAAGGGGTGTTAGATTGAGAGGAAGAAAGTAGAGCAGGGTAAAGGGGGTTGAAGTAAGAGAACTGCAGTGATGGTGAGAGAAGGGGTATGAGGATAAGAAAAGAGGGGTAAGGTAAAGTGAGAGATGGGGAGTGAGGGAGAGATAAGTGGAGTGAAGGGATGACGGGAGTTAGGAAACTGGAGTGAAAGAAGGGGAGTAAGGATTTCAATTAGGGAAGGAGAGTGAGGGACACTGAGTGAAAGAATGTGAAAAAAAGAAGGGGTCTGACATACAGACAGGAAGAAGTGTAGTGGGGAAAGGGGAGTGACTATAAGTAAAGGATAATAACAGGTAGGGAAGGGGTATAAAGATGAGGGAAGGAGAATGACAGAAAAGGTTAAAAGTGAACACAGAGGGAAAGTGAGTGTTGGAGAGAGAAGAAGTGGTAGAAACAGAGACGTTAAGGAAATCAAGGGTAAAGGACACAGAGGGAAAGAGATAGAGAGTAAGGAACACTGTGATTTTGACACATGAAAGTATGCCTTGCAATTCAGACAAATAATTATTGCAGTGAAAGAGAGTCTTGCTCTGGGGGTGGGGGGTGGTGGGTAGGGGTGGGAAAAAAAATATAAAAATGAGCAAATTCATTCAAAAAGGACAATATCGATATCAAACATTGCTATGCATGTTCGACTTAATGATGGTAATAAGAAGGAACCAGTATGTAGATTTGTGGTCTGTTACTTGTTGTTGTATGCTTTATTTTGCTTTGAAGGTCAGGCCCGGGAACCACTATCTTAGATGGGGAGAGTAAAACTCTGTAGCTGGAATGTCGCAGGTCTTAACAATAGAAATAAAAGGACGCAACTATTTCAACTGCTGCGACAGGACCCTGTGGATGTTCTATGCTTACAGGAGACCCATATTGCAGAATGTGATAAAGAACTGCTAAAGTTCCCAGGGTACAATGTGATTGTAGCAACGTCTCAAACTTCTAAAACACGGGGGGTTGCTATCTTAGCGAAACCTGCAATTGGCGATCCTAGACGCAGATTAGCTGATAAACATGGTAGGTGGGCCATAGCTCAATTAGAATCAGGTCTTACTATTTGGACAATATATGGGTCAAATCTGGATGACCCCTTAGTGTTTATTGATCTAGAACTAGAATTAGCTTCTTGGCCAGGCCCCCTTATCTTCTGCGGGGATTTTAATATTGCCTTAGGAACATTTAGAGACAATCAATTACCTATAAACTATAAAGGACGTAAGCCTAAAGTTTACAGGGCCCTATCCCAACTAATAGCCAGTCATAATCTGCTTGATGTCTGGGATCTAAAGAAAAAAAATGATTCTGGATTTACATTTTTCTCATACCCGCACAATAAGTATGTCCGAATTGATTATATTTTGACTTCTTTAGTGGAATCTGATTTGTTAGATATAATTAAATCTCCAAAAACAATTTCTGATCACAATGCACTCACTCTTATTTTTGATTTATCTAATTTTATGAGAACTAATTATCAATGGTCCTTTGATAGAAAGCTTCTTGTCAACCCGGAATATACAACCCATATAACATCCTGGGCTCAGGCATTTTTCGATAGTAATCAATTTAGTGCACCCAGATTCATTGTTTGGGACTGCTTTAAAGCGGCATTAAGGGGCGAAACTATATCATTTGTCTCTAAACGGAAAAAAATAGAGGATAATATTAATCTGAACCTTAAAGCAGAATTATCTAACCTTGAAGCTTATCACGCTACCCAGATTCATCAAGGAAATTCAGCCTCTGACACTCTTCAGAAAATACTAGTCTTAAAGAATGAAATTAATAGTTCATTAATTCGTAAAGCTGCTGAAACATATCAAGCTAATAGAGGCAGTATATATGAATCTGGGGAAAATGTAGGCAAACAACTAGCCCTACGAACACGCCAAAGACAGTCTTATAACAAGATAAAGCTGATTGAGTATGAGGCTCAGCAATTTACTAACGCACGTGATATTGTTGGGGCCTTCCAGAAATTTTACCAGAAGCTATACCACAGTGAAGAGGTACACTCCGGGAGAGATATAAAAAACTTTCTCAACACTTGGATATCACCCCTAGATTCCAACACCCTGATTGATGAATCTGTCAAACAAGATCTTGAAAGAGAAATCTCAATCACGGAATTGTAGCTCGCCCTTTCTGACCTAGCAAATGGTAAAGCTGCAGGTCCAGACAAAATTCCTTTGGACCTTTATAAGATTCTGGGAAAACAAATCCTTCCATTTCTACTCGATTTGTTTCTTGGGGTCCAATACCATGCAATGCCCCCTGAATCCTGGAAACAAACTAATATAGCGATTTTTCCTAAAAAAGGCAAGCCACCACAATCTCCATCTTCATACCGCCCTATATCTCTAATAAACTCCTACTCAAAACTATATGCCAAGGTCCTAGCTAATCGGCTAAGTGGGGTGGTCGAGCGTCTTGTCTCCCCGTGGCAGCATGGCTTTATACCCGGGAAGGGTACTACGGATCATACCCGGAGAGTTATTACCCTATTTGACATCATGGGGGCCACGGGGGAGAGATGTCCTTGATACTTCTCGATGCCGAGAAGGCATTTGATCGTGTTTCATGGCAATTTCTATGGAACATCTTGGAATTTAATAACTTTGGACACAAATTCATAAAAGCCATAAAAGCCTTATATGTAAACCCAAAAGCTAAACTCTCTATTAATGGTTTTGAGTCGGAGTTTATAGAGATACAAAGAGGCACAAGGCAGGGCTGCCCCTGCTCCCCGATATTATTTTCCCTGTATATTAATCCCCTAATTGTAAAATTGCTTTCTTCACCTTTCATTCAACCTGTTAAGGTGGGTCTGTTTTCAACAAAAGTATTGGCGTATGCCGATGATGTGGCTGTCTTAACTACCAATCCTGCCGAAGCTATCCAGGAAATCGAGCTAACTACCCAGACCTTTGGCTCTTTTTCAGCCTATTCCCTGAATAGGGACAAAACAATGGTCGTATGCACAAAAAATACTGTATTTTAAAGCCCGTATAAAGTGAAACAGACTACCTACTTGGGGGTCAATATCTCTTCCGATGTAAATGAAATCAACCATCTAAACTATACTCCCTTGATTAATAAAATCAAAGACGATCTTAGGAGAGTGGATAATTTACATCTGTCCATAATTGGAAGGGCTAATTACCTAAAAATGACTGTCTTCCCAAAGATACTTTACCTGTTTCGAGCTATCCCACTGCTGGCAGGGGGTAGTTTTATTAAGATCCTTGACTCCTCCATGTCTAAATTTATATGGAGCTTTGGAAAGATTAGAAGAGCGTTACCATTTTTGACTCTACCCCAAGATAGGGGAGGGCTAGCTATCCCCAGCCTAACTTTATATCTATGGGCAACACTCATTCAACATATGGGTCCTCTTTTAACTTATAAAGTAGCCACCACAACTACTGTTACATCTTATATCCCTTCTATCTATGAGCTGAGTCCTGGGGTCAAATGTCAAGGGCTATTCCTAAGGCAGGTTGAACCATCGTACTACAAAAAAATTAAGTTAAAGGTAGTTAAGGATGCATGGAATGTTTGGAAATTAGTATCTAAACAATTAGCTATTCCGAAATTTACAAAATACACTCCACTATGGCGTAGCTCGATCCTTTCGGCCTGCCTAGATGATAGCACTTCTCGAAGGTGGGAAATATTAGGCATTAATACAGTCGCGGATTTTTTTGGTCAAGAAACTTCACCCTCATTTCAATGGTTGCAACAGAAGTATACTATCTCCCCAACTGATCTTTTTAAATTTTTTCAGGTATCTACAAGTATTCATAACTGTATTCCCAGAATTAAATTAGATAGTATTTATTTTTTTTCAATTATTGGGAAGCGCTCTACTAGTATTGGTAATTTATATCAGACCTTGATGGAGAAAACCACGGACGACTTAGAACGGGTTGGGCAAGCCTGGGTGGCAAGGTTAGGTAATCCAAATATCGATATTGACCTTTCCCTGGCCCTATCATCGAAATTGTTTATCGCCTCTAATCTTAAAGCCCAATACTACAGAGTCATATACAACTTGTACTATACACCCGCAAAACTCTTCTCCTGGGGGCTGAGGGCTGATGACAACTGCCCAAGATGTACACAACCTCAAGCAAACTTAATACACATGTTCGCCGAATGCCCCAAGTTGGACCTATTAAAAACAATGATTAGGGGATTTTGGACTCAAATATTTGGACAAAATATACGGGAGTCAGAAACCCTCTACCTATTGGGCCATGATGAATCCCTTGGCCACAGTATCGACGAACAAAGAATCATCTTTATAGGTACCGCAATTTTTCGTATTATTTTAGCTGCTCGGTGGAAGGATTCAGAACCCCCTACATTTCAGATGTGGCTTAGCCGATTCCTAGCTACCTATAAACAAGAGATCTCAATTTATGGTACTAGAGGTAAAAAAGCTAGGCTACTTGGGACACAGATTTGGGCCCCAATTTCTAGGTGGTATGGTAATATGAGGCCTGTTGATATTGATGATTTGACTTGATTGGTTCAAACTTAACCAACATTTGCCATATTCAATTCTCCTTTTCGTTCTTACGCTCTCTTTTTAATTATCTTTATACTATTTTCCTTTAGATTGCATACTCAGGAATATGCATTTTTGTAACTTTTTCTGTTTTATTGTAATTGTAAAAAAAAAAAAAAATCTTTACATTTCTGGACATGTAATGAATTTGTATTGTCGGAAAAAATTCAATTTTTCCCTTTTTGTCTGAATTTTGCTCAATAAAAATTGTAAAAAAAAAAAAAAAAGAAAGAGAGTCTTGCTGGTAAGTACTGGTTTAGGTTTTAGGACAGAGCAGTGGTGTTCAGGGAGTTTTGGGGCTCAAGGTGGAAATGAGAATGTATAAATGAGAATTCACTCACATCATTACTACATGCTAAAGAGACACTTGGTAAGCAATTTCTTCAGCTCTCGCAGGCCTGACTCAAACCATGTCTACATGCTTTGCATTAATTGTAAACACATCAACCAAACAAATTATTCTACCACCATTTTGTGAAATAAAGTCTGACTCACACTGTGATCTTAGTTGAATAAAAACAGAAAAATGTTGCACACTATACTGTAAGACCGAAATTTTACCACAATCACTTGGCTGCTAGCTCAACGATTACAATTAAAGAAGAATAGTTTCTCAAATATTTTTTAATTTTTAAATATACATTTATTTTTCAGAATTTTCAAAATCTAATAGCACTTCCAACATTATTTGGTCTGGAATTTCTTCGTCCAAAATCTCCAGACATGATTCCTCGAACTCATACATGTCCAACACTTCAAAAAATTCATGGTCCATTGACTCGACAAAAAAATGATATAGTATGTCCTCCAACGATTGCCTCTTCTTCAATGTTGCTGTCAGTAAAAGGATTATTCAAATCTTCAAGGAGACTTGCTGAAATTTAAAATGTTAATTCCAATGTCTCCTCAATTTGCTTCATTTCCTTTTTTTTTTAAAATTTGTTGTAATACCGTACAAAAAACCCCTTTAATTTCCCGTTTTTAGTAATAGATAATATAAAACTAGCTTTTTCACCACTTTTATTCTTTCAAATTATTATACAGACACTTTTCTCAAATACTTTCTATGATTATATCACTTAAATTTGTTTATAAGAATTTATACTTATAAAATGACCTGACTGACTTTGTGAGTACATGTATTCCCATATTTTCAAACACATCAACCAAGCAAATTATTCGGTCAGAATTTTCCTGAAATGATTACTAAATGCTAGTGAAAGAGTTTCTATGGCACTTATAGTGAAGTGAGGGAAGAGATATGAAGGTGAGGAAAGGAGAGTGAAAAAAAGCATATTAAGAGAAAAGAAAAAGGAGTAAGTGAAACAGAAGGATTTTTTGTAAAATAGGAGAGGAAGGAAAAAGAACAGTGGTGGAGAGAAAGGGAGACAGTGAGAGAGAGAGAAAGAGAGGGAGAGTGAGAAACTTACACATTAGAAAACATTTTTCTTATTAACTTAAATAATACAACTTAGTTGCCTTTATAATTCAACTACTTACCTTTAAAAATGCTGCTGATGATTTAGTACAGTGTGAATCAGACACCAGTTATTGTAAACCAAAAATCTCTCAAATGTACCTCAGACACTGCAATCACAAAATGGCCGTGATTTCCTGTCATTTTTCACACATACATAACCAATCAAATTTCTTCCCACACAAATACTAAACCAAACTAACATTTTAATTGGTTGTACATTTCAACACTTTCAAACTCACATAATGCTCAACCTACCCCCACTGATCTCTCTGCCTCTTACCATGGTAACTCTCCATGGATCACCTATCTAAACTCAAAAGGTTAAACGTTCATCACTCAATGTTGCAAACCAATCAGCAAGTGTGTTTGACTACTCAATATACCAGCTTATCCTGTCCAATGTTCTTTTCAATGACTTTTTCCAAACCAATAGTATTATTCCTTTTTAAAAACAGTACTATGCACCCTAGTTTTCAATGTTCAATTATCAGAAACCACCAATCATTTTATTTTTTCAAGTGCACTGAATCTCATCAACATTTTTTTCTAAACTCTGATTTTTAAAACACAACTGTTCTTTTTAGAGACATCCAACATCTAAACACTGAAACTTGTAATTAAAGTGTTTTTTTTGTTTTTTTTCCGAATGACGAAATGGCGGCCAAAAGGGTGCGAGCACTGTGCGCACACCTCGCGATTAAAAAAAATAATTAAAAAAAATTGGAAACTCGGGGTCCTTTAGGGACCCCCTGAGAAAACCTAGGGGGTCAGGGAGTCTCTACCTTGCCCCCTTCTCAAATTTGCCACTTTTGTTTTGCACCATTCTCTTAAAATACACAAAATGGCGTCTGGAGGGTGCGAGCACCGTGCGCGCACCCCGTGATTTTTTTTTAAATAAAAAAATATTTTCACATTATCCATTTTTGTTTTTGGCTCTGTTTTGCTTCAGAAACACAAAATTGCGGCTAACGGGTGCGAGCACCGTGCGCGCACACCACGATTTTATTTGTTTAAAAAAAAGATTTTTGGAACCTTCAGGGGTCCTTCAGGGACGCCCTCGGAAGGCCTAGGGGATCAGGGAGACTCTACCCTCCCCCCTTCTCAAATTTGCCACTTTTGTTTTGCACCATTCTCTTAAAATACACAAAATGGCGTCTGGAGGGTGCGAGCACCGTGCGCGCACCCCGTAATTTTTTTTTAAATAAAAAAATATTATTTTGGGCCTTCAGAACTCCTTCAGTGACCCCCTGAGAAGGCCTAGGGGGTCAGGGAGATTCCACTCTGGCCCCTTTTCATGTTTCCCACTTTTTTTTAGGCTCCCTTCTGCCTCAAAAACAAAATGGCGGCCAGCACTTCCTGATTTCTACTGATTCGAATGTTGACAGACATCCAACAGCAAATCAAAAATTCTGCTCGTGCACGGGAAGGTGCGCGCGCGGTGCGCGCTTATAGATATATAGTTTTTTTAAATACGATTTTCTCAAAAACTACTGGAAGAATTTACACCATTTAAACAAAAGGCCGTACTGCGGAACCAGTCCCTACCATTTTGCCAAGTTTGGTGTAATTCCGTTCAGCCGTTCGGGCTGTAGCGGTGTCTAATCGTCCTATGGAAAATAACATGGGAAAACACGTTTTGGGAACCCCCCTTTTTTCTCAGCCCCCACTTGACAAATCCCCCCAAAACTTACAAGTTAGAAGCGGGCCATCTTCTTTGAGAAATTCGCGAAAATTCATCAACTGGCACCAAAGTTATTTCCAATAGAATGTTGCGGATTTCCTATGGAAACTAGGCCCTAACTATAACTACCTACTGGCGACTGCCAGTAGGTAATACATATATATATATATATATATATATATATATATTACCTACTGGCGGTCGCCAGTAGGTATATATAGTTAGGATTTTTTCCCTATGGGATTTTTGAAAATTCTATGTCTAATAACTTTGGCGTTTGTGGACGGAATTGTCTGAAATTTTCAGGAAAATGGAACATTTTGTTTCTGAGCAGCCCCTGAAAATTTGGGGGGGGTTCGTCAAGGGGGGGCTGAGAAAAAAGGGGGGTCCCAAAAGGTGTTTTTCCAATGTTAATTTCCATAGGGCGGTTGGCCTCACTTTTAGCCCGAACGGCTGAATGGATTTGCACGAAACTTGGCAAAATTGTAGGGACTGTTAGCCCGATGTGCCTTTGCTAGGTCTCAATATATGTGCTCCAGTGGATTTTGAGAAATTAACGTTCAAAAAAAGATATATATCTGTAAGCGCGCTCTGGGCAGCGCTCCGGTTCGCGTACTTTACGCGTAACGGAACTTCGCGAAGCGAAGCTGATTGGCTCTCCGGTGTCTGTCAACATTCTAAACAGTCCGGAGCGGCCGCCATCTTGTCTCTCGGTAGGATCGAGAGACAAGAGGAGGCCAAAACAAAGGGGGAAATGACCATAAGGGGGCATAGTAGATCCTCCCTGACCCCCTAGGTTTGATGTGGAGGCTTTAAAAGGGCCCCGCAGGGCAAAAAAAAAAAAAAATAATAATAATTTTTTGCGTGGGGAGCGCCCGGTTCGCGAACCGGGAAGCGTTCTGGGGAGCGTACTATGAGGAAAAAAGAATGATAGACTTTTCAAATACTGTATGTTAATTGATTGTTGGTTTTGTTGATTATTTTTTAATTTCTTTATTTTTTAAGCAATTATTTATTATTGTGATTGTGTTTCAAAATTTAATAACATTTCTAACATTTCACTGTCTGAAATGTCGTCATTTTCATTGAACATAGCTTGTAATCTATGAGGGTGTAAAATTTCCTCATTTTGAAGGAGGTCATCCACTGCTTGCACACATTGCAGTAGTTCTTGGTCCCAAGTTTCATCCATAAATTCTATATAATTTGGATAAATTAATTCTTGGCTGCTCTCTTGCAGGACAATTTGAAATGAAACTTTCTGTTCGCCTTCCATGTTGCCTGAAATTTGGATAAAAAAAAATATATTAGTAGAGATAGGGCACTGTTGGGATTAATTTTAGATAGGCAGTTTTTATCAGTGAATTTATCTTTGGGCAGTGTATAGTATCAGAGTGGAAGTAGGAATATAAAAAAGTGTATGTGATTTAACGTAAGTAAATTCATAATTATACAAGAGAAGCCTAACTCCATCCATAACTATAACAGAGAAGTCTATCTAAATCTATAACTACTACAGAGGGATAGTATATAACTATCAGAAAACGTTTACCATATTAACTGATAGTGCACAATATAGTTCAGTTTTTAAAATAACAACTTACCTTTAGAAAGAAGTTGAAGTGATTAGTGAAAATCCAATTGAAATGTACACCAAGAAGTAGTAGTCAAAATGGCTGTGTTTCATTCTCTTCCTTTATATATATTCAGGTATATAACCAATCAAATGTGAGGTAAAAAAAGTAGAAAATTAAAGTAACATTTTCATTGGTTGTCAATTCCAACACTTCAGATGTGTTCTGTGAAGTAATTTACCTCGGGGTATTTAGAGAGGTCTACAGGCTAAATGGCTAAATGGAATTCCAACCAAATTTGTGAAAATGGTAGGGATTGGTATGTAGTATGAGCTAATCTATATTTGGTGAGAGTGTCTCCAGTCGTTTTTCTGTAAATTACTTTCCCACCTTTTTTGATGGTGCGCTTCCCAGGGAGCGACCCGGTACGCGAACTGGCGAGCGCCCCGGTACGCGAACCTTAAGCGTTACGGGAGTCCACCATTTTGTGTTTCGGTCGACTTAAGATACAAGATGGAGGGCAAATAATGTTCAGAATGGGTAGAAGGGGGCACGGTAGACTTATCTTGACCCCCTAGGTTTTCTGAGGGTGGCTAAGGAGGCTTATATGTGCGAAAAAAACATTTTTTGAAAAAATTTCGTGAGGTTAGCTTCCGGTTCGCGTACCGGGTAGCGCCCCGGGGAGCGTACTTTGTTGAAAATTAGTGAAAAAAGTTAGAGTAAAATAATAATTGTGAGTGATCAGATGTAGGGTAGCTCTGAGAAGAGCTTTTGGGTTTATGGTACATTTAGGTACTTATAAGTAGGTACCAATGCACAGTCTTAAATTCAGAATAAAAATTCTGTTGCCCTCATCTGAGAAATGAACTCCATCTCCTCTGTAGATATCTTTCATGTAGTAACGCAAGTTATTGTTGTACACGGAGGCCATTCCATGGTCTCTCATGTAAGCTGAAACAGATTTGTTTACATGCTTCCTCGACTTCTCAATTTGTGGACAAAATTGGTTTGACCACCTCCATTTCTGTCTTTGGCATATATTTGAATAGAGCGGTAACTGCAAACACAACAATGATGGACAGAATGTGGATCAATGTCACACATTCACCCCAGTCCAAAGATCTGGGCCCAAATCCATCGTTTTTCCACTCCACACCACCCTGGGTTAGACAATGGCGATATGCAAATCAGCGCTGACCCTGTGCCCCATGGGAACAGTCCAGTCCGAACTACAAAAGCCATGTCCTTCCCAGAACGGAAACAAGCATCCGAGGTGTCCTTCCCAGAACGGAAACAAGCATCCGAGATTATATATTTGAATATACCAAGGCAGTCTGAGGAAAAAGTGCCATTAATTGCTCAAAGGTGTCCTTTAAAAGCATTTCCAGACCTACCCCAGTCAAAGTGCCCAAATCATTACCTCCACAGTGCACAATTAACAGGTCAGGTTTTGGCAAATGCATAAAGGTTTTCACCAATGGTATCAATTGGTGATATTGTAATCCTCTGTGGCCAAACCACTTAATTTCCACATCTTGTAAATTGAGGTTAGGTAAATTTCTGTTCTCAGCATACCTCTGAGCCCAATAGATGTAACTATGTCCAACAATCCAGACAGAAAACATGGTGAGAGAAGGTTCTCCTGCAGTCAGATGAAGTGTGGCAATGAAATGGCAGTTGAAAAAATAAGAGTTTAAAATGAAAAAAACTGTGGAGTTTCTGTGTTAATGAAGCAGTAACAGTGATTGGTGGATTTTGATTGCTGAAAACAGAAAGTTAGGGTGCATGGATGAGTTCTTTGAAAGATGTATTTTGAGTGGTCAAGAAAAAAACATTAAATGAAAGAATGCACTGGATATGAGGTGCACTGAGAGTTCAGAGTTCAATTGCAACATTGTTGTGTGAACTTGCAAACACCAGAGGTCTTCCAAGAGGTGGTTGCTATGCAAAAAAGGCAGAGAGGGCAGAGGGGGGAAGGGTTTTGATTTGAAAAAAAGTGAGGGAAGAGTTTTGATTGGGTGACATGAGAGATATGTGTGAAGAATTACAGCATTTGTGTGCTTTTGATAGCTGCAGACTCTGGAGTGCATACCTTTTGCTCTGCTGAAGACAAATTGGTGTGTTTCTGAGACTGTTTTGAAACTCAAAGTATTTGCTAAGGTGAGAAAATATTTCTTTAATTTAGATAGAGAATAGTGTGCTTTAAGGAGAAAATTATGAAGAAAGTTGTGTTTTTCAAATGTTGCTTTGTCTCAAGTGTTTTACAAATAGATTTTGTTTCTTTGAGAAATTGTAATTGGAGAAAATGTGAAGAATTGGTACTGACAGGGTTTTTTTGTGCATAGGAGCTGTGGAGTGTTTTCAAATTATGACTTGAAAATCGTTTTTGAGGAAAAGGAATGGTTTTAATATTTATGACAAGGACATAATGGTGTATGCTTCTTTATAAGGCAATTGAGTGTCTCTGATGTTATTTTTCCCATTTTAATGTAAGACCTTTCCCTGTGGAGCAAATTGCTTGTAAATTTGCTCCCACCTGTGCATGGCAAATTTAGATTTTGAATGTTTGCGTTACATAGCCATGTTAAAAGTGACCCAAACATGCTGCAAAGGCAATCAAAAAACGCTTTCATGTGTCTTAAGGACATTTTAAGTCATTTCCCCATGTGGAGTGTTTTCAAATTATGATTTGAAAATCGTTTTTGGGGAAAAGGAATGGTTTTAATATTTATGACAAGGACATAATGGTGTATGCTTCTTTATAAGGCAATTTAGTGTCTCTGATGTTATTTTTCCCATTTTAATGTAAGACCTTTCCCTGTGGAGCAAATTCCTTGTAAATATGCTCCCACCTGTGCATGGCAAATTTAGATTTTGAATGTTTGCGTTACATAGCCATGTTAAAAGTGACCCAAACATGCTGCAAAGGCAATCAAAAAACGCTTTCATGTGTCTTAAGGACATTTTAAGTCATTTCCCCATGTGCAGTGTTTTCAAATTATGATTTGAAAATCGTTTTTGGGGAAAAGGAATGGTTTTAATATTTATGACAAGGACATAATGGTGTATGCTTCTTTATAAGGCAATTGAGTGTCTCTGAAGTTATTTTTCCCATATTAAATTAAAAGACATTTCCCCGTGGAGCAAATTCCTTGTAAATATGCTCCCACCTGTGCATGGTAAATTTAGATTTTGACTGTTTGAGTTACATAGCCATGTTAAAAGTGACCCAAAAAAGTTGCAAAGCCTTTAAAAAAACACTTTCATGTGTCTTAAGGACATTTTAAGTCATTTCCCCGTGGGCAGTGTTTTCAAATTATGACTTGAAAATCGTTTTTGAGGTAAAGGAATGTTGTTAAAATTTATGTGCGCCATATGCCCCCAAATTTCTTTTTCAGGGGTGCAGCAGGGTGTTCTTGAGACACCCCTGCACCTTTGGAAAAATTCCTAATTTGCGATGAGCTAATTGCTAATCGCAAATTGCACCTTCATTCCTATGGGCCTCCTGGCCCATGGAAATGAATGGGTAATTTGCAATTAGCAATTTGCTCATCGCAAATTAGGAATGGTAAAGAATCGCTATTTATTCCTTAAAATTCGCTATTTAGGAAATGCAAAATAGTTTGATGATACATATGGCGGTTCATCTCTAACAAGATAAGAAGCTTAGGGATACATTTATGATGACTGGCGCAATGAAGTGGACAACACTTACTTCATTGGTAGACCTTTACATGTATTATCTCCTCTGTATTCTTCATCAAGCGTAACTTTCATCTGCAATCCTGAGAAGGCCTCAACCTTAAACAAACCTCTGGATAGGCCACACCTTATCGTCATCCTGAATTAATCATTTAAAATGCTAGGGACAGATTTATGATAGGTGTATGCCTCTTTTGCGCCACTGTGCGTCACTTTTGTGATGCAGCGGCGGTGCAAAAGATTTGCTATGAGGCGACAAAATTACAAATTGATGTGTCATGGTGTAAAAAAAACGTGCCACATGAAACCGATGCAGCAGAGATGCAAAAGATGCACCATGTTGCAAGACAGGCCTCACTTGGGGCCATATGTATCAAGCTAATTAGCATTTGCAAAGGCCGAAATTCTGCGAATTTCGGCCTTTGCGAATGCTAATTAGACAAATGGTATGTATCAAACAAGTTTGATGCAAAATAAGGAATAGCAAAATTTGCTATTCCTTATTTTGCCATTGCACTGAAGGATTTGCAAATTTAGCGATTTCTTAAATGCAATGTATCAAACAAAAAATATGCAAAAAATGCCATTAAGGATTTGCAAATTACCACCAACTTCTAGTTGGTGGTAATTTGCGAATTCTTTTCAAAAAGTTTTTTTTACAAAAGGTGCCATATGACGCCCATACATGCCCTTAGGGCATGTATGTGCGCAATATGCCCCCAAATTTCTTTTTCAGGGGTGCAGCAGGGTGTTCTTGAGACACCGCTGCACCCTTGGAAAAATTCCTAATTTGCGATGAGCTAATTGCTAATCGCAAATTGCACCTTCATTCCTATGGGCCTTCTGGCCCATGGAAATGAATGGGTAATTTGCAATTAGCAATTTGCTCATCGCAAATTAGGAATGGTAAAGAATTGCTATTTATTCCTTAAAATTCGCTATTTAGGAAATGCAAAATAGTTTGATGATACCTATGGCGGTTCATCTCTAACAAGATAAGAAGCTTAGGGATACATTTATGATGACTGGCGCAATGAAGTGGACATCACTTACTTCATTGGTAGGCCTTTACATGTATTATCTCCTCTGTATTCTTCATCAAGCGTAACTTTAATCTGCAATCCTGAGTAGGTCTCACCTTAAACAAACCTCTGGATAGGCCACACCTTATCGTCATCCTGAATTAATCATTTAAAATGCAAGGGACAGATTTATGATAGGTGTATGCCTCTTTTGCGCCACTGTGCGTCACTTTTCTGATGCAGCGGCGGTGCAAAAGATTTGCTATGAGGCGACAAAATTACAAATTGATGCATTTAGGCAGATGTGTCATGGTGTAAAAAAAACGTGCCACATGAAACCGATGCAGCAGTGATGCAAAAGATGCACCATGTTGTAAGACAGGCCTCACTTGGGGCCATATGTATCAAGCTAATTAGCATTCGCAAAGGCCAAAATTCTGCGAATTTCGGCCTTTGCGAATGCTAATTAGACAAATGGTATGTATCAAACAAGTTTGATGCAAAATAAGGAATAGCAAAATTTGCTATTCCTTATTTTGCGATTGCACTTAAGGATTTGCAAATTTTGCGATTCATTAAATGCAATGTATCAAACAAAAAATATGCAAAAAATGCCATTAAGGATTTGCAAATTACCACCAACTTCTACTTGGTGGTAATTTGCGAATTCTTTTCAAAAAGCTTTTTTTCCAAAAAACAAAAGGTGCCATATGACGCCCATACATGCCCTTAGGGCATGTATGTGCGCCATATGCCCCCAAATTTCTTTTTCAGGGGTGCAGCAGGGTGTTCTTGAGACACCCCTGCACCCTTGGAAAAATTCCTAATTTGCGATGAGCTAATTGCTAATCGCAAATTGCACCTTCATTCCTATGGGCCTCCTGGCCCATGGAAATGAATGGGTAATTTGCAATTAGCAATTTGCTCATTGCAAATTAGGAATGGTAAAGAATCGCTATTTATTCCTTAAAATTCGCTATTTAGGAAATGCAAAATAGTTTGATTATACATATGGCAGTTCATCTCTAACAAGATAAGAAGCTTAGGGATAGATTTATGATGACTGGTGCATCACCAGGGATGTGCCAGTCATCCTGTGCCGCTGTTCCGCCACCCATGGTGTGCTGCATTTACAATGCGGCACAGCATGGGGCAAAAATGGCACAGATGCGTGACGCATCTGTGCCGTAAAGGTGGAGCATTGCTGGAGTTGTATCGCAAGTGCGATGCAGCTCCAGCAAGGCTCAGGGGTGCCCCATCTCCACAATGCTGCATCAAGACCTATGCCTGCTTCAAGCAGGCGCAGGGTTTTGACGCAGCTTTGTCCTATCTGATTGTAAATGCGGCACACCATGGGTGGCAGAGCAGCGGTGCACGTTAACTGGTGCATGCCTGGGGATGTGCCAGTTAACATAAATCTGCCCCTTTACATTTAAGTATGTGCAGGGGACACAGAGTCGGTGAGGCTTATCCAAGGTTAAGAAGAGATGAGTCCTGTTCACTGAAAAATTGGACATAGGCTTCACCTTCTCAGCATCGCTGGACATGGCTAAATAATAGCTGCAAAATGTTACTCTTGTTAAACAATTTTACTATTATAATCTCTGAGATTTGTCTCTTACTCTGCAACATCTCATTGTTGTTATCTTTCTTTAAAGATAAAGACAACATCAACATGAGCGACAATCAGCAATCAGTTGATTTCGACCTCATCATTGAACTCGTAATTGAAACATCAGTGGATGTTGATCCCTTGGATGATTTAAATCCTGAGGATGAAGAAGAACGTGATGAGGATGCAGATTTGTCAGAATTGTATGACATAGGATGGGAAGCTGACGTGCTTGAGCCTATGGAACTATAAACATTTATTTAAAAAATTTATAATAAATAAAAAGTAAAAATGTAAACCGTTTAATTTAAAAATAAAGACACCTTCAAAAACAGGTTATGTGTAGTGTCTTCAATAAAATATTAAAATATGCTCATAAAATTAGATCAGATTCACATATAAAATAGCACAGGTAAAATGAATATAAATTCCATTTCTTTTCTGCTATTTCTGTATTCTAAATTTGCCAAGCACTAAAAAATCTTCTATGTAAAAATGTCAAGTAGTGTTTTAAGTTTTTGATTACTGTTATTGATTTACTGTTGGGTAATAGTGGTTAATAAAAATTTTTAATATATTTTACCACAGATTCAACTGCAGATCATTTCAAGATTTCACCATGCCAACCAAAGAAAGACTGAGAAAGGCTGCAAAACGTCAAAGACAGCAGGTCAATGAAAAAAAGCAGCAGTCCTCTACCAAAAAAACTTGTCAAGTCACCAAGAAAGCACCGGGTAAGAGTACAAAAACATTCATAAGAAATATCTGTAGTAAAAAAAAATATTACTACAGAAAATGTTTCAGTCCAGAAAAAGAGAAGCAATTCAAACGGAAAGGAAAGGCCAATGAAAAATGTTACTGCTAGAGCAAGAGATAACTCTGTGCATGATAGTAGAAGGAAACAACAGTTTAGGGACATTCGTAAACGAATGTTCCGCAACAGGATAATTGGCAATTTGTTAAAAAATATTAAGAAAGGTCAACAGAAAGTGGTTTTTTATAAGAGAAAAAAAATAGTTGAGAAAGTTATTGATCAGGCATTTGAAATTAAACGTAAGTTATTTATTTTGATAATCAATAGAATTAGGAAGCTAAACAAGGCAATTTATGATTTCAAAAGATATAGTAGATGGAAGAGAATAGTTAATCGTAGTAATTTTTGTGAAGTTTTTTCTGGAGAATGGATGCATAGTTCAAGCTGTGAGGCATTTTTTAATGAGGAGAGTTATTTCCAGGATAATGATTTGGTGCATGCAGTTGACACCAGTGGTCGAGCTTATGAAGTGAAAGATGGTTGTCCAGTTGAAAAAGAAAAACTTGTGACAACAGAGGCAGAAGAGGTGTTAGGTAATGAGGTTTTAGGAAGACGTCCTAAGGGTCCTGTGTACACCTGGAAGTGTAGTAGTATTTGCAGTGTGCGACAGGATTCCATCAATTTGCTTTGTGATTTTGTACGGTCATTTAATAAGAAAAGTTAGAAGCAGAAAATGAAGTTGTTGCAAGAATTAGATCCTTGCAGAGTGAGAGAAGTGACAGGTTTGCATGGTCATTCACTGGCTTGTCTTTCCAGGAGAGTATGCCAGAGTGTTTTTCATCATTTCAGTATGCTAGCAGTGCATCATAATAAAGTGAGGAAATTAGTTAGAATGTTGTATTATGCTAAGAGTCCAGCAATTATGCTTAAACAATTATGCGCTGCTCTTTTGCATGGTTCTGAAATAGATGTGAAGAATATATGTGAAGAAATTGAGTTTTGTTACTTTGGAAGTAAAGAGGAGAATGTTGAAATTGACCAAGAAGAAGTGGGTAATGTGGAAGATAGTGTACAGGTTTCCAGTACAGATAATTTCCAGAGGGAAATTGCGACGTTTCAGGTGAAATCAAGTGAGAGGCCAAATTTCACTTGTGTGTGTTGTCGACGCACTTATTATAAGAATCAGACTAAGTTAGTGGATTTATATGCAAAAAGTGAAAGGGAAAATAATAGTGAATGGAAGGATATCACAACATACTTGATGGTAGAAAATTGTTTTGATTTGGGATTGGATCAACGTGTGGGTACTTATTGTTGTAACAAATTAAATCAAAACCAGATGCCTGCTAGAGCAGTTCATAATAATCTGGAATTGGTTGAGATTCCTTCTGAATTGAAGGATTTAAATACTTATGAATCTATTTTGATTCAAAGTATCCATCCCTTTCAGGCTATTGTAAGAATGGAGCCAAAGACAGGGAAATTGCCTCCATCAGATTTACAGAGAGGATTAAAGGGAAGAGTTGTTTATTTGCCTCTAGATTTGAAGAAAAACATTAACACAATTGGAGTAGAAAAAGTGGAAGAGGAACCTCTGGTTATCTTAGTTAATGGGGTTCCGACAAAGAATAAGAAAATATGGCAAGATTTAGTGGATGTTAGGAAAGTTAAAAAGGCAACATTGTATTTGAAAAAAAATAATAAATACTATAAGAATGTATATGTTGCAGTAGAGGAAGTAAGTGAGGAAGAGGTTAGCGTTTTGTGTGCTGGTCAAATTGAGAAAGTAGAACCCTCTACTAGTGAAGAAATATATGAACATTATAGTGTTCATCCTTTGCATTCCAAGGAAGTCATGGGGAATGCTATTGAGTTGTTTCAAATGAAACAAGCCAAAGGGAGTCCCATTAGTGTTTGGGAGGAAAGTTTGGAAGCTCGGTGTTTCCCACAGCTTTTTCCAACAGGTCAGGGAGGAAGATATGATGAGCGACCTCATCAAATTCCTGCTTCTGAATACCGGACTTTGCGATTGTATGCAGGAGATGCTAGGTTTCGACAATGCATTCCCTATTTGTTTCATCTCCTGTTTGAAAGCGATCTGTCTGGACTGTCATATGCAGTGAACCACATCTTGAAAAGTGGTATACACATGCAAAACATCTCGGCAAGTGACTTTATGGATAAAGTCAATGTCCAAGACAGTATTTTGGATTCTCACCTGATTAATCTCATGGCGTTTCAGCGTGGTACTAATGAGTACTGGTACCGTCGTCATGGTGATTTAAAATGTATGCTGAGGAACTTAGGAACTCCCACATGGTTCCTCACTCTGAGCTGTGCCGAGTATGGCTGGGAAGACTTACTTGAATTTCTACGAGAGGCAAATGGAAACATCGAAAACATCGAATTCAAGACACCCGGAGAACTGTGCTCTTTGGATCCAGTCAATGTATGTAGGTACTTCAATCATAGATTTGAAGCTATGATGTCTTTCATCATGAATAAGAAGAATCCACCTCTTGGAGAGGTGCTGGATTTCTTCTGGAGAAAGGAGTACCAAGCAAGAGGTGCTCCTCATATACATATGTTGCTGTGGATCAAGGATGCACCTAAATTTGGAACGGATCCAGAAGACTCAGTGATGGGTTTCATACAACAGTATTCTACGTGTGCTGTTCCAAACGCAAAGGAGAAGAAAAGCCTAAGAGAAAAAGTTCTACGTTTCCAAAGTAATCGATGTGGAAAGTACTGTCGTCGTAAATTCCGAAACAAGGACAAGTTCTACACCAAATGTCGTTTCGGCTTTCCACGACCGGTGATTTCTAAAGGAAGAGTAAACAGTTTGATGTCTTCGCTGCGACATAATGTGATGAAGAAATCACCTAAAAACACATACAATTTGAAGAGGAACGAAGAGTCTAAGTACATCAACGACTACAACCCGGTGATTTTGTCCATGTGGAATGCTAACATGGATATACAGTTTGTGGCTGATAACTGTATGGCTGTGGCTCGGTATGTGACATCTTACATCACCAAAAAAGAGAAGACAGAATTGAAGGATATGTGGGAGGACATTTCCCATGAAAAGAGCCTCAGCAAGAAGTTGTACAGTTTCAGTCTGAAGATGTTGTCGCATCGAGAAATCGGACCTTACGAATGTTCTGACCGGTTGTCTTCAGCAAGTCTCTATGCCAAGTCCAGGAGTATCGTTTGGGCGAGTCTTGGTCTTGCTGCAACGCGTAATCGAGTTCTCAAACCTGTGCGGGAAATTGAGTATTTGGCAGAAAAGGAGCCAAACAGTACCGACATTTTGAAGACCAACATGTTGGATACATATTATCCAAATCGAAGCAGTCACCTCGAGAATGTTTGTCTGTATGAGGTTCTTCAAAATTACATATTCAAGAGGAACATCAAAGAAGATACTGAGAAAGGAGTGTATGCTGTAATAGGAAGTGAGGGATGTCTGGTCAAGCAAAGAAAATGCCACTTGGTAAACCATCGAAAATTGAGTGGCGAATCTCCTGAAAAAAAGGAGTTTTTCTATTTAGCAATTTTGCAACTTTTCAAGGCTTGGCGTGCAGAAGAGGAACTGCTTGGAGATTTCCTCTGTTAGGAAGACTCTTTCAATGCTGCCAAGGAGACCATAGAATGTCCTGCTTTTCCCAAATATGTAGAAATGTTGAATGCGGAAATTGAGCAGGAAGCAACGATTGCAGCCGAGATTGCCAGAGACAGTTCTCAGGACAGTCAGAGTTCTGCTTCATTGAGTCAGGATCCACTAGGAGGACCTGTTATCGAAAATGAAGCTGCCACTGCTATGGATGAAGTGGAAAGAGCCATGGCACATGCTCAGGAGGATGCGGTTAACTTAGAAGAGTTGGAAAGACAACTCAACGTTGAGCAGAGGAAAATATATGACGAAGTTACCATGCAAATTGATCATGGATTAAGTCATGACAAGAAAGAGTGCTCATGTACGTCGTTGAAGCCTGTCCGACTGTACGTGAGTGGAGAAGCGGGAACTGGAAAAAGTTTCCTTATTAAAGCAATTTCATGTTATTTGCAGGAAAGGACAGAGTCATCGCTGTCTTGTGTTGTCACCGCTCCAACTGGACTGGCAGCACATAACATTAAAGGGATTACTTTACATCGTTTACTGATGCTGCCAGTGGAGCATGACAACAAATTACAATATCACAAGCTATCTGGAGATGCTTGTTGTGAAGTTTCAAGAATCTTGAGGAAAATGAAACTTCTTATCATTGACGAAGTAAGCATGGTTTCCAATGTCATGCTTGCCTTTGTGCATTTGAGAATGCAAGAAGTTCTCAAAACAGAGTATGATGTGTTATTTGGTGGCAAACACATCATTGTTTTCGGAGATCTTCTGCAGCTGACACCAGTGAAAGGGCAACCTGTGTTCAAAATGCTCACGCATGAAGATACCAGGAAGTGCCTAGGGAGCATTGGCAACGTCAATATATGGCTAAACTTCAATTATGCTGAACTGCATGAAAATATGCGTCAGGCGAAGGATGAAGTTTACAAGACTATTCTACAAGATGTTAGAATTGGAAAAGTGACCGAGCATGGGAAAGAAGCTTTACATGCACGATTACTGACAAATTTATATCCAGAACAAGATGTTGTGCCTGAGAATATTTTTCAGAAAATTACTGAGAAGAAATCTGGAATATGTTTGATGCCAACTCTTGCAGAATGTGCCAAATTTAACCACAAAATGTTGCATTTAGAAAGCAAGAGATTGTGAAACTGGAAGCTATTGATAGAGTAGAGCATATGGGATCAACAATTATTTTGTCTGAGAATTTGAAAACAAAATTGGATTCATTAGAGAAGACTATATCTAAAACTGCAGGTTTTTAAAAGACTCTGAATGTGTGCTTGAACTGCCGTATAATTTTAAGAAGGAATATACATGTTGAAAGAGGTCTGGTAAATGGATCAATGGGTAATGTTGTTGATTTTGTAAAATACAGAAATAGAGATGGAATTGAATTTTTAAAAATTAAATTTGATGGCATTGAGGAAGTACAGCTAATTGGTCGTTGTTCTGCTAGATTTTTGCTTGTAAAAGACTTATATGTTCGCCGTAAGCAGTTTCCTGTTTGCTTGGCATATGCGGTGACAATCCATAAATCGCAAGGTTTAAGTGTAGACAGTGCATTGGTGAATATTGGCAGTTCTGTGTTCAAGGAGGGTATGGCATATGTGGCATTGTCACGAGTTAGAACTTTATCGGGATTGTACTTGATTGAGTGTGATGTCACAAACATTTGTGCGGATCTAGATTGTGTTAAGGAATACAATAGGTTAAGAAGAGAGTATGCGCCACATTTGCCTCAATATCCTTTGTTTGAGAAACGTGTGGTAGGCCGGAAACGAAGAAATGTGACCAATACTGGGGAGGTTGTAGCAAAAAGACGAAAAGTCGATGAACCTGAAATTATAAGCAGAAAGAAAAAGGATTCTGTTGAAGATGTTGTTGGTTTTCAATTTGAAAACAGTTCTGGTGTCAACTGCTATGCTAATGTAGTGGTTAATGTTTTGTTTTCTCTAGAAAATGTAAAAGAAGAGATTGTGGTCAATTCTGATCAAAGATTTTGCAGTTTGTTAAATTCTGTGTTAGAGAAATGTAGCACTGATAGAACAAAAATAGAAAGTGTGTCTGAAATTCGAAATCTGTTAGACAGATGTTCAGGCCAAACACAATTCTCTCAAAATATTCAGCAAGATTGTCAGGAGTTTTTAATGTATATGCTTGATGTATTGCATGCTGAAGGTGTAGATGTAGATCACCTGTTTGGGCTTTCTTATCAATGGCAGCATGACTGCGAGAACTGTAGGGTATCAAGTACTACTAGTGTAGACTCAGAAAGATTTATATATTTAACTTTGCCAGACAGTAAATCAGTCTCTTTTAATAAACTAGTAAAAGCAGCTGATCACAACATGGAGTGTAGCCAATGTAAATCTGAAATGATGTCCACATTATTTATACGAACATATGGCCAGTATGTTATTTTAATGTTCCAACGATGTAGGCCTGATGGAACAAAATTGACAACTTTAATGAAAAATGTTGTGGCTTCACAGTTGTCAATATCAGGAAGGACTTTTGTAACTGCAGCAATTATATATCATGATGGTCCTTCAATAACATCAGGACATTACACAGCTTATTTAAAGTCTAGAAATGGCTGGTCATTCTGCAATGATTCTGTTTTAATTTTCACAAAAAAATTGCCGTATGACCTTAAAAACTCTTACCTGGTGTTTTTAAAACCAACATTTTAGGGAAAGAATCTCGGGATGTGCTCTGAGGAATTTCAAGAAGTTCTAATGGCTCCTACACAATTTGGCCTTGAGGATAAGTGTAGTACAAAGACATAACTTCTTACCATAACACTGGACGTCATGGAGAAATAAGTGCACTTTGAATGAGTTCAGAAAAACTGTTTCTTTTTATAAGCTAATTGAAGCAGCCAATCAAAACATGGAGTAGAGGGAATGTAAGTCTGCAATGCTGTCTACTGTTTTACATTGCTTTGTGATTAAAAGTGATGTAGAGAATTAAATAATTGTAGTAGTCATAGAGGTAGTGTAAGTCTGCTTCATAGTAAGCAGTATCAGTGTCATAGGAAATGTAGAACATGACTGAGCAAGAAGGGGAAGATATTACTAGTCCAGGATTGTGATAATGATCTTCAACATTTTAATTGTGAAAGTTGCGGAAATACAACATGACGGGATTGGCTTACAAGAATTCTAAGAGTTATAAATGGCTCAGACATGATTTGGCCTTGTGGAAACGTGTGGTAGAGAGCAAGAAGTCATTTATTGTATGTAACATGTTTTTCAAAACGATGGAGATTTTCTTTCAGAAAGTGGCGGTCTGAAAGTAATAACAGCACAAAAGAGTGTAAGCTGTTCATAGGACATCCTTCGACGTCATGGAAAGTAAGTTAACTTTAAGGAGTTCTGAATTCTGATTTGTTATGTTGTATGGGTTTTTTAAACACAATCATTTTGATTGTGTTTTTTTTTCCCCGCTGTTATATGATGAATACCTTCAAGTCACTGTTTTTAGTGAAATTTGATACATTCTGAGAACAGCAAAAATAAACCATTTAACATGTATAATTAATTCTGTACTGTTTGCATTTATGATGTACATTTAGAACTGTGTAGGAGGCATGGAGAAGGAGAGGCTTCTGTAAGTGTCAAAGTTGTTGCATACAGTGCTCATATTCTACGTAGTCTTTCATATGATAGACTACATTTCCACAATGAGATACCTAAGCAAAGAAAACACAGGTGATATGATTGTGGAATGAGCAAAATAAATTGCACATTTTTCAATTATATTACCTGTGTTTCCTAACATTACACATCACATTGTGTAGATGAGGTTTAGGCCTGTTCCTGGAGACAGAGGAGGTCTGACATTTGTTCAAGAGTGCAGTGGACATGACTCACTTCGTTGGTAGGCCTCCACATGTATTATCTCCTCTGTATTCTTCAACAAACCTAAATTCCATCTGCAACCCTGAGTAGGACTTACCTGAAACAAATCTGTGCATAGGTTGCACCTTATTGGCATCTTCAAACAATCATTTAAAATGTTAGGGTCAGATTTATGGTGGCCGTGCGCCTCTTTTGCTCCATTGTGGGTCACTTTTGTGTAAAAGATGCACCATGTTGCAAGATAGGTTTCAGTTCATCTCCAGCAAGATACCATCAGTTTAAAATGTATATAATTAGCACTGTGTAGGGAGCATGCAGAAGCTGAAGCTTTTGTAAGTGTCAAAGTTGTTGCACGCAGTGCTGCACTTCTGGGTACTGTTTAATATGCTGCACTACATCTGCACTATGAGATACCTAAGCCTAGGCAACACAGGTGATGTGATTGTGAAATGAGGAAAAGAAACTCCACATTTTTCAATTACATCACCTGTGTTTCCTAAGTTTACGAATGACATTGTGCAGATGAAGTTTAGGTCTGTCCACGGACACAGAAGAGGTCTGGCCTTTGTTCAAGAATGAAGTGGACATGACTTACTTCATTGGTAGGCCTTCACATGTATTATGTCCTCTGTTCTCTTCAACAACTCGAAATTTCATTTGGAACCCTGAGTAGGCCTCACCTCAAACAAACCTCTGGATAGGACACATCTTATTGGCATCCTGAAACAAATATTTAAAATGTTAGTGTCTTGCGACACTTTTGTGAAACAACAGCAGTGCAAAAGATGCACCATTTTTTAAGATAGGCCTCACTTCATCTGCATCAAGATACTGTTAGTTTAAAATGTATATCTTTAGGATTGTGTAGGGGGCCTGGAGAAGCAGAAGCTTCTGTAAGTGTCAAAGTTGTTGAAAAACTGTTTGTCCTTCAATCTTTTCCCTTGTCTTTTCTAATTTTTAAATACATGTTTTAATATTTTTCAAATGTTTGTTCTCTCTTTCACAGATTGAAAGTATAAAAACAAAAAGTGAGTAAGTTAAGGACAATTATAAGGTAAATGTTTTGTACTCTTTTCGTTACATTTCTATCACATTCACCTACTAGTAGTTTGACAGTTTCATTTCTTTAACCCTCAGTTTCCTGCCTTTGCTACTTCCCTCATTCCTTTCTCTATTACCTACTTACTCTACTCCTTCCACTCCTTTTCTCAGTCCCTCTCTTCTCATAGTTCCTCACTCTTGTTCACTCACTCCGTCTCTATTACTCTTAGTGTCTTTGACTGATCACTCTTTCACTACTTGTTCATTGTGCTTCTTCTGTGTAGTTGAACCACACTAAGGGGCATATTATGAACACAGCCAATAAAATTATTGCTGTTTTTATTGGCAGAAAAGTGTTGCAAAAGTGGTTTTAGCGGCAGTTTTCCGCCGCAAAAGCGGCTTTAGTGACACATTTCTGCCGATAAAAGCTGTAAAACTTTTATTGCCTATGTTGATGATATGGCTCTATGTTATTTACATTTCTTTGCTGTTTCAATTAATCTTTTTCTGTTATTTTTTCTTTTTTGTTTTCTGTTTTTTCTTTCTGTTATTCCACATGTTTTACTCTGATTTTGAACATTCACTCACATTCTCCAAGAAACTCTTCTTTGTTATTGTTCTACTCTCTTTTTTTTCTTTCACTTCCTTATCTATTTTGTTTTTCACAATTATACCCTCTTCCATCTTTTCTTCGGTAAATAGATCTATTAAACAGTATGTCTGGTTTACTCCCTATAGCTGTCTTTCTTTTAACATTACTCTCTGTTTACTTCCCTTATACTTACTCTTCTTTTTTTTTTTTTTTTGGTTCGCTCCCGGTTCGCGAACCGGAAAGCGAACTGGGAAGCGAACTAAAAGAAATAGAGCTTGCCAGAGTGCTAAACATTCTAGCAATTTTTTTTGAAAGGGGAGGTAGTTCTGAAAAGAACTTTTTTTTAAATGTTTTTGTTGTTTTATATATTTTTATTTTTTTTTTAACATTTTTAGTTTTTTTTGTATTTTTTGAACAGTTTTATGTTTTTTTTTGTTTTTGATGGAGGGGAAACAACAAAAAACAGGCATTGAAAAGGGCTCAACAGGAGCAAAAAAAAAATTACTGTCTGGGGCGGTTAGGGCAATTGTGATTTACATAAGCTACATTGATTAACGTAATGCTCATGTTACCACATGATAGCAATGCACCGCAGTACATACAAGTAAATTTCATATGTGCAAAATTCTCCTGGATGTTTGGCACGGTTTCCCGTGCCTCTGCTCCTGTCAACGATATTAGTGATGTTGACCTGGCCACAGGAGTTGTTGTTGGGTTATCTTGCATGTCACGTATCTCCGCCCGGCTGTAGTTCAATGGATGCCACCTGTTCATGTGACGATATATTGTATAGTTTCCGTAGCTATATTTTTTATCAGAGCCTCTAGATAACCGGTCTTTCTAATCAGGCAGGTGACATACCTAGCATTTACTTTTTTTTGCCCTCGAGGGAGTGAAAAAAACTGCCAAATAAAGCTGGCTTTCCGACGGGAAACCCGGGGCACCTCCTGTAAGAACTGTGGTCCTTCGGTCTCCTCTTCCTCTAGTTCATCCTCTTCCTCCTCTGTCTGGGTGATAAACTGGGGAGGTGGTCCTCTCTTCCCATGAGGAGGTGGAGGTGGTGGTGGGGGTGCACCAGCTGAAGCAACTACTGAAGCCATTGCTCAACTATCAAAAATGGTCTTCCTCTCACAAAGATGAAAGTCAGAGTGAGGAAAGAAGGAGGGGTTTTCATCATTTGGGAAAAACAATAGTTCTAAACCAATCAAAAGTGTTATTTTTAGGTCACCTGACCTAGCCTTACATCATTATGAAACCAAAAAGGGATTGAACCAATGAAAAGTTTTATTAACAAGTCACATGACCTCTTACGCTTAAGTTACGCGCTGCGGAACGCGCCCCGGATCGCTTCCGGGTCGCTGCGCTTCGCGCCTCTGTTCGCGCTCCGGAGCACTTCCGGGTGCGCTAACGCGGCGCGTCATAAGACGCATTACGCGGCAACGCGATACGTCGCGCTTTCGCGATGCGCCGCGGATCGCTTCCGGGGAGCTGCGCTTCGCGCCTCGGTTCGCGCTCCAGAGCACTTCCGGGTGCGCTAACGCGGCGCGTCATAAGACGCATTACGCGGCAACGCGATACGTCGCGCTTTCGCGACGCGCCGCGAATCGCTTCCGGGGAGCTGCGCTTCGCATCTCAGTTCGCGTACCGGAGCACTTCCGGGTGCGCTAACGCAGCGCATCATAAGACGCATTACACGACAACGTGATACGTCGCGCTTCCGCGACGCGTCACGATGTTGATTTGTAACGCGGCAGTTGCGCAAACGGAACGTTTACCGGTTCGCGGACCGGGTCGCGGCATCAAATTGAGCTAACGGGAAGCTTCCCGGTTCGCGAACCGGGAGCGAAGAAAAAAAACATATTAAAAAAAAAATTATTAATAAACATATAAAATATATTTTTGGATTTAAAGAAGAATACATTTTACAGCTACAGATATTAGCTTTTAAAAAACCAATGAAATTCACTGAAAAAACCATAGGTTATAGACCATATATAGTTAGGAATTAGCATTTACAAAACCTTGAAAATTCACTGAAAAAACCATAGGTTATAGACCATATATAGTTAGGAATTAGCATTTAAACAACCTTATTTTACTCACACAAAACCATTGAAATTCCATATATAGTTAGTTGTACTAACTATATATCGCGCACCCGCAATCCACTGCTGATGATGTCACATATTACATCATTCATGACATGGTCAGTGACATCACTGATGACATCACTGATGACATCTCAAATGACATCACTGATGACATCACTGATGACATCTCAAATGACATCACTGATGACATCACTGATGACTACATTCAGTGACTGTATAAATCTGTAAAGTTAAAATATGTCTTACATATTGAAGAATGAGTGGATGTATAAGTGTCTTGATGAAGGATTTAGTAGAGGCATGACTGACTGTATGAGTGACTGATTAAATGTGTCTCACTGAGTGCATGGGTTAGTGACTAAACTGTCTTAATTTGTGCATCATTATGTCTGTTGTTCTGTAAACTGCTGCATATGTTGATCAGTAGCTATATGATTAACTGTATGGGTTATTGATTGGTTGCCCAAGCATTTGTATGGGAGACTGAGTGTGTGTGTGGGTGGCTGGGAGGTGTATGACTCTGTGCATAGATGTGTGAGCAGTTGATTGACTAGATGTATGGGTTCAAAAGTGCATGTGGAAACAGGTGTATGGGCGGTTGACTGTGTGCATGAGTGTATTGGTGAGTGAATGGATATCTCAGTGCTACATGTTAAAGTAAGTACATATGTAAAACACAGTACATGTGAGAGTTGACATATATAAATAACTGTGCATAAGAGCCAGTGAATGTGTGAGTGGCTGTATGGATCATTGTAAACTTGTATCCAGGATTGTATAAGTGAGTAAATATATGTTAGTATATGTTTGAATAAGTAAGGTGCGTATAACTGTATAGTTGAGGAAATGAAGGTGTGATTGATTCTTTGCATGACTGACTAAGTGTCTGAGTAACTCCATGGATGAGTGACAGTCTATGAGTGTCTGTTTACACTGAGTGTATCGAAGGTTATATTAGAGTCTGAAGAGGTTCATCGTATTATCACATGAATGATGTCATCAGTGATGTGATCAGTAATGTCAAATGAGATGTCATCAGTGATGTCATTTGAGATGTCATCAGTGATGTCATCATCAGTGATGTCACTGACCATGTCATGAATGATGTAATATGTGACATCATCAGCAGTGGATTGCGGGTGCGCGATATATAGTTAGTACAACTAAATATATATGGAATTTCAATGGTTTTGTGTGAGTAAAATAAGGTTTTTTAAATGCTAATTCCTAACTATATATGGTCTATAACCTATGGTTTTTTCAGTGAATTTTCAAGGTTTTGTAAATGCTAATTCCTAACTATATATGGTCTATAACCTATGGTTTTTTCAGTGAATATATATATATATATATATATATATATATATATTACCTACTGGCGGTCGCCAGTAGGTATATATAGTTAGGATTTTTTCCCTATGGGATTTTTGAAAATTCTATGTCTAATAACTTTGGCGTTTGTGGACGGAATTGGCTGAAATTTTCAGGAAAATGGCACATTTTGTTTCTGAGCAGCCCCTGAAAATTTTGGGGGGGTTCGTCAAGGGGGGGCCGAGAAAAAAGGGGGGTCCCAAAACGCGTTTTTCCCATGTTAATTTCCATAGGGCGGTTGGCCTCACTTTTAGCCCGAACGGCTGAATGGATTTGTACGAAACTTGGCAAAATTGTAGGGACTGGTAGCCCGATGTGCCTTTTGTAGGTCTCAATATATGTGCTCCAGTGGATTTTGAGAAATTAACGTTTAAAAAAAGATATATATCTGTAACAGCGGACTGGGCAGCGCCCCAGGACGCGTACTTTTCGCGCAACGGAGCTTTGTGAAGCGAAGCTGATTGGTTCTCCGGCGTCTGTCAACATTCCAAACAGTCCGTAGCGGCCGCCATCTTGTCTCTCGGTAGGATCGAGAGACAAGAGGAGGCCAAAGCGAAGGGGCAAATGACCATAAGGGGGCATAGTACATTGTCGCTGACCCCCTAGGTTTGATGTGGAGGTTTTAAAAGGGCCCCGCGGGGCAAAAAAAAAAAATAATAATAATAATCGAACAGCTGAATGGATTTGCACGAAACTTGGCAAAATTGTAGGGACTGGTAGCCCGATGTGCCTTTGCTAGATCTCAATATATGTGCTCCAGTGGATTTTGAGAAATTAACGTTCAAAAAAAGATATATATCTGTAACAGCGCACCGCTTCGCGTACTTTTCGCGTTACGGAGCTTTGCGAAGCGAAGCTGATTGGCTCTCCGGTGTCTGTAAACATTCCTAACAGTCCGTAGCGGCCGCCATCTTGTCTCTCGGTAGGATCGAACAGCTGAATGGATTTGCACGAAACTTGGCAAAATTGTAGGGACTGGTAGCCCGATGTGCCTTTGCTAGGTCTCAATATATGTGCTTCAGTGCATTTTGAGAAATTAACGTTCAAAAACAAGATATATATCTGTAACAGCTCCGCTTCGCGGAGATAAAATTATATGTGTATTACCTAGCTGTTGCTAACACCAGTTAGCGACGGCTAGTAGAAGATAGCGACCATCTTGGGCCCCACTTTGCATGTGAGTGATATTTATCACTAATGACATGCAAAGTGGGCATGCCAAGATGTTAGCGACTGGAAACAGTCGCTAACATCGCTATCTCCTATTATCAACTTTTGGAAATATTCGAGATAAGCGCGAATATCTCCAAAAGCTACCACCTGCCCTGAGCAGTTCTTAGCCATGTTATCCAATGGGAGGTGGATAACATGGCTAAGAGCGTTAGCTCGGTAATGCATGAATATCGGTGAGTTTTCAGCGATATTAATGCATTGCGGTCGTTTTTTATCGTATTTCCGATAAACCTTGATAATAGCAAGGTTTATCTGCGATAATTTCTGACGGTAAAAAAATCGTTGCTAAGCATCGTTATGGATAAATATCGCTTAACTTTGGTAATATGCCCCAACGTCTGTTAACGTTCGATTCGAAGGAAATCAGGAAGTGTTGAAAAACATTGTCTGCGCCATCTTGTCTTTTTTCAAATGCCACACTTTTGTCGTGCACGGCAGCCATTTTAGATGCCTTGACCAGACCCACTCTGTGCACGCTGTCGATCCTTAGCATGGCTCCCCACCCTCGCAAGCATCTCCCCCAGGCAGTGGTCACCCCCGCTCTCTGTCTTATGCATGGGTAATAAACCTCCCCCCATCTGCGCTGCTCTTCCCTGAGAATCACACCCTGTGCCCGCCCGACACCTCCCTTTCGCCCTATTCACTACCGCACCCTCTGACACTCCTTTTCCTCTGTGTCCGATTGTCCAGGCTGGTCCTAGGGTATCAGCTAGCCCTGCAGATGTAGTTTATGGCCACAGCTGTAAAGAATCACCCCTCTTCAAAGGAGTTATAGTAGATCAAGGCCTACACTCGATGAGATCCGTCACAGCAGAAGCGTTGCTATTATCTGAAAACCATCCTGTATTGTGATTGGGGAGGGGACCGAGCCTGAAGCGGAAGATTCCAGGGATGACTCTTTGTACATCAAAGTTTTTACAATTATGTGTCACATTAAAAATATATAGCACTCCGACAAAGTAGTAAGATTATAAAACTTTAATAATTTATAAATATATACAAGAAAACAAAAATAGTAATAACATATAAACATTTTTAGGGAAAAACAACGAAGTAGCGGTCGGCTGTGCGAATAGTCCCAACGCAGCACAACGTCCAGATTTCCGGCGTGGGGCGTCGCGGGGGGGTGGGTCATCAGTAGCAAACTGTTGTGCGAATAGTTCCAAGGCAGCAGAACGTTGAAATCTAGATGACACGAAAGTGATGTCTAGTAAGTTGCCACCCAGCAAATAACGGCATGGGGCGTCGCGGGGGGTGGGTCATCAGTAGCAAACTGTTGCGCAAATAGTTCCAAGGCAGCAGAACGATGGCACCAAGGTGATGTCCAGTAAGTTGCCGCACTGGTTTTGGTATCGTACAATGCTGCTCCGAATAACGGCGTGGGGCGCCCCGGGGGAGGCGGTGTGAACGGGCCTCTCCAGGTGGAGTCTCATCTGTTGTAGTGGGGCGCCCCTTTACCGTTTTAGTTGCCATTCCGTCCGTTTTTGGTCCACTGTGTCAAAAGCCGCAATTCAGCTGAGTTGCGCCCACTCTTGCGGTGCAGCGATAGGCGGCTGTCACAGGACTCTCAAAATGGCGGCAGGCTGTTTCCTTTTTGGGCCTGGTCCACTGAAATGGCCCTGGGACACCTTGGAAATCGGACGCTTGTCTGCTAGGTCTTGGACCCCATTCTCGAAAGCGTCCCCTCCGCCTTGAGAATTCATCAAAAGTTTTGGGGGCTCCGACTCCTGCAGGCTTCTGGTGGGGAGCGGCTGCCATGATTGCTCGCGGAATGACCACGACTGAGCTACGAGATGGTGGTGCTCTCATGCTGACGCCAGCTTCAGTCTGAAACATCCAGAAACAAGGTGGGGCTTTCATCGTTTGGGAAAAAAAAAAAGTTTTCATCCAATGAAAAGTGTTGTTTTTAGGTCACATGATCAAGCCTTCCATCAATAGGAAACCAAAAGTAAAATGAACCAATGAAAAGTTTTATAAACAAGTCACATGACCTGTTATGCGGCATAGGGTGTAAAATGCGGAGAAAATACGTTGGCACGTGAGGCGGCGTCATTAGCGGACCGATGTGCGAATAGGCCGAAGGCAATACAACGCGCCAAGATCCGGATGGCACCGAGGTGGTGTCCAGCAAGTTGCAGCAGTGGTGTGGCCATCCTACAATGCTGAAAGTCGGCGTGGGGCGCCCCGTTGGCCTGTGAGTTTGCGTCAGTAGCGGACCGATGTGCGAATAGGCCGAAGGCAGCACAACGCGCCAAGATCCGGATGGCACCGAGGTGGTGTCTAGTAAGTTGCCGCACTGGTGTGGCCATCCAACAATGCTGAAAGTCGGTGTGGGGCGCCCCGTTGGCCTGTGAGTTTGCGTCAGTAGCGGACCGATGTGCGAATAGGCCGAAGGCAGCACAACGCGCCAAGATCCGGATGGCACCGAGGTGGTGTCTAGTAAGTTGCCGCACTGGTGTGGCCATCCTACAATGCTGAAAGTCGGCGTGGGGCGCCCCGTTGGCCTGTGAGATGGCGTCAGTAGCGGACCGATGTGTGAATGGGGCCGAAGGCAGCGCAACAATATTTTCGGAATAGAAGACACCACTAGGCGCTGAGATGCCAAGATCCGGATGGCACGAGGTGGTGTGTAGCAAGTTGCCGCACTGGTGTGGCCATCCTACAATGCTGAAAGTCGGCGTGGGGCGCCCCGTTGGCCTGTGAGTTTGCGTCAGTAGCGGACCGATGTGCGAATAGGCCGAAGGCAGCACAACGCGCCAAGATCCGGATGGCACCGAGGTGGTGTCTAGTAAGTTGTCGCAATTCTGTGGCCATCCTACAATGTTGAAAGTCGGCGTGGGGCGCCCCGTTGGCCTGTGAGATGGCGTCAGTAGCGGACCGATGTGCGAATGGGGCCAAAGGCAGCGCAACAATATTTTCTGATTTGAAGACACCACAAGGCGCTGAGATGCCAAGATCCGGATGGCACCGAGGTGGTGTCTAGCAAGTTGTGGCACTGGTGTGGCCATCGTACAATGGTAAAAGTCGGCGTGGGGCGCCCTGTTGGCCTGTGAGATGGTGTCAGTAGCGGACTGATGTGTGAATGGGGCCAAAGGCAGCGCAACAATATTTTCTACAATATTTTCGGAGTAGAAGACACCACAAGGCGCTGAGATGCCAAGATCCGGATGGCACCGAGGTAATGTCTAAGTTGCGGACCGATGTGCGAATGGGGCCAAAGGCAGCGCAACAATATTTTCTGAAGAGAATATACCACAAGGCGCTGAGATGCCAAGATCCGGATGGCACCGAGGTGATGTCTAAGTTGCGGACCGATGTGCGAATGGGGCCAAAGGTAGCGTAACAAGATTTTCTGTATGGAAGATACCACTAGGCGTTGAGATGCCAAGATTCGGATGGCACCGAGGTGATGTCTAGCAAGTTGTGCCACTGGTGTGGCCATCGTACAGTGGTAAAAGTCGGCGTGGGGCGCCCTATTGGCCTGTGAGATGGTGTCAGTAGCGGACTGATGTGCGAATGGGACCAAAGGCAGCGCAACAATATTTTCTGACTGACACCACAAGGCGCTGAGATGCCAAGATCCGGATGGCACCGAGGTGATGTCTAAGTTGCGGACTGATGTGCGAATGGGGCCAAAGGCAGCGTAACAATATTTTCTGTATGGAAGATACCACTAGGCGTTGAGATGCCAAGATTCGGATGGCACCGAGGTGATGTCTAGCAAGTTGGTGTGGTCATCCTACAATGCTGAAACTCGGCGTGGGTCACCCCATTATCCTGTGAGATGGCGTCAGTAGCGGACCGATGTGCGAATAGGCCGAAGGCAGCACAACGCGCCAAGATCCGGATGTCACCGTGGTGGTTTCATAGTTGAGAGGCACTTCATCTGCAGTGGGGCGCCGAGATCCGGATGGCACCGAGGTGATGTCTAGCAAGTTGCTGTACTGGTGTGGTCATCCTACAATGCTGAAATGTAGTGGGGCGCCCATTTACCGTTTCAGTTGCCATTCAGCTGAGTTTCGGCTGCTCTTGATGCTACAGCGACAGGCGGCTGCAAGAGGACTCTCAAAATGGCGGCCTGTTCTTTGGATTTGGGCCTGGTCCACTAAAATGGCCCTGGGACACCTTAGAACTCGGACGCTCGATTTTTTTTTCCTTTCCTGTACATGCAAAAAAAGGTAAATGCCCGGTACGTTACACGCTTCATCTGCCACGATGAACTCTCCAGAGGAACCGAAAAAAAATATAGTTGTGGTAACTATACCATGCATCGTCATATGGAGAGGTGGCACCAATTAATTATAGTGCTGCATAAAAGAGAGATTTGGAGGAGAACCCCTGACCTGCTAGTACATTCATCAAAGAAGTGGCACTGAGAGCTTCAGAGGCAAGGGAAATGGTCCCAAATATTTAGAAGAACTTTGGAAAGATTAAAATGACATGTTTAGATTGTGGTAAATTAATTTCATGTGGACAGATGAGTGTTACTCTAATAAATACAGCATATGAACATCATCATAGTCGATGGTTGGTAGAGACATTTTGACTATATCCTGGACCTGCCCGTCCTCGCCCAAAATGGCGCCGGAATAAATGGGACTCGTAACTCCTTGTTGTGTACTGGTTGCAGAACCTTGAAATCACGAGATACGTATGCAGTTTTGAAGCACATGGCGGGCGGGGACGAGAATTGATTGAATATTTCGACATCCCTATTGATATTAAGTTCTGATGTGTTATTGATTACTGTACTGTTGAAAATTCGAATTAACGTCACCCATGGTACTTGCCCGCAAATGTATATCTAGATAATTTTATTGTAACTGGCCCTGTCGTATTTTAATTATAAAATGTACGTCCACCGATTCCGTAACTGTTAGACACCTTAGTTCTTGCAACCTAATGGCCCGCCCGTTACGTTCCTCTACAGTGTAAATGTCTATTCATCATATACGATTACAGTTTGCTCCGTGGCAGGCCCACGTGGTTATAGGCTCGTATTTGTATAATGAAATTTTCACAATAAAGGTTTTTAAAAGAAAACATGGTAGTAGTATATACATTGGTAAAGTTTTTAATAATAGTCACTGTTTTAGAATCATTAAAAGGCAAGTGAAATAAAGCAGACCAATTACATGAAGGGTAAAAGGTATAATACGAAGGAACGCAGTAAAGATAAATGGTCAAGGGCTGTTGTGTTTTCTATTCCTGCAACATAAAGTGATCGATAAGAATCTCATATTCAGGCGTATCGGCGACTAAGACAGCAGGTCGACCCTCTTTTGCTCAACGGCTCCGTCATGGGACGAAGAAACGCTCTTTTTCTCGAAAAAAGAATATATTTTACTTGCAGAACAGTTGTAAAATTTCCGGGAAAGTACATTAGCCTGGAACATTATAACATATATTTAAGAAAAAATAATGTTCGGAAGTAAATAAAAGCGTAATTTTTAGGTGATATGACCAAGGCTTTCATCATTAGAATAAGAAAAGTAAAATGAACCAATGAAAAGTTTTATTAACAAGTCACATGACTTGTTATGCTTACGTTACGCGCTGCGCGCCCCGGATGACTTCCGGATGCGCTAACGCGGCGCGTCATATGACGCATTACGCGACAACGCAGGTCCAGAATATAGTCAAAATGTCTCCACCAACCAGCGGTCGAAACACAACCCCTTTCAGCAGGCTAAATAGTTCTGTTAAATGACAACAGAAGGGACAGGCAACAAGAACCATCAGTCAAAGAGGGGAGGGCTAGTTCTTCTCTACCGGGTTACATTGGGGCGCTACCGGAACTGATCGAATTGGTAGTCTACAGTGTTTCTGGATGTTTCAGACTGAAGCTGGGGTTAGCATGAGAGCACCACCATTTCGTAGCTCCGTTGTGGCCATTCCGCAACCAATCATGGCAGCCGCTCTTTATCGTCATTTTGGGCGGGGTGGGTGGCGGAGCCGAGCTGTTTTGCAGCCATCATTGTGTGAAGTTCAGTTCATCTCACTAGTTTTGTATTTGTCATGAGGGGTTGTTCCTAATGTTTCTATTTTAGCGAGGTCAAAAAGAGATCCCATTAGTGGCCTACTGATTTTACTCGATTCCTTTTCTTTTTTTTTACACGATTTTTCGTTATCTGCAAAGACTAAACAGAGTATTGCGACTCTGTGTTTGTTTGTAAATAGAGAATGAACCAAAGAGAACTAATTCTAAAACAGTAAATACTTGGATAACAATCAATCAAATGGAGAGAGAAGCAGGCACGATGGATTACAACCGGGGCAAAGGCCTGCGTTAACTACCTTTCACTATCTGCAAAGAGAGAGTACTCCTAATAGAAATGAGGGGGGGGGCACCATTCAAAGCAGATCAGTGTGCATAAACACGAAAATGTTTTTACTTACCACGTACTTGACATTCAACAGCTTATGATATTTGCTATTAAAAAACCATTGAAATTCACTGAAAAAACCATAGGTTATAGACCATATATAGTTAGGAATTAGCATTTACAAAACCTTGAAAATTCACTGAAAAAACCATAGGTTATAGACCATATATAGTTAGGAATTAGCATTTACAAAACCTTGAAAATTCACTGCAAAAACCATAGGTTAGAGACCATATATAGTTAGCTGGACATTTTATTGACATAAAACCAATGAAATTCCATATATAGTTAGTTGCACTAACTATATATCGCGCACCCGCAATCCACTGCTGATGATGTCACATATTACATCATTCATGACATGGTCAGTGACATCACTGATGACATCACTGATGACATCTCAAATGACATCACTGATGACATCACTGATGACATCTCATTTGACATCAATGACCACATTACTGATGATATCATTCATGTGACAATACAATGCATCTCCTCACATTTTAATATAACCAGTGTTAAAAAGAGAGTATAATTTTTGAAACCATTGACACACCAATACTAGTTACTACATACGCACTCACTGATTGCTACGTCTACACACACCTTCACTCATTCACCCATACAATCATTCATACATACAATCACTCATCTTTACACTATCATATGCACTCATACACCTATACAGACACTCACAGTCTGCCACTCATCCATGGAGTTACTCACACAACTAGTCAGTCCTGGAAAGAATCAATGACACTTCCATTTTCTTGTCTATACAGTTAAACATAGAGCACCTTACATTTTCAAACATATACTAACACATACTTATCTTCTTATACAATCATTGATACAAGTACAGATTGATCTGCACAGAGTCACACACCTCCCAGCTAGCCACACACACACTCAGTCTCCCATACAAATACTTGGGCAATCAATCAATAACCCATATAGTTACTCATATAGCTACTGATCAACACATGCAGCAGTTTACAGAACAACAGACATAATGATGCACAAATTAAGACAGTTTAGTCACTAACCCATGCACTCAGTGAGACACATTTAATCACTCACTCATACAGTCAGTCATGCACCTACTAAATCCTTCGTCCAGACACTTACACATCCACTCATTCTTCAATATGTAAGACATATTTAAACTTTATAGAAACAAAAAATCACTGGATGTTGTCATCAGTGATGTCATTTGAGATGTCATCAGTGATGTCATCAGTGATGTCACTGACCATGTCATGAATGATGTAATATGTGACATCATCAGCAGTGGATTGCGGGTGCGCGATATATAGTTAGTGCAACTAACTATATATGGAATTTCATTGGTTTTATGTCAATAAAATGTCCAGCTAACTATATATGGTCTCTAACCTATGGTTTTTGCAGTGAATTTTCAAGGTTTTGTAAATGCTAATTCCTAACTATATATGGTCTATAACCTATGGTTTTTTCAGTGAATTTTCAAGGTTTTGTAAATGCTAATTCCTAACTATATATGGTCTATAACCTATGGTTTTTTCAGTGAATATATATATATTCAATATATTGCCGTTACCAGGGTAAAGGATGACAACGCCATGTCTTTCTGCAATGTGCAATTTTAATAGTCAGCTGCTGGACGTGTTTCAAGTGTCCTGCTGGCTTGCTCACCAACAGTTTGCAGTAGAGTTTTCCACCTTTTTTGAAAATACCAGTAACGTGTCACATGTGCAAAACTACAAATGCAGTGTATTAGACAACAGACTAGTAGTTCCTCTGTTTAAAACGTAAAATCATGATAAGTTAAACATTTTTCCGCGCAAACAATCAGAAGTTGAATTGTTATTTAAATATATATTGCCAGTGTATTCAAATGTGACTTTAGAATTAAAGCTCAAATAGAAAACGTCAGTAATAGAGCTCAGTGCAGGCAGAATGACCAAAATATGATGATTAATGAATCAAGTGCCCTCATTGATACAGCAACAAATGCCTAATTATGAATCAGCTAAATAACATATATATGCATTAAATATCAACTTCATTCTATAAAATGTATAAAAAATGGTATACATTTCTACACTTAACTCCATTGTGTCAATTTGTGACCTGGTAATTTATTTTAAATAAAGCCCAAGTGGGCCATAAATTGAAAGATGTAAAAATGTGCAAAATTCACAAATAAAAAAACCTAAAAAAAATGTAATGGTTTAAAAACAATTACAAAGAGAAGAAGGCAGATTCATTAAACTACTTACAAGTGAGTATGCAGATCTTCCTACATATTTAAACCTGCCGGAATTTTACAGTTTAATTTGATTATGTACGAAGATGCTAGTCTCCTCAAATAATTTTCTCGGTTACCACCTCGCTCATTGAGCTTGACCTCATCTATTACAAAATAAGTCAAACTTGTTGTGTTCTTTTGGTGGAGTCGCACATAGTGGCGTGCCACCGGATAGGTTTTGTCTTCATTTTTGATGGCCCTTAAATGCTGTAACACACGTTTATGTACAGGTAGGTTTGTGTTACCTACGTACCTCAGTCCACAAGGGCATTGAAGCATGTAACCAGGAAAATCTGTTTTGCATGAATAATGGCCTTTGATTTAAATTGCCTATTGGAAAACCCTGATGTGTACATAGTAGTGTTAACTCCATGTGCACATGCTTTGCACTTAGTGCACCGCACAAACCCTTCTTTCTTTACTACCCACATTGTGGCTGCTTTCTTTGTGGGTAAAGTTTTCAATACGTTACTAACCAGCCTTTGCTTAAAGCTCTTTGCTCGTCTGAACTTTAATTGAGGTCTTTTTTGGACAATACTGCCCAATACTGCTCTATTTTGAGCCCGACCCTCTTCAACATCTTTATGACCCCTTTGGCGGCTCTGGCGGAGTCTTTCGGGGCCCGGATCGTGTCCTATGCAGACGACACTCAGCTCCTCTTCTCCTGTGAGAGGGGAGGAGATTTTAATGGGGAGAGCATCCGGGATTGCCTTGGGGCTGTTTTCAGATGGTTTCATTTGAGTGGCCTCAAGTGCAATCCAGAGAAATCTGAGGTGCTCTTCTTTGGGTGTGCGTCTGACCCTGACTGGCACGGCTGGTGGCCTATTGACATGGTTCCACCTTCCTCCCCTTCTTTAGTTGCCAAGAACCTGGGGGTGAAGATGGACAAGGGTCTGTCGATGAGAGCCCAGATTCTGGGAGTGACGGGTTCTTGCTTCGGTCTCCTGAAGGTACTTAGAAAGTTTCTACCCTTGTTATCGGAAGAACATCGGAAACTGACTGTGCAGGCTCTGATCGGGTCCAGGTTGGACTATGCCAACGTCCTTTACCTGGGCCTGCCGGAGTATCTGTTACAGCGCCTTCAGGTGACGCAGAATGCGGCGGCTAGAGCCATTTATGGCTTAAATAGGCGAGCTAGGGTGTCGGGCCTCTTGCAGGCCCTGCACTGGCTGCCTATTCGCAACCGCATTATTTTTAAGACGCTGACTTTGACCTTTAAGGCCCTACACTCTGGAGGTGCAAAGTATCTCCAAAGGAGATTGTCCTTTTATCATCCGGCCCGGGCGCTCAGATCAGAATCACAGTTTCTGGCTGTTGTGCCGCGCGTCCAAAAAGCCCGCATCGGAGGCCGCTCCTTTGGTTTGCGCGCCCCCCAGTTGTGGAACGCCCTGCCGCTGACACTTCGTGGTGCCACTAGTCTGTTGGCCTTCAGGAAGGGTCTTAAGACTTGGTTGTTCACTTTATAGGTTCCTTTTCCGTTTATTTTATTCCCTGCTGTTTTTATTGTCGTGTTGTGTTACTTTCTGTAGGTCTCGCTGTGAAAGCGCCAGGATACTCTTTTTGAGTCGCTGCGCGCTATATAAAAAAAATAGTAACATAACATAACATAACATAACAAAGTTGCATCAAACCGTATCAGGTGCCAATGTTTGGCCAGGATGCTCCTAACTTTCTTATACTGCATGTTATAGGTGGTTACCATCCTGCACTAATTTTTGGTTGTGTTTTCATTTTTCCTCTTGGTGTTACTCTTGTTGAAGAGGATGTCTTACCTTGTTCTTTTCTTGGCTTTGGATATCGCTGATCTTATATACTGTTCTGGGTAACCTCTTGATTTAAAACGCACCTGCAGTATCTGTTATTCTTTACCACAACTTTTTAGTTGTAGTGGAGCGACAGTGTCAAGGACAGTCACCATTGAATGAGTGTGATGATTTGAAAGATCAAGGCCATCTGACATCTCTCATGTAGGAAGTAGGATGTTGTGGCTAAGAGAGATCAATTCATTATGGTTGATATTGTGCCTGCTCCTTTTCCAGGTTCTGGGATTTGTTAGTTGGGCTGTGTTGGTTATCACAGCTTTCCTGTTGAAGAATGTGATGTGGGGGTGTTCGGTCCAATCACAGGGGATGATAGATTCCATGTTAATTGGGTTGGGCTTCGTAATGATAGGATCTAGTCTACTCTTTGTTGTATGGGGCCCTGTCACAAAATTGTGTCAGGTTAAGGTCAGAAAGGCTTTACAACTGTTAATTGCAGGATCATTCAGATCATTCCAGTGGAGGTTAAAGTCTCTATGGAATATGTGTGTACAATGTTGACCAGCATTTGTTACAAAGTTTTCTGTAATTTGTTCTATGAGACCCAAATTGTCTCCTGGGAGTTTGTAGATCGTTTGTAGTTTGCATATAGGTCTGTTGCTGCAAGTGAGATTGAGGCAAAGGTATTCACAGGTGGATAGAATGGGGCTTGTGCGTATTTAACTAACAGGCTGATGTTGTGTATGCAGGAAAGTGTTCCACCTGGTCTACTGGATCTATCTAATCTAGTAATGCCATGGATAGGAGTAACTAGTATGTCAAGGATAGGACCAGAGAAGTCATTTTGCAATGTTGTGTCATCATGTGGACGATAAGGTCCTCAATATCTCCTGTATGTCTTGAAGTTGATCTGCAATTGATTAGTATGCATTTCGATTGGGGTTTGTGGTGTGCTGGGATGGAATGTGTGAGGGTAATTTGCCTGAGGTTGTGCTTGTTGACAGCTCTATGGTTGAGCCTAGAAACTCTATGTGGGTTTGCCAGGATGAGATGGATTTCACCCTGATTGTCAGTGATATCAGGGAGTGAAGAGTAATAGGACAAGAATACGGTTAGTATATCAGTATCGGATAAAGGGACGTTCTGTCGAGCCAGGTGCATATGCGCATTGGGATAAGGAAATCAATTGCACAGGCGTCAAGGACGGAAAGGTCAGGTTGGAAAGGATGAGTGTTGGAGATATGGCAGGGTGGTTGAAGGATTGGTCATGGGTGAGTGTATTCATCCTTTGGTCCTTGTTAAGACACTGAATGCTGGCTATCTCTGTTTTAACGAAAATTAGTCTATGTAAGTCTGCATTGAGGTCTTGCAAGTTTTTTGTGATCTCATCCAGTCTGGATCCAGTAAGGTATGGGGTGAATTGTTAGGTCTTGAAGCAGTGGACAGAGGGGCAAGGGGGTTATGATGTCATTGGGGATGGGGTACTGATGTATTCAGGAGAGAGCATAGGGAAGAGTGGACTGGGGTAGAGGTAAGATTGATATTAGGAGGGGAAGAGTTCAGTAGATGGGTGAGATGGAGCGCTAACTGTATGACATTGGATGTTATTGAGGGATCAACATAGTGGTTGACGCAGGTGGGAAGTAAGATCTATAGTCAGAGCAAGTATGTTTGTAACTTGGCTATGCAAATCTGAATTGTTCAGGCTGTGAGGTGAGGCTGTAATCTAGTGTGATGGGCAGTGGTTTCTGTCTCACTGGGTGATGTAGGTGAGTTAATGAGCCCTGCAGCGTTAGGAGGAATGGAGGAGGAATCAGACATCCTTGCCATTTTCCTGATAAGAAGGAAAAACCCTCTAATAATTTTAAGTGGTGATTTGATGACTGGATGATTATAATTCCATTGCTGTAGATGGTGATGGTGACGGCTGCTATGTATGATGGAGAAGGGGATACCAACATTTGAGACCAGAGGGTGCTTTTCTGTTTGTGGAGATCACTAGTAGTGTGGGTAGGGCTTTCCTCCATTGTGCCTATCTTTTGTAGAAAAAATTAGCTCACTAATTATAGCTTCTTTGTTCATACAATAATTGCAGTCAGGGACCAGAGTTTCTGGATGAGATTTGAGGAGTTTGTGTTTTATGGATTTGGAAGCTTTTTTGATAGTTTCAGTGGGTAGTTAATTTTATATGCATAGTGTCCAGCTGGCTTCAGAATGGTGTTGGATGTTCTTTGTAGATCCATGCCAGAGGCAAGCTATGCATAGGGTTGTGTAGGAGAAGGCAAAGTAGATATTCTTAGCAACAATATTTTAACAACAATATTATTTACCTAAAAAAAAATATGTCACAATAATATTTTTGCATCACAAAATATTTTTGTTACTTGATGTTTTGTCCAAATACTGAATGCTTGATAAACAACAACTGACGACAGAAAAGCTACCAAAAAATGCTGCCAACAGAGGAGAGATATGGATTGCAGATTCTATGTATGAGCAAGAAATTAGGGAGCCATAGCTTGAAACTGTGGAGTTACTGAAGCCTAATTATAAATGCAAGGTAAAATGCAAGCTAAGTACAGCAAAACATGTGCTTGCTAATTGAAATGGAAGTAAGTAAAATGTTATTGTGTATGGTTAGTTAAAACCTTTACAAAAAAAGAGAAAATTTCAAAAGAGCTTATTGCATAAAATAAATAAAAATGCATCTGCAGACTGATGTCCATGTCAAAGTAAAAAAAAGTCTATCTTTCATTGTCTAACTTCAAAGTCTTTTGTTTCACTGAGACTTTGAGTTTTTTCCCATTGATCACCTATTTTTTGTTTTTTAGCAATAGGAGGCTCGCTTTCTGAAAAAATCTGGTGGCCCTGCAGGCTGTCTGCAGCTTTTGGCTGTTCAGTACCAACATGACTGCCGGCCGACATGTTCATATTTGGAAAAGGCGAAATATTTGAAGGAGATAATACCATCTCAAGTTGCTCAGAGGAGGACAGATGCACAGGACGTGAATCAAGGTTTCTTCAGAAAGACCGCAAAGTCTGCACAATAATGTTGGTCATGTTTGTCGCCATGCCGGGATCTGATCTTTTGAGGTATAGGTTCCCAGCCGCAGTCGTAATAGCATTTGTTGCGTGGATGATGTTCTATAGTTAACTAAATACGGTTGCGGGACGCATCTATCATATGTGGCCAATACCATCCAGCCGTGTTTTTTCTTAGCCAATGTTGCTTTGTCAGCAATCCAGGATTTGTGTTTTGCCGCACCATTGGCTGCTTTTTTGAAGGCCACAAAGGTATGATTGGTGTTCCACGTCTCTTGCATATCGAGATTTTTCAATGCTTCTTCCAGTATTGTTTTCCATGCCTTTTTTCCTTTTATTTGATGATTGATTTCGGACCAACAGTGACCCATCAGCGTGTCCTCTTGTGCTGCTCTTAGTTTCCAGCACGTTTTTATTATAGTGGCTTGTCTGGCTTGATGCTGATTAGGTAACCCGAATTCGAGGCGTACCTGCGCCTGTGATGCAAACAGCGGAATTTGGAATAGGTATTTGAACAGCGCTGACTGTTGGAGGTTCAGGAAATTTGCATCTTTGCCTCTACATAGGTCGGAGCCGTACGTGAGGGAGGGTAAAAATTTAGCAGCAATCACTTTCAGCAAGTATTCATTGGATGGACATTTTAATTTTGTTTTTAGTATATTTAGGGCGAACCGCAATTTATTTGAAATGGAAGTTTGGTGGAATCAATAGAATGGAAAGAAAGGAAAGAAACAGTAAGAAATGGGATCATTCATTTAGAGTGGTGAAACTACACTGAAGCAGCAACCACCATCCTTGTCAGTGTGAAGCCACAAGCAAACTCCAAATTAAACTGTGCTTAACCTTCTGGTAGCTTGAAGAAAATCATGTAGGCTTAACTTAAAAGAAAGGTGCAAAGTATTTATGGAGCAATTCGAACAACAATAAAGTGAAACCAATTGAAATAATAAACTTCAATAAATAATTTAAGACCAAAACTACAAAAATCCAATCAATAGAACCAGAGATGTACCTTAAATCCTGGTTGTGGAGTGATGCGGATTCCCATCTTAAGGATAAGTCATACTGCAGCAATTTGTGAGAGCTGCATGCCATCAATGCAAGGTCCTGTGCCATTGTCGAGGATGCCATTGAATAGGAGCTTGCGAAGCAAAGTCCTGTATCGAGATGCTTCATGTCCTGGCTGGTTCCAAAGAAGCTGCAAAGTCTGTGTTTTTCAGTATTACATTGTCATTGAGGATGCTGTTGACTAGGGGCTTGAGATGCAACGGCCTGCCAGAGAATGTTTTAAGCAGCTGCAGTTGCTGAAGGACTGTGGGCAGCCATGAAAAGTCCTGCGATGGGGATTGGTCACTCCGCTGTCCCGATATTGAGTTTGGAGATGCAATGCATTGTGCAGTGGCTCGGACTCTGGTGCCACAGTTGGGCTGGCAAAGTCCAGGACTGTGGTGCACCTCTTGGGAGGTTAGGTCTCGCAGCCCACTGAATCCAGGTGCTTGTTTGTGGAGGAATTATGCCTATTCTGTCCCTGAAGCTACTGATCAGGAATCGAGCCGACTAGCCCTTGGAGTAGCTGTGGTGGTCCTGGGTCCAAATGCTTGTCCAGTCCATCTCAACAGGCAGTAGGGCATCTGGGCAGCACAACAGGGCAGCAAAGTAGCAGTTTGTCTTGTAGCAGAGCAGCACAGCAGTCCTTCTTCTAAGTCTATCACAGGTCCAGTTGTGTACTGGAGACCTGGGGTATATGGTCCGATATGTATATCTGGTGCCCACTTTCAAGTTGGAGAAGCTTCTAGAGAATCCCACTCACCAGAGTTGCTTGGAATTTTATGACTACCTTTCCTGGCCCTAGATTGTCTGGGCCACAGTAGACTAATGTCAAATCACTTTATGAGAGTGCTCAGTCCGGGCCTTCATGATTTGCAAGTGTAATAAGTGACTGCTCTTCCCCCTTATTATCTCAGAGTGGCCCATCTGCCAAAACCTAACTACTCTTTGTCTCACTGTCTGGGAGAAATGCGCAAAGACCAAAAGCCAAGTTCACCTAGTCATGCGACCCAGGATACAGCGAACAGACAACAAAAGGTCTAAAAGTGGCATTTTTAGAATTGTGACTACCAAATACGACGTTACCATTAAATAGGTTTTCAAATGCTATTCCTCAGACACCAAACTTGAACTGTCTACTAACCCCCAATTGAAAGTTATAATTTATTATGTGTAATAAGGTAACCTAATGTTATCCAATGGGAGAGGTAGGCCTTGCAGTAGTGAAAGATAAATTCTGAGGTTTTTCAATACCGGACATGTAGAACTTACAGGTAGATATCCAGCATTTTAAATACACTGCACCCTGCCATCTGGGCTGTCCAGGGCCTACTGTAGGGGAAGACTTTGGCCTAGCAAAATGTTTTGTTTGCCAAGTCGAAAGGCAGTTTAAATCTGCACTCAAAGGGGATACTTATGTTGGTGGCACAATAAGTGCTGCAGGCCCACAAGTAGAATTTAATTTAGAAGCCCAGGTACACGCAGTACCACTTTACTACAGATTTACAAATACATTTAATATTCCTATTGGGCGTAAGCCAAATCTACCAGTTTAAAAGAGAGAGCACAGAATCCTAATGCCCACAAAACGGAGGTCCGCAAAAATAGGATGGATAAAGGCAACATTTTTAGGAGAACACCACCCTAGCCAGGAAGATGGCTGGTAGCCAGAAACCGGTCCTAGGATGCTTGATTCCGGTCCAGGGTAGACATGGCTTGGCAGTTCGGTCTGGACTGTTCCCATGGGGCACAGGGTCAAGACTGGTTTGCATATGGCCATGTCTGAACTGGGGTGGCTTGGTGAGCAAAATAACGATGGATTAAAGCCAGATCTGTGACGGGGGTGAATGTTTTGCCATTGTGCAACATTCGGTCCATCATCTTATGTGTTTTGCTATAGCATCTAAGCCAGCAAAACAAAATCCATCACAGCATCAAAAATAGAGGTGGTAGAGGCAAAAAGTGTGGGGTAACCATGCCAAGAAATGGCAGGTCTAACAGCAAGGGTACATGAAAAATGTAATTGGCTTTAGCAATGATTTTTACTAACACTCCAGCTACTACTGCTGGTAGTATGATTAACTGTTTCATGGTGGAACCAATACAACTTCTCAGTCTTCCAAATCTCAATAGGGCATGTAACACAATGACTTAGTCAAGAAGATTCAGAAGTACAATAATCATTTTGAATGAGACTTAAGGTTGATTATTGTCAACATAGTCATTCTTTATAGGTGCTAGGTGTGTTTATTATTGATTTCGCTATTTCACAACTTTACATTATTACTGAAACCCTCAAATTTGATGTTGATCATTAGTGCTGGCCTTGTGTGCAATGAAGGAAAGGGTGCAAGTGGGAGTGATTTGTGTGTAGAGCACCAAGACTTGTTAGTGTGATGGCCATATGATGTGTACCAATCATCCAGCAGTGGCCATGATGCAGCATGTCACAGTTGGTACATGTGGCATAAGTAGTGTTGAAAGGATCAGAGGTAAGGATCTTAGGACAGAAGGTAGGGGAGCGGTGCAGCATCGGAGAGTGTATGTGTGGAGGAAGAAAGCAGTGAAGCTATTGTATATATTGGTATTGTGCTTGAGAACGTGACAGATGCTGCACTCATAGTATTGCAAGTGGAGAGCATAGTTTTTTGACAATTAAGTCTTTCATGAATTCAGTGGAGCAGGTTGGAGACTATTTGGTTCTAGGTGCGGGAAAGAAGATGTGCATCAGCGAGTTAGGCCTGAGGACCAGAAATGTGATTTGATAATAAGGGAAACAACCTTTACAACGCAACTTTTACAACACACTACCATTACAACAAAACTTTTACAACGCAATATCCATTACAACTCATGCCATTACAACGCAACCATTACATCGCATGACACAACGCATACCATTAAAACGCATGTCATTACAACGCAGTCATTACAACGCATACCATCACAATGCATAGTACCCTTACACTAACAAAACTTACCCTACTGTTGCACCCCCTGGAGTTAGAATAGCAATGTTTACCCCTACACTATCCAACACTTACCCTACTGTTGCACCCCCTGGAGTTAGAATAATAATGTTTACCCCTACACTATCCAACACTTACCCTACTGTTGCACCCCCTGGAGTTAGAATAGTAATTGTTACCCCTATGCGTTGTAATGGTATGCATTGTAAAGGTAGGATGCGTTGTAATGGAATGCGTTGGAAAGGTATTTTTTAGACATTTCGTTGTAATGGCATGCGTTGTAATGGAATGCGTTGTAAAGGATTTTGCGTTGTAAAAAATGCGTTGTAACGGCATGCATTGTAAAAGTATGCATTGTAATGTCATACATTCGATAATAATACAGCTAGAGGGGAAAGCAGTTTGAGGGAGAGACACATTTTGATCCACACCCAGGAGGATTGTAGTAGTTTATTTGCACTCTCCAATAACAATCTTCCAAGGTTTGTGTCATGATGGTAAATTAGGCTGTTTAAGCATATTCAGATCTTCACAGATTTATAAAACACCATGTGACCATAAATATTGTTAATGCAGATCAAAAGTCTTGCTGGTGAATTAAAGTAGATAAAATGGAATAATCTAAATGAAAATATACAAGCGATAGCAATATGTGTCTGATCCTGATGAGGGAATCAGAGGAAAGGATAGAATCTTCCAAGGATTCGCAGGCAATTAAAAGAGGTCAGGACAACATGTTGACCTGGGTTTTCAAGCCTGGGCTCTGACAAAGTTTACTGGTCATGATTTCTATTTTGCAGAAAGTTAGATGTTAATTCTCATTCTAATGGTGGAGATTGATAAATCAGGATTTGAGCATTATGAAGTCTGTGTTTCCTGTCTGTTTACAGCATTATTTAAACAATTAAAGCTGAAAATTCTATCAGATAGGGTTGTGGTCTGAAGTAGTTATTGAATGGGGTTGCAGCAATAATCAAGCTTTGTGGTACACCAACATGTAGGGCCAAGATGGTTGAGAGGTGGTTTGAGAAGAAAGAAAGCTAACAATCTTTCCTTGATCTCCAGTGTCATAGACATACAGGACAAATGTGGGGTGGTGAACCTTGTGAAGGAAGTTAACTGGTTGGTCATAGAGCATGTAAACAGCATTTCTATGCTTTCCCACTTGGGGCTGAGATCATCCCGTGTCATAGAATGTATGATTCAGTCTTAGGCATTGGCTGAAATCAAACTGAATCTCAGATAAAAGGCTATGACATTAGCCATAGCCATTGAGTTGCATAAAAGCCTATTTCTCGTGCCCAGAAAGAGTTAACTGACAATCAACTCACCCGGGAAGAATCCGTTGGTAATCACTCTCAAGTTACCTAGATTTGTGTGGTTTGAGGAAGCATGTTTTAGGAGTTGATTATTATGTGCGCATTCAATATGGTCTGGGTAAAATTCTTTTTGAGGAGAGGAGTAAAACACAGCCATCAGTAAGGTCGAGAGGAAAAGTAGCAGATCTTTAAGACTTCTCAACATGGTGTGGATAAAGAACTACATTCTTGGAAAAAAGCATCAATTTTGGAGAAGTCAAATGTGTGTGTGTGTGTGTGTGTGTGTAAGAGTGAAGTGCAGCAATGTTAGCAATTGGAGGTACAAGTCCATGGATGGTACTGAATTTAAGTTAGGCTCAACATCTGCTTGGGACAGTAAGCCTGGGGATACAGTGCTTTCTTCATGATGTAGCCTAGTTATTCCACTGCACAAGAGTTGTGAGGGGACTGATTTAGAGGATATATTTCTGGATAATGCATTTTGTGAAAGAATCCAAAAGTATTTTCTAATTAATGCCATTTCATTGTGCCATCACAAGTGATGGAGCATGTAAGTGGTACCTGCCAAATGGTGTCTGACCCCTAGCTATTACTCAGGCCGACTGTGGAGACACCATTGACACCTTAGTGTCTGAAAGGACCACAGGACATTTGGAATGCTTACATTTCCAAGAGGGGAATTTCGTTGTGGCAATACACCTTAAGTACCATTCTGACTTCATTACACCCAAGTCTCTTGCACCGTATTTTTCTCCGCTCACCGATACCATACCCTCTATTGAGTAAGCGACTCTTCTCTCTCATCCAGATTATTCCGAATGAGTACTAGCACATTTTCTGGTTGCAGGACTTGATGAGGTTGATCAGGACAGCGCCGCTCTTGCTTTCACAATGAAACATAGCCCTCTAGTTCTGAACACTAACATCCACGTGCCAACCAAAAACAACAAAATAGACTAAATTAAATGAAGCTTTCTTTCTTCTTTGAGTTGCTATGAAACAGTCAGTCACACCAACTTGGGGTTGGGGTTTAAAGGTTTGATCTTCTTTTAGTGAGCTGCATTACATCTAGTTCAGAATGGCCACAGATCCTACTGATTTGTGGGCTAAAAGCAAGCAATTCTTCTGCAAAGTGATACTGAAGTTTTGGCATTTGAGCACAGTGCACCCGGAACTGCCATTGAGCACATTGACTCTGTCGGTACCGCATCCCGCACTACGGGGTGCCACTTTTAAGGAACTTACATATACTTGCACTGAACACATGCTGGCTAGAAGTCCAGATGGAATTAGCGACTGGATTCCTACTTTAACAAGTGTCACTATTATATAAAGCTACTTTGGTTACTCGTTGGGAATCTTTTTATTCTTAGACCAAGAACTCATTGTGTACTAAGAGGAACCCGGTCTTGAGCAGGGCCGGGACGGAATTATCACCGGCACTGCGACCTTTGGTCCTACACAGACCATCTACAGCCCTGATGAGTCACGGGAAAAGGTGTTTCTCTGCGACGAAACACGTGTTGGCTGGCATTGTTTGAAGAATAAAAGAGGAGCCGGAACATTGGTGTCCCCATTTTTTGAATGCTGAAAACGAACTTTCTTTCCTCTGATAAATCCGAACTTTAATGTCCAATGTGACACCTGATTTGCTTTAACTTTCATCATAAGTGTGCAGTGGGTCCTGTTTTTGATTCTTTTAGTGAGCTGCATTACATCTAGTTCAGAATGGCCACAGATCCTACTGATTTGTGGGCTAAAAGCAAGCAATTCTTCTGCAAAGTGATACTGAAGTTTTGGCATTTGAGCACAGTGCTTTCACTGCTATAAATGAGACACTAATATAATGATAGATGAAGGGAGCTTGTGTAGAGTGTGGTAAAAGCATCAAGGTTAATAGTTGTTTCTTGGAAGCAGTTTGCATGTAATGGAAGCATTTCATCACTATGGAAGCTACAGATTTGCATGGGATCAAGATGAGTGAAAATTGATGTTACTTGTACTTAGTTCTCATGAGGTGATATAATTTCTCATACAGGAAACAGGGCTTATTATGAAGTGGGGTAAACTCCAGAGAGAACCTATATTTTTTACAAGTACTGAATACTGCCTTAAACATATGTTGCCAATTGGGTGGAATACAGTGATTCATGTAAAGGTACTTATAAACAGGGAAGAGATGCATCAAACAGGTTGAACTTGAAAGGAAGGTGCCACAAGGGTAAGTTATTTTTTATGCTTCAGATTAACTCATTAGTATGATAGATTGCTGAGGTACTATGCAGTTGGGCACAGCTCCTGATTACATTCCACTTTGCATTACAGTCTGGGCATACATTGCATATGGACAGAGTTTTTGGCTTGGCTGATTTTTACCAGGACAAACCAGCCACAAATTGGATGAACAAATAGTGCTCCACAGAATGGGCTGTAAAATACTACAGTAGTGCATTTACCTCCATTGTAATGCATGCAAAGAGGAATCAGGTGCATATTACACATCTGGTAAACATTGAACCTCAAAGTTAGGTGTTTTCTAGCTGCACCAATTACTCCTCAGGACCTTCACAATTTGTCACAGTAACCATTAACCTTATGGCTTGTTTGTTATATCATATCACCTTATGACAACGGTGCTATGCTACCTCTAACCAGGATTAGAGGAAAGCTACTTTTATATTTTTAATGGCACTCATTAAGTCTGTCTTCCTTGGCGTTGCTCTTTCCATTTCAATGGTTATAATACCTAGCAGTGACTCCTTTGATGTTAGTCAATTTCACAAGAAACAGGAATTGTCGTGTAAATAATATAAAGCCTATGATTGTCTCTGGAATATTTATTCACCAACTTTTTCTATGTAATAAATAAACAGGTACATTTATGTTGCAAAATATTACGACCGCAATCATCATAGCTTATTTTTCCAATGTTTATGTGATTTTTAATGTTTATGTACAGTTCATCGATTTTTTTCCGATTAATTCTCAGCGTTCCCTATAAAGACTTTCCCTCGTGGGCACTTACAAGTTTCTTTTAATAATTCGCACATTGCAAATTGTCTAATTCACATATCTTTAACTGCACTTAGGTGTATGATAATTGATACTTTGATAATGCGGTACTCAGTGTATCCTAGCCATATGTATGTTTGCTATCCGCGATTGTCACAAACTAAATCAATAGTAAAATGTCTCATCTTTCTGTACATTATCAATGGTTTATGAATACAAATTGTTCCCAAATGTGCCTTATTTCCAAATTCTTTGTCACGGTTCCTCTTATCACTTTTACTTTAGGGGTGAGCGACAAACTCTGCGCCGCAGGTAGGTTTCGCTGAGTTTTGCCCACTTTGCATTATGCTTGTGGAAGGGCGAGATTTTGATCGATACCTTATCACTATTGATCTAAACCCCGATCTGGTCGACTGAACCTTTGTTGCCTGTCATTGAAGGAAGAAAGTGCCTCTCTCCCCAAGTTAGTTCACCCAATAAAGGACCCCGCTCCAAAAGATCACAAACAACTTCTAGCTTTCAAAAGTTTATTGTAAGGATAGGATAAGCTGCAAATACAGGCATCTCAGAATGAGATTCACGAGATACACAGGTCCAACTACATACATGTGCTCTCTGAAAGCCCTCAGACGAGCAACGGAAATTACTAACACAAGTTCTAAGAATAATAAAGCTATCAGCATTGACGCATATCTCTCCTTCATTTAAGTTGGAGGAAAACACACAGGTTAGGCTGTCCCTACCCTGCTCTAGATGGTATCCCTACTTAACCAAATCCCAACCTAACAAAGGTGTCAGCAGTGAATGACCCCCAAGGGAAGTCACTCACTCTAAGTCTCTTGGTGAAAACCTATAGTTCTCCAGTCATGACCCCTCTCTGCCTACCCATCCGCTCTCTAAAGGGTCCTCAGGTATCTGCTCTAACTCCACCCAGGGGTGCTGTCCCTAATACAAAACAGTCAACAACATTTGAGACGCCCCTCATGAGACGCCTCTCACGTGGTGTAGCTTCTGGCTTTTTCCATGCTGCTTTGTATTGGGCCTCATACGTTGGAGTTGACCTTGCTTCTCAGACTCTTCTCCGGCCCGCTGATACCCCTTAAACATTCCAGAACCCTCCTCCATGTCTGGGCCGTCTACTGAACAGACCTCTATTCATATTATTTATAATCGGATCCTCCCTTTCTCTTGCAGACAGACATCTGCAGCCAAGAACCCAACTCTCATAGACTTCCAAAAGGTTCGCAACATTTCTCGGCCCAGACATGTACGTGTAAATCAATGTTAAAACATTTCAGGCCTACAGCATTTCTCATAATGATTATAACATTCAACTTCTTCATTAATTAAAGCATGTTAATACTCTTATTCTATTATTCAGTAAACACATCTATAAATCATGGCCCATTAATGCAATAGCCAAAACATTATTTCAATCTATGTCGTGAAAAGAAACACCTTCCCCTTCCCTTCTAGCTCTGGCCCTGAGGCCTACCACATCCTGCGTTTAACCACATGCCATCTTACATTTTAGCAGCTACACGACATGAATTCAGGAATAATCACATCTAATAAAATCATATAGTGTCACACATTTCTGTATTAGTTCCACTTCTACTTAAATCTCTACATTAGCTATACATTCAGAATATAATTGCAGATACTACTAGCACTCATGGCATTTCTCCTCATGATTTGTGCTTACTACAGGTAAGTGTGATGCACTCATACATTTAGGTCAGTTTGCGCTCTCTCAGTTCCCCCCTTTGATGACCTCTCGGGGTCATCACTAACATTTAAACTGCAGTTATTGCTGGCATAACTTGTCTCTGCGCTTCCAGAGCCCTCAGACTCCTGTACTGATTATCTTGTATGGCAGCCAATCTCTGCAGCTGCTCTCTTTGAGCCCTTTCTGACCTTCTTGCTCTGTACCATTTGAATACCCTCACCAATCCCCACAATATAATCCCACAGATCAATATTATGATGATAGGTTTTAGTATATACCACACAAAGCTTTTGCCTAAGGTGGAGATCCACCCTCCAACTTCACTCATTCCGTGGCCCACCTTTTCCCAGACATTTTCTCTACTCAAGTCTTCGATCTCCTTGTGAATATCAGTTATGTTCCTAATAACTTTCTCAAGGGGCTTCGAATTGTCTGGAATGTAAGTACAACATTCCTGGACCTTCAAAGCCTTACAGACTCCGCCCTCTTTTGCTAGTAGGACATCTAACGCAAGACGGTTCTGAAGAACCATAGCCCTTATCGATTGCATCTCTCCTTCTACCAGCATTAAGGACTGTGCAGTGCTGGCAGACAACCTGTCGACGACTGTTGCCAGTCGTCTAATTTTAACATCATTAAGGATTACTCCCAAAAGAGGGAACATAGCTCCAAAGACATCTCCAACCATTTCTGCATCTCCTATATCTCTCCTTCCCCTCGATGATGTCTTGCCCTCGATGATCACTAAGTCTTGTGCATGATATATTTTGGGGAAGACAATTGCTAGGTAACATGATCCATACCAGTTGTCAGGTAGTCTCACGTAGGCATTTCTTCCACATACAAAATACACATTTGGAATCACTTGCATTCCCTTCAGGAAATCCTTAGTATAGTACTCTATATTGAAAGCATGTTCACAGTCGACTTCTCCCACGTATACATTTTCATAATACGTTTTGGCTCGGTGAAGACATAGCTTTCCTCTCTGCGTCTTATCAAAAGCTATTGGACCACTACTACCCTTTCTCTTGTGTGCCTTCTCTTCCTCGGTCCAATCTGTTTTCCATTGTCCTGATTTTTTCAAAATCTTTTGTCTCCTGTAACGATCATCCACCTGCCCTATGAACTTCTTCTCGACTTCTGACACCTTGCATGTCAGGTTATTTCTACGGGCATGTGAAGTATCTAAGGTAATCCAAGGAATGAAGAACTTAGCCAATCTGTCTTCACTCTTCCAGTAGTCCCATTTGTTCATCTGCTTATAATTTGGGACTTCTGGCAACACTGAATCATAGTTGGAGAAATAGTATTCAAAACTATCTCTCTCATAAAATATACTAAGCAATAAGCTACATGTAATGCCATATGTCAGCGGGAGGTGATGATATCTAATGCCTTCATCTACAGACGCCGGCAACTGCATGCAGACGTAACAGTCCTTAACCTCCATGGCATCCACGTATTCATATAAGAGTTTAGCATAAGCATTTGACCTAAAGTCTCCTTGGGACTCATCTACGTGTAACCTGCGGGCTTCTGCAGCTAACGCTTTCTCTTGAGTGTTTTCCCTTTTCTCACCAGCAACAGTGGGTGTAAGCGTTTCTACAGATTTCACATCAGTTACCTTCGCCTCTTCCTCATGTCCCTTTACATAAGAAATTGTTACCACTAAAGCTATTAATATTATCACTCCTACTATTAGTGTACCTATTATACATTTAGCTCTGCGGTTCTGGGTGCCGGCTTCCATTTCGTCAGACAATATGGCTCTCTCTTATCTTGGCACAAAGTTCCTTTCTTCTCGTTCCTTTACAGTCTCTTTTTACTCCTTTTGTCTTTAGAATCCACACAACTGGAAGCTGACAACCTTTTTCGCAAAAGTCCTTTAACAGTTCAATAAAGACAACCCTAGCCCTTCTCCATCAACTCAAGGGAAGTTCCCTAATATTCTCTGCTTCCTGGGCGCTAGGTAATCTTCTTTTTCTGCTCGCTTTATTTACAAAGTCCTTTAAGCATCTACTATCAGGTTTGTACCTGCAGCTTCGATAGCAAAGTTCAGTATTTCCAAACGAAGATTGTGCTCTTCATGGGCTGTTATCGTTGTACCAAAGTCGGGGAATTGCAATTCTGAAAGAAACATATGTTTTAACTTGCTGAGGCGGGGAGGTCTGGGGAGCATGAATGTTAGTGACCCTTCTTGTTCGACTCCGGGTACCAACAGTCGTATTTCCACGGTGACGATGGGCTCAGAACTGGACACCACCACCGCTCGAATCCTCCCTGTCTCCTGCTTCAAAGACATTTGTCGCCAGATATGTCCACTCAGGTGTGGAGTATCTTCTGTTAGGCACACGTACTCTTCTTGACCTTCTTCGGTCCGGTGCTTCAGCGCCCTGAGCACCTTCTTCCGGGTCTGAGTCTTCTGATATCGGAGGAAGGGTTATCTCTGGAGTTGACCTCAGGCTAGAGCTCCTTCTGTGCGGCCAATTAGCTTCTCCACGTGCCCTTCTACTCCTTCTCCTTCTTGTCTGTTCTCGCTCTCTGTCAGACCTGTCAGTGTCTGACTCGTACTCCCAGCTACTTTCTCCTTCTGTAGCGTCTTCTGTTTCGCTGTTGTACTGACCGTCCTCAGCTTGGTCAGACTCGTTCCCTGCTTCCGCTGGCACCTCTACAGCTTGGCTAGCCCCCTCTATGGCTTCTCGGTCCTCCGCTGGACGTCTATCCGAGAGAGGAGCTGTTTCTTCCCGAGGTGCTGGAACCCTTCGCGTATGTGACGCGTGGATCCAATTGGGCAGGCCTCCCACCTTCACAGCCGTATTCGCAATCAAGATGATCTGGAAGGGCCCACGCCAACGAACATCCAAGCAGCTTCTTCTCACATGTTTTTTCACCAGGACCCAGTCCCCAGGATACAGGTCATGGCACGGGCCCTGGCACGATGGAACCTCGGCAGCCTGCACCTGAAGGGACACAGAATGAATGGCGTCAGACAGCCCCTTACAATAGTCCAGGATCATATCATCTGTGATATTTAACAGTGCAGTCGTTGGGACAGATGGCAGCCTCATTGCTCTCCCCATTAACACCTCATGTGGTGACAACCCCGTTCTTCTGTCTGGGGTACTACGAAGGCTCATGAGGACCAATGGCAGGGCGTCAGGCCAACTCAGGGTCGTTGAGGAGCACACTTTTGCAATTCGGGCTTTGATCGTGCCATTGATCTGCTCCACAATTCCTGAGGCTTCTGGTCGGTAACTACAATGCAACTTCTGATCGATATTCAGAGCTGCACAAATCATCTTCACAAGCTCGCTATTGAAATGCGTTCCCCTATCTGATTCCAAAGAGGCCGGCACCCCGAAGCGCGGAATGAGTTCCCTAAGCAGTAACTTGGCCACTGTGAGGGTGTCGCACCTACGTGTAGGGTATGCCTCAACCCATCTGGAGAACACACAAACAACCACCAGGACATAGCGGAGGCGGTTGCATCTCGGCATTTCAATGAAATCTATCTGCATTCGATTGAATGGACCTCCAGACCTTCCTATGTGACTCAGTGCAACTGGTGTTCTTTTCCCTACGTTCAGCTGCTGACAGGTCACACAACGCTGGCACACTGCTTCTGCTGCTATTCTAAACTTAGGATTGTACCAAGTCTGTCTAAACACTCTCAGCATAGCGTCTCTCCCTAGGTGTACGGGACCATGTATGAGTCTGGCCATTGGGCTCACCATCTCATTGGGCAACACTGCTCTGCCGTCTGCTGAGACCCAAAAATGGGACTCACCCACTACACATCCTGCCTTTTCCCATGTTTCTTTTTCAAAATCAGGAGCATTTTCTTGCATGTTTGCCAGTTCGTCCCAAGTATCAACAGTTTCCAATATCATGGCTAATTCAGTCCTTACATTTATTCCACCCACTTCCACCTCTGTGAAAGAGTACCCTTGTTCTGCGCAATACCGCGCGACTTCGTCGGCATATCTATTGCCTTTCGAGACGAAGTCCTCATTTCTGGTATGTGCGGTGCACTTTACAACTGCGATACCTGCTGGACATTGCAACGCCTCTAACAACAGGCGCACAAACTCTCCATTGCGAATGGGAGAGCCTGAAGAGGTCATGAACCCTCTTTGAGACCATAACTGCCCGTAATCATGAACCACCCCATAACCATATTGGCTGTCGGTGTATATGGTGACTCGAATTTGATTGCTTGCCAAGCAAGCACGTGTCAAGGCAATAATCTCGGCTACCTGAGCGGAGTGTACTCTTTCCAGGCACCCAGCTTCCACAACTCCAGTAATTGTACAAACAGCATAAGCTGCTCTCAACTGCCCAACTTCGTCTCTTACACATGAGCCATCGACAAAGAAAATTTCATCTGGGTCGGTCAGTGGCTCATCTACGATGTCGGGTCTGGGTTTGGTGCATAGTTCAGTCACATCGAGGCAGTCATGGTCTGTACATTCATCATCATCCTCGATATCATTTGGGAGTGGCATCAAGGTGGCAGGGTTCAAAACAGAGCATCTCTTGAGGGTCACATTCTCTGCAGCAAGAATAACTTGCTCATAGCGCGTGAGCCTGCTGTTGGTCAGATGCTGTGTTTTGGTCCTGGTCATCAACAGTTCAACAGAATGGGGCACGCACACCTCTAACGGGTGCCCCATGACGATATTTTCACATCTCTCAATGCTGACACCCGTTGCAGCAACGGATTTGAGACATCCGGGCAACGCTGCGGCTACTGGGTCTAAAGTAGCCGAGAAATAAGCAACTGGTCTACGGGCATTCCCATGGATTTGGACTAACACAGACAACGCGCAACCTTCTCTCTCACAACAGTAAAGAAAAAATGGTTTATTGTAATCAGGCATTCCCAATGCCGGAGCACGACACAGGTCCTCTCGCAGCTGTAAGAATGCCATCAAACAGTCTTTGTCCCATGGTACCGGATCGCTCACCTCCTTGTGCGTCAGTTTTTGCAAGGGCTTTGCTTTCAGTGAAAAGTTCGCGATCCACTGTCGGCAATAACCCACCATCCCTAGGAACATCCTGACCTCTCTCTGTGTCTTAGGCGCATTCATTTTCATGATCGCCTCTATCCTGTCTGGTGACACCTTTCGCTTGCCTTTCTCTATTCTGTGTCCCAAGTACTGCACTTCTGTCAGGCAGTACTGCAACTTTCCCGGGGACACCTTGTGCCCATTGGCAGCTAGGTGATTTAACAAAGCAATGGAGTCCTCCCTGCAAGCTTCTTCTGTTTCTGACGCCACAAGGAGGTCGTCTATGTACTGGACCAGAACTGACTTCTGGGGCAGCACTAGACTTTCAAGATTTTTCTTCAAAAGCTGGTTAAAGATCGATGGGCTCTCTGTATACCCCTGAGGAATACGACACCATGTTAGGACGCGACCTTCCAGCTTAAATGCGAAAAGAAAATGGCTTTCTTCGTCCAGAGGGATCGAAAAGAAAGCCTGACAAAGATCAATCACAGTGAACCACTCAGCTTGGAATGGAATCTGAAACAGTATCACTGATGGATTCGGTACCACTGGACAACACGAAACGACTATGTTATTAATCTTTCGAAGGTCCTGCACTATCCGAAATTTCCCATTTGGTTTCTGCAGACCCATAATCGGGGAGTTGCATGGACTACCCACGATTTCTTTCAGTATTCCCTGTTTAATCATGGACTCGATCACGGGTTTTATGCCTGCAATCGTTTCTGGAGTCAATTTATATTGGGGTGTTCTTGGGAACTCAGCATGCGGTTTCACTACAATTTTCACTGGGTCCACCCCTTTGACCAATCCTATCTCTTCCCCAGTGAAATCCCATACTTCTGGTGCCACTGTCTCTCTCAAGTCCCAGGGGAGCTCATCTACTGTCAAAGTAGGGTACAGCTCCACGCATATTCTTGAGTTTGCAACTTTGAAGTCTGCGTCATCATCATTGGTCAATACCTCCACTCCCTGAGGTGTACAGTATATTGTACAATTCAATTTACACAACAGGTCTCTGCCTAGCAGACACACAGGACTTGAATCGCAAACCACAAACTGGTGCTCATCGCTGTACTTCCCTATTTTCACCTGTACTGGTTCTGTCAATTGGCTGGTTATTCTCCTGTTTGCGACCCCCACCACTTGTATGGTCTCTCCAGACATGGGCAGGTCTGGAACTGCAGCTGATCTGATCGTGGACCTAGTGGCTCCTGTGTCCACCAGAAATGTCGTGGGGCACCCTGCTACTTCTGCTTCGACATAGGGTCCCCTCTGGTCCACCTCCAAGGCTGCCCCGAGGGTGCAGTCTTCTCTTTCCACTCTCTGTCCGGTTAATGGGTCCACATAATAGCACTCTTCTCCTTCTACAAACAGGGGCATCTGTCTATAGGTCTTACCCATAGTCCCTACTCGGGGAGGTTGCGGGAACTGGGCTCGGGGAGGAGCCCCCCCCCCTTTGAGCACCTTTCCCTGGTATGGCGTCACCCCTCTTGTAGGCGCGCTCTGGACCTCTTCCTCCTCTATCTCTTGTTCTCCTATCTCTACATTGTAGGGACACTCGCGTTTCCAATGCCCCACCTCGTTACACTGGTGGCACCTAGTCGTTTTCTTCAAGGCAGCTATGTCTAATCTGGGTCTAAAGGTGGAACTCTCCTCATTGCCCTTGTTCTGACTGTACTGCTTCTTTCCTCCTGTACCCATTCCTTGCTGCTGTTGCTGCTGTCCCCCCTTTCCTGCTGCCTGCATCTGTACCACCATCAACTTTTCTTTTAGTTTCTTAGCCTTGGAGTCTATCTCATCACAGCAGTACCTGGCATACCTCAGTATTTCGTCTAGGGGTTTACTTTGCCAACAAATCGAGTATTGCTGAATCATTAAACTAATATCCGGTCTCAGTCCCAGGACGAACTTGGACACGAATTGCCCTATGTCTTTTGGATCCATTACATCCAAGCCGCTATACTGTTTAAACGCCTTCAGCAATCTCTCGTAATATTCGTGGACGGTCTCTTTGGGTTCCTGTCTGGTTCGGTCTATTCTGACCCAATCTATGTCTTGCATTGGCACTTTCTCTTTCAGCCAAGTCATCACTCTCTCGAATTTTGCCATCACAATCTCGGACGGCCCATTAGTCTTAGCATCTCTCTCCGGCTCCGTTGTGGGCCACTCAGCGCTAACCTTGCATGCTGTCCACAGATCTCCTGGTACTACAATGTCGAACAGCGTGTTCAGATCTATCCATAGGACCTTTGAGATTGTTACAAATCTCTCGACTTGCTTGTACCACTCCACTGGGTTTTCCCGCAATTTGGGGAAGGAGGTGGTAAAAGCAGCTAAATCTCCCCTACTCCAAGGGACATGCACATAGTTCCCATTGGCGACTTCACGCAAAGGGTATGCTTCTATTCCCTGCAGCCTTCCTGGTGTCATACCAAGCGTGCTTCTCCTGCCGGTCCCTTTCTTGGACCACCTCTCTTCCCACTTATCTAGTGCCCTCCATGTCCTTATTCCAGTGATCAGTTCCCTTATGTGCGTTTTCAGCCCAATCGTTCTCCTCTCATCTAGGTCTCGATCTGTGTAATGTAGCCTGTGGTTACCCTGTAATGCTTTGGTTCTTGACAGGTCCACCATATATTTGCCTGCTAGTTCGACTAACTTCTCATGGATTGCTCTCGCTTTTCGAGTGATGTCCTTTGCCATATACAGTATTTCATCCTGCTCATACATTTCCATTCTTTCTAAAGGCAGGGTACCATCTATCATGTCATCCAGGTCTGACCTTAAGCTGGCGACATCGAGTCTCTTAGCTTTTATCTCAGCTCGCAATATGTCTTTCGAAGGGGGCTCACTGGTCTCCCTACCATCCCAACTCCGAGCTCTACGTTTGGGCTCGGGAGAGTTAATGAGTGCTCTCCCTTGCTCCCATCTCTCCAGGTCCCATGCTCGGCCATCCGATCTTGGAAGGTGATGGAACACGGGCCTGTTACCCCCACTCTTGCTCTGCCCACTCTCTCCTGCTTCTCTCCTTTCGCCGTACGCCTCTCTGTTATTTTCCCTCTGGTCGCTACTCTCCCTTTGCCTAGTATCGCTCAGTATCCGATACGATCCTTCCTGGTTCCCCATATTCCCTGGGCTGCGCTCCTTTCCGTCATCACAGGGACTATGGTGCGACCTCTCACAACTCCCATTCAGTTCTCTGGTGCCGGGCACACAGTGTGGACACTTAAAGCTGTTTCTGTACTCTTGCGCTCTCCTCTCCCCTTCACTGAGTATTGGGCGCGCCACCCCTCCACTCCCGGGGCCCCCGTTTTCCAGGTCTGTTCTATTCCCACTCCGGGCCCAATGGGTGACTCCCCTACTATCTCTCTCTCTACAGTCCCACTCCGGGCTGCTCTCCCCAGCCCCGCAGTGAGTCCGAGCTCTGCTGTCCTGACTTTCCCTTTCAGCTTCTGCAGCTATGATGCTCTTGTGAGCCTCCACTGCCTCATCCCACTTCTTCATGTACTCATTTAGCTCTTGAAAGGATTTTCGTCCAGATCCCCTCAGATCCACTGGCCATCTAGGGCCCCCAGGGTCCCCTGCTGTGTGCATCGGGGTGCTCCACTCTCTCGGTATCGGCATCTGACTTGGGGAATTGATCGTATCGTTCCTCCTTGCCGTCTCTGCTCTTTCTCTGTCCTTCCGTACCCGTTCTTCCCCTCTTGCTCTCTCTTGGTCATATATCGATATTATAGGACCTATGGTAACAGGTACCTGTAGTGCATCTGGTAATGCGTAGGATGTGGCGCACTCCGTTTCCGGCGCTCTTTGTACCACAAACCTCCCGACTACCTGTTGCACCTGACTAGGCTGGGACAGCTCTTTCTTTGCCTCGGGATCCCACTCTGAACTGGGAAGCGGTCTATGCTCTCCTGCATTGCCCCCCTTTTCTCCTTCACTATGCTCGACCTCTCCCCCTGCTCTATTATACGGGGGTGGCCTGTCTGTCAATAATCTGTTTATCAGGCTGTCCTCTGTTTCGCTCTCATCATCTTCTTCTAGGGGGCTTTTATTTCCAGGCACCTCTAACACTGGGTACAGTTTATTTACTTCCATGTTATGCACTCTCCATCTTTTAGCATCCGCATCCCACCTGGCATCCTGCACTGCCCTTACCGATCGTTTCACCCTTTCTTGTCGTCTGTTCATATTCTTTTCATGCGCTGCCCTAATCCATGCATCAAGGGCTTCAAACTGGGTCGGTCTAGGCAAGGGTCTCTTTGAGGTCATGACTGATTTTAATCGATGTAACACCTCTAATCTGAACGTCCCGTACTTCGGGAACGTCAGTTCCTCATTTCCTTCCGTAATCTTACTCCACTCTGATATCCAAAGGATCGTATGCAGCCCAACATTCACTGCCATGTAACGAGCTGGCGTACCCTCCGGCGGGGCTTCTTCCCCCTCATACGATCCCCGCTTCTCTTTTTTAAACGCCGCTCTCAACCATTTAAAACACTTCATAATTATGCGCACAATATCCAGCCTCGCTACTCTGTTTACTTCCTGATGACAATCCACCAATCCTGTCGCGGCTTTGCTAACTTGGCCTATCGCAGCGCGGTCTTTCTCCGGTCGGCCAATCACAGAGCGACACCTTCTGACGTCTTTGCTAGCTGGCCTATCACAGCGCGGTCTTTCTCTGGTCAGCCAATCACTGCGCGACACTTCCTGACGTCACTTTTCTCCGCTTCGCAGCAGCACCCCTCCTTTCTCAACTCGTCTCCCGGTCATGCATGCGTCCCATTCATACACCGAAAAATGACTACTTCCGACCAAGCGGTCACTTCCCTCGACTGTACGTCCACAGTCTATATGTAATTGTCAACACAACTGACGAAATGTCTATCGTCTCTCTGATAGGTTGCTTACACACACAGTAACCTCCGACCAGCGTCCGTTACTCACGCACTCACTCTTACGTTCCCCCTATCTCGGTCTTTCGGGTGATCAATGGTACCTCATGACCCCCTTCACACTGTTTGACAATTACTCTGGGTGTCCGATACACCCGAACCACTTAAGCTCTCACTTAAGATTTCCACCGGTTGCGCGCGCTCACAACCTGTTCCACAGTCACTCTACAGACATTCAACTCCGCCAGACATTACAACATAGATACAATACAAAAACACCGCAATCTAACACGCATGACCCTTTATACTCACTCTCGACCGATACTGCTGCTTTTTCTGTCTCACGTCATCCGGATCTTCTTCAGCGGGCGGTTCTTCCGATCATCGATTTCTAGGGGCCTTGGGGTAAGCTAACCTGGCCTAGGTCACCGTCCTCAAGAAGGCAACCATCCTCTATAGCTACCAACTGGAAGGGCGAGATTTTGATCGATACCTTATCACTATTGATCTAAACCCCGATCTGGTCGACTGAACCTTTGTTGCCTGTCATTGAAGGAAGAAAGTGCCTCTCTCCCCAAGTTAGTTCACCCAATAAAGGACCCCGCTCCAAAAGATCACAAACAACTTCTAGCTTTCAAAAGTTTATTGTAAGGATAGGATAAGCTGCAAATACAGGCATCTCAGAATGAGATTCACGAGATACACAGGTCCAACTACATACATGTGCTCTCTGAAAGCCCTCAGACGAGCAACGGAAATTACTAACACAAGTTCTAAGAATAATAAAGCTATCAGCATTGACGCATATCTCTCCTTCATTTAAGTTGGAGGAAAACACACAGGTTAGGCTGTCCCTACCCTGCTCTAGATGGTATCCCTACTTAACCAAATCCCAACCTAACAAAGGTGTCAGCAGTGAATGACCCCCAAGGGAAGTCACTCACTCTAAGTCTCTTGGTGAAAACCTATAGTTCTCCAGTCATGACCCCTCTCTGCCTACCCATCCGCTCTCTAAAGGGTCCTCAGGTATCTGCTCTAACTCCACCCAGGGGTGCTGTCCCTAATACAAAACAGTCAACAACATTTGAGACGCCCCTCATGAGACGCCTCTCACGTGGTGTAGCTTCTGGCTTTTTCCATGCTGCTTTGTATTGGGCCTCATACGTTGGAGTTGACCTTGCTTCTCAGACTCTTCTCCGGCCCGCTGATACCCCTTAAACATTCCAGAACCCTCCTCCATGTCTGGGCCGTCTACTGAACAGACCTCTATTCATATTATTTATAATCGGATCCTCCCTTTCTCTTGCAGACAGACATCTGCAGCCAAGAACCCAACTCTCATAGACTTCCAAAAGGTTCGCAACATTTCTCGGCCCAGACATGTACGTGTAAATCAATGTTAAAACATTTCAGGCCTACAGCATTTCTCATAATGATTATAACATTCAACTTCTTCATTAATTAAAGCATGTTAATACTCTTATTCTATTATTCAGTAAACACATCTATAAATCATGGCCCATTAATGCAATAGCCAAAACATTATTTCAATCTATGTCGTGAAAAGAAACACCTTCCCCTTCCCTTCTAGCTCTGGCCCTGAGGCCTACCACATCCTGCGTTTAACCACATGCCATCTTACATTTTAGCAGCTACACGACATGAATTCAGGAATAATCACATCTAATAAAATCATATAGTGTCACACATTTCTGTATTAGTTCCACTTCTACTTAAATCTCTACATTAGCTATACATTCAGAATATAATTGCAGATACTACTAGCACTCATGGCATTTCTCCTCATGATTTGTGCTTACTACAGGTAAGTGTGATGCACTCATACATTTAGGTCAGTTTGCGCTCTCTCACTTGTAATGTGGAGTTCTGAGAAAACTCTGCCAACTGGCTTGTGAAAGGTTTTATTTTCTTCTCAAAGTTAAGTTGGTGAGCAAGAGTGAGAATTTGCTTCCCCAAGCGCAATTTTCAGGCGTAAGAACGCCACCCGGTAAGATTTTCGCAACGCTGACAGTCGCAGCAGGTTGTGACAGCTCGATAAGAAAGCTAACACTTGAGTAGAAAATCTACTCGAGTGGCAGAATGAAGTAGAGCTCCCTGGTGTGCCTCGTGGTGCAGTTTGTGCTCATTTTTACTGCTCAAAACAAGCTCCAGCTGACAAAATCAGCACGAGCAGTGCAATGTGCCGAATTCCTCTGCTCACGGATCTCCACGGAATCTCAGTGTTTTTATGTAACTCCCTGAAATTTCACGGAGTGAAACTCCATTAGTTCCGCCATGCTACTTTATTTGTGAATAATTTTATATAGGAATGGTCATTACTTATTGTTTTCCACTTATAAATACTTTTAATCGTAACCATATTGTCAAAATATATTCAACAATTCCTCTTCTTTTTCTTGATGTTAGTGGAGTGCAGAAATGTAGTATTTTTTGTGGAATTTAATGAACGTGTCACAAATATATTTTTTGAGTGACATGGAGTTTGTTAGCATCTCAGGATACCTTTTAATAAGAGGACATACCTCGGGTAAAAGAGCGGCACAAGACTGGTTCGAGCAGAAAATGTCTATCGGCAAGATCTTTTCTGCACAAACAATTATGTCAAGATCTTTAAGCAGCATATAAAATTATAATTCGTGGCTGATAAATTCTTATGGGTAAAAGAGAGTTGTCAGATGATTTGGAGAAACGAAGGGGCTTATTAGCAAGAACCTCGTTAAAATTATCGCAGTTTTAGCGGCAATCTGCTGCTTAAACGGCGATAATGGTCTTGCTAATATGCATTAAAGAATTCCAATAGAAGCCCAGGTTAGATGTGCTGGACATCTAACCTGGGCTTCTATTGGAATTCTATAACGCATATTAGCAAGCCCATTATGTCCGTTTTAGCGGCAGTTTCCTGCCGCTAAAACGACAATAATTTTAACAAGGTTTTTGCTAATATGCCCCGTAGTGTCTTTAATGGATGTTGTTGTTTTTTTATTAGTGTAAAGAGGGAATACCAATAAAACTTGTAAAGTGACTGGTATAAACAATCTCTGTAGCAGAGATAATAGATCTACCTGCAGCATTGTTTAATTATTTGTGAATCTTGGAAAGAGTAAACAGGATAGGAACCCTTAACTATTCAGTAGTAGACTTTAGGGGCTTTTGTCATCCAACAATGTATTGCTAGAATTAATTTTGAATTATGTGGTGGAACATTGTTCAGTTAAGCTGGCAAAGAATGTCATCACAATAACTTCCATAGACATGTTAAGTTGTAACACTACTCGTATCTGCATAATTCCATTAGACTGAACTGATCTTATATTGTGGCCTCTGCTTTGGAAATATTTCAGCATTTTTGGGTTTGCTAACTGATATTGTCTCCTACTTAATCAGTCTGAAGAATGCAACGAAGAGTGTTTGATGCACTGTGAAAAATAAACTTTTAAGATCCAAAGTGGCTGAATGTTAGGTTTGAATGTAAACCCACTTCTTTGCCTCTTTAATAATGAAACATTTAAGTCTTATTCTTGGCTCAAATCTGCAACTTCAATATTGTTTTTAGAACTATTGAAATGATTTATTAGAACGAGGCCTAGACCTTTTCTTAAAATCCCCTGTCTTGCACTGACATGGGGTGCTGGTGCATAAGGCTTAGGTGACATTGATCTTGAATTATTTGTGTGTGGAGTGGGTTCCGGTTTTCTAGGTTGTTAATGTGTAACAACTGTTTGGAAATACCTAATCATATATGATTACCCTGTGAACAACGTAAAGTGTTCAATATTCGTTCTCTCCTAAACGAGAAGCTTTGGAAGATTTTAGTTTATCCATACTTTTCATCTTAAAATTAATCAAGCCACTCTGTTTGGACCTAGTTCACATATTTGAATTGTTTATTGGGCAAGTTGATGTAATAAGAACTACAGTATAATAGTTTTTTTTAAATAGCCCGTGTACCTACTAACCCTTTGGCCTTAGCGGTAGAATGTGTTCATAATTATAAAAGTAAGCTCTTCTTTAACCCATTTTTGAACCGATTGGGTTTTGTCAAATATCATGGCTAATTTTCTGAAAATATTTCTGGTGCTGGTTGTTGGAACTGGCAGAACGAGCTTGTAAACTAGATATGTTATTGAGATATCCTAATAGCAGTATTTAACCACGTGGCCTGGCTTTGTCCAGGTATAGTTTATCACTCAAGCACATCACAAATTGGGGCTTTACATTTAGCCTGGAGTGTTGTTCTGGTTGCCTCTAGAAGCTTTGTTTAAAGTTAAATCTGGGTATTACCTGCATATCTTATTACATTTCTGGGCATGTAAATCAATAACTTCTGGCAAGGATTCTAAAACTGAAGATCTATTTGATCCACCAATGGTGCTTTCTCTCTTATCTAAGTCTAATTTATAATGTACACTTTCCAGCCCTTCGAAGCGCCATGTATACATCTTAATACAATGTCGTTGGATATCTTTTTGATATATGAGTATGATGGGATAGTCTGGTAATTGCCTTGCTAACCACCAATGCTTAGCAGAAAGCTTTAGTGCGTTTGTGCAAACCGTGCAAAATACCAGCCTGGCTTAGGATACCTAGTCTCTCTTTTAAAGTGCAGCCAATTTACCAACTAGACACAGGAAATCTGTTGGATTGTAAACCACAAACCACCTGCACACTGTATGAGGATATTCCATTCTGGACAACAATCAGTCTGGTGAGACTTGAAGGATTGATTAGTTGTGGTTAGTGAGCCCCAAATCATCTGTCACAATGAATGAACACACAGAGGAATACACACAATGAATGTATTTTACATCTTTAATAAAACTAATGCCCTAATCTAGTGCAGAGTAATTGTATAACCATAATTATGAAAACAGACAAACTAGTGGCAATAACTGCATTTTTTAAAGCATATTATTAAGAAGAAATTTAATATTCTGACAGTATTTCATACATGTAATTAACTGTATTGGAATCAGTTTATGTTTCGCCAACCTCTCTCTTCTAGCCTCTAATTAATATGTGTTAGCCCCAAGCCTACCTATCTAAATTTCTCGAGGTGGCTTATAGCCCACATACCTTAGCTGAGCAAAGCCTCTGTTGTTCTGTACCCTGAGAAGGTCTCTCTCTGTTTCTACATTTTAGTTGTGGTGTTCTCAGGCCAGGCAGTAGGGCCATGCTGGCTCCAGGAAGCCTAGGCCTTTTCTTAGGATGCTACATCTCCAGTTGCATGAACTCACAGAAAGTCAGAGATTCCTCTCTGCCTAATACATGTCTCTACCCAGCTTACATACACCCTTCAGGTTATTTTGAAAAGTTCAGGCCTCTTCCACAATGATGTAAAATGCAAGAATTAATATATTATTGTTGCCGCACCCTCAATGGCGTTTGTCAGATATTCTAAAGTAAATTAATACACACACACACAGACACATATATATATATATATATATATAAATAATTGGTATATGTTGTGTTTGTACAATCAGTTCTAGATGCAGTAAGCACTAGCTTATAAATTATAACGTGACCTCAAATACTGAATATATGAATGTATGAAATGCAATGGATGTAAAGTAGCAGACAAACTGAAGGATAATTGGTGAAAGTGGTATCAATGCATGAAAGGACAGCAGAAGTGGAGGGAGGGAGGAAAAGGGCACTTTAGATAATAGGCTGGCGCTGTCCAATATGACTCTACCCTCAATATAAATTCTGCCACCCAGTCCTAACAGCGGCTGTATTAGGGGTTCCTGATTTATAGGCATTCTTTGCCCGAACAGTTCAATTTTCAGTAGTTTCCTGAAGAGTAAACAGTTCAGATAGACATTTAGCCCCAAAAAAAGTTGGGGATTTGTTTCTGAGGATTTTGTAAATAGTAGCTGTTACTGCTGATTTTCCTGATTTTAACTCAAACACTGCTTGCTGCAAGCACACATGCATGTAGTATCCCATGCCTATACAGACTGTCTTTACAAGTTCAAAATGGTCCCAATTTGCAAATGCGGGCCACTTTTTAGCTGTATGATTTGTTAGTGAACTTTTGGCAAATTCCACAGACTCTTGTGAATACCTTGCACTTTCCATATGCAGCAATGCCACACAACTGTATAGGCTGCACATATTTTACCACCCCCCAGGAATGAATGACACCTTCACTGACCACCTCATGGAAATCATCACAGCCAAGGCTTCCCCTAATTCTAAAGACATTTTCCTTGGTGATTTCAATCTGCACTGGAACGACCTCAGATTAACGCCATCAAAGACCTCCTTGTCGACCAAGCCCTTACCCAAGCCTGCTCACTCCCAACACACTCAAAAGGCGCCACTCTAGACTGAATCATCGCTAAGGAGTCAGCGGTCAAGCTCATCACTATAGACCCATAGGATTGGTCTGACCACCATGCTATCACTTTCCTTTTACCTGGCACCCACAAGACATGGGCACCGCAACCTGTGATTTCGAAATGTTGGGTTAGAGACACCAAGAACCTTGATCACGGGGTACTGGCTGCTCGCTGCAAGTCTGACCCCCCCTCCATATCACAATGTTCAATTACCTCAATAAACATTACTCCGCAACTATATCTAACATTCTTGATGATCATGCTCTGCTAAAACTAAAAAGAACCCAAATCAAAGACAGGAACCCCTGGTTCAATGGGTCCCTCAACAATGAGAGGAGATCCCTCCGGCAGGCAGAAAGAAACTGGAGAACGCACCCTTCAGCTGCACAATAAAACTTCTCCGCCAGTCCAGAAATGCCTATATTAGGAACATCCTCAACTCAAAAAAAGTAGGTTTGGGTGGTGAACTTCGCTCCGTTCACAGAGTTTGCAGAGTTTTCTGCACTCCGCACTCCGTGGAGCTCGCGGAGTGCAGAAAACTCTGCTCTGCGATGTGCAACAGAGTTTTTTCCCCACTCTCGATGGCAAAAGGTAAGTCTGCGCGCTGCTGCTTGGGTAGAATTTCTACCCAAGTGGCAGGAATACCAGCACAAACTGCAGTTTGCACTGCACTATGCCACTCACGGAACTTCGCTGAGTTTTTTGTAACTATGCGGAGTTCCAGGTAGCAAATCTTTGCGAACTAGGCTCAGGCCGAAAAAAATTGAATTCTTCAGATCAGAACTGGGGAACGACAAGAACAGATCTTGCAAGCTCCTCGAAATGGTCAAACACCAATCCAACAAACTGATAAAACCTCTAAATAAAGAGATATTTAATCAAAAATAAACATACATACACACTTACGAAACAATCAATTCCAATATGCAAATATATTTAAAATCTATAACAAAATATGTAAATACATTCACATATTATATATCTTAACCTTAGCTGCAAATAAACACACAGCCCTAAGCTGTAATGCATACCACATTAATGCATTTAACTTACTTTAATTCCAAATATCAACAACCAAAAAAACTCTGACAATACATTATTAACTTACACATAATAACTTAATTAACCCACCTGGACTTCTACAATTTAAAGAAAAGAAGGCTACGAATAAAGACATTGGTATAACTTGGGGATAAAAACACAACGTTTACATTTGAGCACATGGAGAAAAAATATAATAATAATGTAAGACAAGAAACAATTAGCACAATGAGCAAAGCATTTCTAAATATTTTAATGAATATTTAAAAAGCTATAAAAATGTAAACATAAATATATTAACAAATACTGTAAAATGAGTGCAAAACCAGTACATATTAATATATAAAATATACATTATATTGCAAAATATACTATTATATACTATTAGAGTGATTAAAATAAGTTTTTTTTATAATGTAGGAGACAGTGGGTGGCGCAACGGCCAGGGCGGCTTACTCTGGAGCCTGGGGCTCATGGTTCGATTCCCAGTGCCGCAGGCAGCTCAGCTCGGCATCATTTGGCTATGGGCAATAGCTCAATTAAACTTCCCAATGGCTCCCAGTGTCTGAGACCCTTACGGGTGATTATTTTGCGCTTTACAAATACCGACTTATTATTGTGATACAAATGTATATGTGTGTGTTTATAAATTCTTTATTACTATAAAGAAATTTAGATTTTAAAAAGGTGAATATTTACTTTAAATATATATTATTATTAATAAATAATAATATGTTAAAATTAAAGATAGAGAGATACAAATAACATAGACTGATATTTTCTGAAAAGTAACAAGAGAGGAGAGGAGTTGGCTTAATTGCTAGAGTGGTCGACCTTGAATTTGGGCAACGGAGTTCAAGTCTCGGCAATGACACTGAACATCCAGTGGTTCTGGGCAAATCACTTAATCTACCCGTGCCTAACAAAAATTAGTGTGTGTCCTCATGTAACGTAACTGGTGTTATGTAAAGTGCTCTGATACCCAATTCGGATCAAGTTTGCGCTATATAAAACTCTGTAAAAAAAAAGAAGAATATTACCTTTGATATTTTCCAAAATGTTATTTAACATTCATATTTTGGAGTCAATATTAAAATAGAACATCCACACATCAAACGTTTTCCTATGACTAGATTGTTTGGGAGGAACCCATTATATTTCCTATCACAAATTGGTCCATCTTGGTTTGTTTGAGAAAGGTGCATCAAATGTTTCTGGAAGGCTGATGAGAATGTATGCTGCTGAAATATCAGGAATCATTCCAAAATTAAGAGATTGTATCTAAAAGATGAAGAGAATTTGGGCAGAGTAAGTCAGATCAACCAGTGATGCATTAAGACTGGTAAACCTGGGTCAGAGACATTTTAGTCTAGTGCTTCAGGATGGACAGTAGAAAAGGGGTGATGTCCTTTGTATAACAAACCAGAAGACATAGACCTTAGCTCATGTTTGTAAGATGTCAGGCAAGTGCCTCAGTGGAACTAGAAAGAAGGGAGCCATGGCATTTGAACCTCTATATTTCTATGGGCATAGCTGAAGAAGTGAAATTGCATAAATAGAGGTAGCTGCTCATGAATCGTTGATACCAGTTAAAGAGCTCGATCTAAATCATTTGTGAAGAGTTCATAGAGCACCTGAGTAAGAGTATTGGGTGATATGATGTAGCAGTGACAGATCCTGTAGAATGTGATATGTGGGTGTGTATTGTGAGATTATATTTGCAGATGAAAGGCTATATAGAACCTTATGTGGGCAACTAAGGTGTACTTAATGTGATAGCCAGTGTACTACCATTACGCCCATTGAGCGTTTTAGGGGTGGAATATTAAGACAGCTGTGACACTAGGCCGGTGGAGAGTCCATGGGTTCTGTGAAGGCATAGATGGCTACCACAAGACCTAATGGTGTTGTGGTCTTGGGTGCCTTGTGGACAGGAGATATAATATTTCAAGAAAACTGAGATTGAATCAAATTCAGCAGAAATTGATCTAGATTTAGGGCCTCATTATCATGCTGGTCGGACTGACATCTGCGGCCTTACCGACATCAGTCGGATTGCTGCGGTTTCATCGTAAGCGGTTGGACTGACCACCGATTTATGATGCATGCTGGATCCAGTCCAATAGACAGCTGGAAGAACACCAACTCTGACAGCCTTACTCTGACACTGAGATGGCAGACAGAGAAAAGCAGCAGCCTTTGAGTGCTACGGTATTATGATGATGTGCATTTCCAATGAGCCAGCCGTGGAGGTCCGACCGGCTGCCTTGACTCATCGGAAATGAAGTACTTGGGGAGCATTCTCACCCAAATCTGCTTCTCCCTAACATTGTCCAGCGTGGATCCCTTTTTCCAGGTTCCCCCCTACACCACAGCAGCTGAACCCCAAAGACTACAACCCTGTGGGCGCCGGAATGCAGGTACGTCCCCAGATGGTATGTATTCCCATTGACTGAACTGTGCACAGATCATCACACTCCAGCAATAGGGTGCATAGAGCACAAGGTGTATCCCCACATATGTCATGCATGTGTGTACAACTGCACGATTTATTTGCATTTTTACCCACTTACAGTGGCATATTCAGAGATAGGTGCACTGCCGTAGATGTGACCGCCGAGGTAGCAGTGGTTGCATCTTAATACAGCGGGTGGTATTTTCCCGGCCTCGGCGATCAGTATTAGTCCGTAGTCACAGCGTTCGGATGGACTGTCCGCCCGGCATCATGAGGCCCTTAGTTTTCCTTAGAAAGGACTATGAATTTGGAAAAGGATGGAGTCACAAATTCTAGGTGAGAGAGAGAGAGAACAATATAGGGTAATAATGACTAATTTGGTACCAATGCGCCATATGCAATACATTCAGCTATATTGTAGTATGCAATGGTGTAAAGAAACTTAACCTTGTCTGTTATACTGAAACACAAGTGTACAGACCCATTTTGCTCGCCTTTTGGCCAAACTGTTTCGTTTTTTTGTCTTGTTTTGTGGGTCACGGCTGTGCCCACTTGTCATTAATTGTTCTAAATACCTCATTATTGAAAACTTATATGAAAAATAAAAATCTTGTCCGGCTGGACAAAAGACATACCAACTATTTAGTGTATAGTTATCTGCTTTTGTGTATCTCCTGTTCAGAATAGGGACCAGTGTTCTCTATAAAATGATACTGCCCAAGGTCCCTATGATAATTCCTTTGGGTCCCCTTGTTTCTGTATAATAATTTGGTATTGTCAGATACTGTCAAACAAAGGCAGTTATTAGTTGAGTGTATCAATACCATGACCCAAATGGTTACTGAACTCTTGATAAGCAGAAATACAGATTCTTGGATCTTGCTCATATTCAAAAATTCCAATAGTGAATGCATTCATAGAGCCAGTCTCATTTTGGTATTCCCATTTCACATTTTAAGATGAACTCAGTGCTGTTTGCTCATTCGTAAATCAGTCACTTATGTTTAACCTCCATAATCTTTAATCTATAGTATTTGTAACCAAGTAACATTACTGATTCCAATCGCATATGGGTATTTATCTCTGTTATTTCTCAAAAACACAATCCATAGTCCAGGGCCTACTTACAGGTGGTGGTGTCTGCTAGTAATCACCATTCACTGACACATAATAATAAATGATTGCCCAGCCAGCGCTTTTTCTTTGGAAAAGGAAAAGTACACTTATTTCACAGGTACTACTAAATACTATGTATTCATTTATAAATATATACATAAGGCAAAATCAAAAATACCTTAGATGACATTATGAAATCTTATTTAATACCTAAAGGGTCATGCACCTTAAGACCACAGCGGCCCCTACCTATGCTAGACAGCACATCACAATATTGGTGGGTATCACTTTAGATAAAACAAACCTATTGGCATTATCAAGTGTTCACCATATTACAACAATGCACATGTTAAAAACACCACCATTTGTGTGTAAATGCAGGAATCAATAATAGCCATGTGTAAATGCAATAGTTGATTTCAATAAAGCATATCAACCTTGCTCAGTAATCATTGTCAACATTATAATATTAATAAAGCATTTTAAAATGAACATGAGATGTGTCTGTGTGCTTTTTATATACTTTCAGGCCACCAACAATGCATCCATAAAACCTGCATCTAGAGGTCATCATTTTCATGGCCACAAAAAGTGCAACCATAGATCCTGCTCCCATAGGTTCCTGCACTCCCATCTGTAGAGCAACAGCTCCAACCTGTAGAGTGCTTAAAAAACCTAGGAATAAGACTAAGGGTCACCCTTTCCAAATACTTGGCTTATCCTTGGGGAAGGGAGCTGCTGCACTCCTGTATGTCCCCAGTGCTCTCTTCCTGTCTATGGTGAGACTCCTTCATTCCTGTGGCCACCGCCAACAGTTGGGAATTGCTTGACAATAACAGCCCACAGGGCATTATGAGGTGTGCCATCTGGAGCGTTGAATATTGAATTAGCGGCTTTTCGCTTTGCCGGGGAAAGAAGCTGTTTATTTTCCTGGCTCGTGGCCCTGTGACGAGTGTCTCTTTTTCTCTTTTTGTTACTTTTCTGAGAGTTCCAGGTTCACCGGGCATCCCAGAAATGCTACCATTCATTGGCTGCCATAGATGGTTTTCTGAGTTTCTCCTTCTGCTGCCACAAGAGCCGAAGCTCTTCTCCCCTGCCTGATCGACAGGGAGTTTGTTTCTGTGGTGGCTGTCTGCCAGACATGGGCACAGGAAACAGGGCAGGCTTGCCACTACAGGGGCAATATCAGCAGTACCCCCCTTACATCATTCTGGTGCCAGGGCCCAGAGCTGTGATCCTGGCCCCCTCCTACACTCCCCCATTGCCACTTATGTTAGGGGCCCAGATTTGGGATGACAGGCCGTTTTCTTTCCTTGCCTCTTGGGAGGGGAGTCCACACTCCCCGCTTTTTCTTCCATGGTGGAGGGGGCCAGAGTTGAGGTCCTGGGCCCCTGTTGGTGAAACCTAACAAGAGGATTGAAATCTCCAGGGCACTGGAGCTCTGAAGAGGGGGCCTGTTGCACTCCCACTCCCAGGGTAGCAGGTGGTCCTTGTGCCAACCCTTGCCCCTGGTCAGCCCAGAGATTTGAAACCCTCAGGCAGTGGGGCTCCATGCTCACTTGGGCTCACTGGGGGGTCAAAGCTCACAGGGCTTCAAACATGGATATCCCCAGTCCCATTGAGCCATTTTGCATGATATTGGGTGCATTTTGAGCTTCAAACACCAGAAGGAGTTCCAGCAGGCCTCCTGCCATAAAATGTGGTGTGCTTTCTATGGAACGGGTTCCGCTGGCTCCTTGCACCAGCTTTTCTGCTGGTCTTTGTCTCTAAGCAAAGAAGTTCAGATCTTTCCCCCAAATAACATTTAGGCAGTGAAGGAGCCCAGTCTCACTTGCCATTGGAAAGGCCCATAGGCCATAGGGTCAACTGGGAAAAAGACCTTTGGGGTTTTTAGGCACACACTCCATCAGCAAATGCGGTTGCTGTGTCAGGCATGTGGGCATATGAAAGTTATGGGCCCTTGAATGGCACTGCCTGTTGATGTGAGTGGTGCAATGTGCTGAGCCCACAGCTGGCAGTGTGAATGGTCTTGTATGTGTCACATATGAAAAGTGTGTGAATGGCCAGTAAAGAGGTTGATGCCTTGTTGTGGCTTTACAGCTCATGAGCTGAGAGTCTTTGGTTCAGGTTTTTAACCTTTTAATTAGTAACAACACATTTCCTTTTTGTGAGATCCCTTGTTAATAAAATCTGACACTCTGAGCCTTCACTCAACCTTCTTCCAAATCGAACCAGTTTGTGTGTTTACTTGAGGAATGGTTGGTTGTGAAGTAATATTTGAATTTCCGGGCATTCTCTGCCAGTGTGTACATTGTCTCTACATTGTCTCTACATTGTCTGTTGATGTGAGTGTCATAATGTGCTGGGCCCATGGCTGGCAGTGTGAATGGTCTTGTATGTGTCATGTATGAAAGGTGTGTGAATGGCCTGTAAAATGGTTGGTGCCTTGCTGTGGCTTTACAGCTCATGAGCTGTGAGTAATTGGTTCAGCATTAACAGTGCATTTCCTGTTTGAGAACATTCTTATTAATAAAATTTGAAGCTCTGAACCTTCACTCACCCTCATGCCAAATCCAACCAGCATGTGTGTGCACTTGAGTAATAGTTAGCTGTGAGGTAATATTTGTCTTTTCTGTCTTTCTCTGCCAAGGTGTATATTGCCTCTAGGGAAAATCTACAATTTCTTGATATATTCATAAACTAGAAACCCAGGGGAGTTTAGGGTGGTGTCCCTCTGGTGGATCCCAAGTTTTCTTACCCAAAACGCCCTGCAAACCTCAAATGATGACTACAGTCACACATTTCCCTGCATTACTGTGACATATTCTTTCAGAATCAGAAAGAAACCACAAATTTCCTACCACCCAGTGTCCCGGATCACTGAAATAATATCGAGGGACAGAATATCGACCATCAAAAATATCGTTGAGAAAATATCGACAGTCAAAATATCGAGTTTCTATCTACAAACAGGTAAGTACAAAAATATCGAGTTAAAAATATCGTTTACAAAAATATAGTTGTAAAAATATCGTATTTACTAAAAACAGTGTTGAATTAAATTAATATTAATAATTAATTACTAAAATATACTTACAATTACTTAAATTAACTTATAATAATTAAATAATGAATGAAAGGTAAATAAATATTTTTTTATTTCATATTTATTAAAACATATATATATAGTAACAAAATATAATAAAATAATACCCAAAAACTGAAAACTGACCCTGAACCCTAAAAATACCCCTTTACCCAAAAACCCAAAACTGACCCTGAACCCTTAAAATACCCCTTTACCCAAAAACTGAAAACTGACCCTAAACCCTAAAAATACCCCTTTACCCAAAAACTGAAAACTGACCCTCAACCCTAAAAATACCCCTTTACCCAAAAACTGAAAACTGACCCTGAACCCTAAAAATACCCCTTTACCCAAAAACTGAAAACTGACCCTAAACCCTAAAAATACCCCTTTACCCAAAAACTGAAAACTGACCCTGAACCCTAAAAATACCCCTTTACCCAAAAACTGAAAACTGACCCTGAACCCTAAAAATACCCCTTTACCCAAAAACCCAAAACTGACCCTGAACCCTAAAAATACCCCTTTACCCAAAAACCCAAAACTGACCCTGAACCCTAAAAATACCCCTTTACCCAAAAACCCAAAACTGACCCTGAACCCTAATTTTTTTTACTATCTATATTATATACTTACATATTTTCACTTTCTATATTATTTACAGTCGATATTACTTCACTTACCTCAAAAACGATATTTTGGCTGTCTATATTCTGTCCTGTCGATATTTTGTCCAAACGATATTTTTGACTCGATACTCTGTCCAAACAATATTTTGGAGTCGATATTATGCCTGTGCACCCAGTGTCCCCCCAGGTCTCCCAATAAAGTGGTACCTCACTTGTGTAGATGGGCCAAGTGTCCACAACAGGGAAGGACCCAAAACCTGACTGTGCTTTTCACTGCTGGACCCTGGGGCTGCAACAGCCTTAACCGCTTGGCACTTTATGCACTCTGAGAGCAGCTTCATCATCAGATGATTCTTCTCGAAGAGAAAATTCACTGTCAGAATCCTGGCCTTCCTCCTTTGCCTCAGATGCAGTCAGTCTCATAATCATGGTCAGAAGAAGACTCGAAAGGCATACCAACAACTTCTGAGTGGTCAACCTGTGGCTAGCCATTATCCTTACGAAAAAATGTAAATTGACAAATATATCAACAATACCCAACAATGTGTAAAATAACTAATAAACAAAATGTGGATTAATAACAAAAAATAAAACTACTTACATATACCCATTGCAAGGTAAAGTCAATCAATACAAAACAAGCAAAACCTATGTACTATAAAATAATACCATTCACCTGCTAACGAAAGCTAGACTCATCAGCACCTACTCTGCACAGATGCGGCAAGCACCAACAAAAAACCACTTGAAAAGAAAAACAAAAGAAAATTACACACAAGGAAACACATACACATTGTGCACAAGTACAAGGAAAATTTCACACATATTCAAACAGAAGCTAAGTAGGCTGCTATTATATAGCATTTCCAAAAAACACATTTGTGCAGGTCATTGATACTAATTTGGAGTAAACCACATAAAAAACCTTTTTCTTACCAAACACTTGCAACGACACCAAATGCAGATCTACCAGTGCCAAAACCGCACCACGAGGAAAACAAAAGCTTTGCACTAGAATAAAAAGGAGAAAAAAACATTACAATCACAAATGGTGACAACGAATAACAGTTAACATTATCAAACACTATGAAGTCTACCCATCACCATCCAAATGCCAGCCAACACACCGCCAGCCAAGTATCAGTCCACATACGGCCAGCCTAACACCAAAACACTCATCAGCCAAACTACACTTAACACTCAAAATGTCCCTAGTGCTCTAGTGGCTTCTGCCCCTCTTCGGGGGAAGATGGGCCTAAAATACATGGCTGAACTGCCCCAAGAGGGGGCAGAAACATCCAAATTGTCATGCCCCAAAAGGAAGGAAATCCTTGCCCAAGGGGTCGCTCCCAAAACATTTTGCACTATATAAAAATAATCGCTGGTTGTCTACGGCCTTCGCCCCCATTTGGGGGCAAATATGCCTAAAAATATATGGCAGATTTGCCCAAATGGCCAAAGTATCAATGCCTCAAAAGATGTGCAACACTTGCCCAAGGGGTCACTCCCCTAAACATAATGGACAAAATTCCTGGCTTCTAATTTGTTTTAACCTCCTGCGGGATAGATCGTCCCAAAAAATGACTGATCCAGTCCCAGGGGAGACTGAAACACAGGACAGCATGCTGACCACAGGGCAGCGACCCTTGCCCAAGGGGTCGCCCCTTATAAATATATTTAAATAATCCTTTTGCCTGATGGTTTTTGATCCCAACGCGATCAGATCGGCTGAAAAAATGGTTGATCTAGGTGCAAGGGGGGCCGCAACACAGAAAACATGCTGCCCACAAGGCAGCAACCCTTGGCCAAGGGGTCGCTCCCTTAAAAATATAGTTTAAAGAAATCCAGTGTACCTAGTAGTTCTCCATGCCCCCTCCCCATGGTGGGAAGAATTGCTGAAAAAAATGGCCAAATCAGCCATTAAATATGGCCCTGGGTAGCGAACCTTACCTAAGGGGTCACTCCCTCAAATGTCTAACCCAAAAATCCCTGGTGTCCAGTGGTGTGGATTTCTGCTCTACGATCGCGGCCCCACCAGCGATCGTGGGGCTGGAATCCACTCTGTACAGAAGCAAGGGGAAAGTCCTTTCTGCATGAGCCTGTACTCCTGTAAAAAAAAATCCTGTGATGGCATACCAAAATACGTCCTTTACCTCGACGCGCTGGAAGAGAATGGCTTTCAGCCCACCCCTGGCTGCACTTGATCACGTTGGTCCACAGTGAGCATGCCAACGTCATCAGATTGCTGAGAGGAGGGTTGGGGTGGCAGCGAAAGTACTTCACGGCCATACCCAGTCGAGTCATATGGGTGCTATCCCTACTAGGGGAGCCCCAGTGCTTGCCCTATGGGCCATTGCCAGGACTTAATGATTATGTCCTCGGCACAGCAGAGACGCAGCCGAGGACATAACCATTATGTCTCTGGCATCGAAGACGTTAAATAGAAGTGCGTTTATGTCTCATTAAGGATTTAGGCTCACTGGATTCATGTTTTTCCCTGCCTCTATCAATATTGCCTGAGGAGGTCTGTTATCTCCAGGGCTAGAGGGCCTTGAGGCAGAAAGCACTTTGTCAATGCCCTTTCATCACCCTCTTTCTTTTATTCTATCTCCTATGTCTCTATGCCATGTCACCTAGGAGCCCAGTTATGAGAAGGCAAGGCATGAGAGACTTTTTGCTCACTTGGGCCTCTCTATTGCCCCTCACCTGATTTTAGACTACTCTTGTCTAGGGAACCTTCATCTCCAAACTCTGTAAGCTCCAGAGTCGATATACGTCCCAATAGACGCATACCCCATATTCTACTCTTTTGAATCTCCCATTCCTCTGTTTCTCTGTGTATACCATTGATTTTGAGGTCCACCCACTAAAAAACGCTTGTACTCCAGGGTTGTACATGAGAATTTAAATTTGCAATACTGTGCAGGTGAATGTTACTAGTGCGCTCTACTGAATAGTAAAGGAACATAATGAACTGGAGCAGTAGGAATCAAACCAAAGAGTACAAGATGAGTAGGTACAGTAAACAGAATAAGAAAATTGAACGTAAAGTAATGGAGACAGACTAGTTTGTATGGTATGCTAAACATCACCTGCTATCACCATTCAAATCTGGGGGTGCCGCAAACTTAGAGAATTCCGGTTGTACCTCATCTTCAATTACAGGAGTCTCTACAAGGCTTCCTCAGTCTTTCCATGAGACTCCCAGAGTCAAACAGTCAGAATGTGCTATATTGCCGCGGTACAAATACTGTGTACTTTAGTCCTCAATTCACAAACTACAGTAATGGTGCAAGGCAACCTGTCCAGCTTTATTGCAACAGTATAAAGTTCCTGTACAAAGGCTAAGGCTTACAAAGTTTATAGTTTTCCCACTAAGACTGGCAAAGTTGTTAAACCTCTTCACTTGCATAGGTGAGCAAGTTGCACATTACCTGATTAGATCAGACCCCAAGGAACTATATATTCCACACAAGAATAACAGAATCTCTGGCTCCAGTAATTTGCTTTCCAACCACTCAGGGCTACGTCCAGTCAGGAGAGTCAGCATGCAATTACTGCAGTAACTACAGCTCTGCGCCAACCACACATTCTCTATTGTCTGCATGCATGAAGCATGATTTATGTTGGTCAGAGAATGGATGCTGTTTTTCTTTTCAGTGGCAGTCCGCACATGTTCCTACTGGCTTGCAGAACCCTTTTTCATTTTTCTTTTTCGATACTTCACAAAGCTGGCAAAGTTTAAAAAGAATTGCAAGATATTGCAAAGCATTTGACTTTGCACACGCATAAATATGGCACCTTGTCATTGTGGGGGATGATGCTGGCCATACCTGGTGCCCTGAGATATTGGTACAGCATCTTTCATTTAAATATCTTGGAATTTGCATCTCTTGTCTTTCAGACCAGGCATAAACCCTCGATTTGCGGCACCTCACATAGGCCTTGGATAGGGAATAGTGGAAGTGGAGTCACCTCCCTCTTAACCCAATGCGATGCATAGATTTATTTGAAATGATGTGTCCTGCTTGCTATCTCTATGTTCTGGCAAGCTTCCCATATCCGAGCCCTCAGATGGGTTTCAATCACTTACCTCGAGGATGACGGCACTCTTTTGGGTGGGGGAATGACACTGAGTGGCCTTCACTGCGAGATGGTCCCTGTATGACGGCATGACTGATAATTACGGGTACTACCTCGCTGCACACCTAGTCCTGATTAATAAGTGGTTCAATGGGGGTTCGGGATGAACCCATGTACCATGTTGAATTGCATCTCATGGGACTTGATGTTCTTCTTGGTTTGCTCTAAGGTACCCCGATATCCCTGCTCTTCCTTCTTGCACCCGAGTGACGCTGCTTTGCTGGAGAGCGGCCCTGAGTTATATCCACTGTGATCATCGCCTTACTGGAATGACGTCGCTGTTGCAGGGTACTTGACTCCAGCAGGTGTCAGGTCTTCAGGGTCTCACCCAGTGGGACAGAATAAGAGTTCCAGGGTCCCACCCAGTGGGACCAGGAAGATGGTCCCCAAAGGGGGGCACTAATGTCATCTCAGGAGCTGGGGGACCAATAATAATAATAATAATAATAATAATAACAATAATATTAATAATAATAATAATACCAACATTTATAAAGCACAAACAGCTACCTCAAACAGAGGTGTCCAGGGGCTCTAGCAGTAGGAAGTAAACCGATTAAAAAACTCATAGCAGAGATCCTAAACCACTACTCTGACCGAAAGAGCTAAGCCTTCACCGCTTTCCTAAAAAGAGGCTCTGAATCAATGTGAAGAAAGTTGCTTGGCAAGGAGTTCCACATTATGCAGCCCCTTCAGTGAAGGATCTGCCACCTATGCAAGCCTTCCTAAAACGAGGGGTACAGAGCAGCTTTTGTGAATTGGAACTCAATGAGCGAGTCTGCATATAGCAGCATAGCCTTTGTTTCAGGTAGGTGGGGCAGTTATCATGCACAGCTCAAAATGCCAAAGTCAAAGCCTTGAATTCAATTCTTTTTGCCACCGGTAACATATGGAGCTCTTTTATATGTGGAGAGACAGGCTGACGGAATGGTACACGTATAATCAGTCTCGCAGCTGCATTTTCTACCATCTGCAGTCGTCTAATTAGGTACTTTGGCAAGTAGAGGTTATTAGCATAATCCAGCCTAGATGTCACCATGGCGTGGACTATGTTTTTGCGGCAATCCTCTGGTAGCAGATGCAGAAATTTCCACAAATTTCTCAATTTGCTGAAACAGGTGGCTTTCACCTGTTGTATTTGAGCCAAGAATGAAATATCAAGCTCCTACTCACGGCAAGATTTTTTATAGTAGCTGCAGGGGCAGGGGGTGGTCCCATTTCCATCGGCCACCAGAGATCCGGCGCTGGCGGCAGCTTCTTACCGAAAAACATCACCTCTGTTTTTCCAGCATTATTGTTCATCCACAGTGCAATGTCTCTCAAGCAGCCCTTGAAACTCTTGAAAGCGTCCTTGGTCTGCTCTTTAAGTGAAAAAAACAGCTTGGTGTTGTTGGCCTAAGAAAATCGCCTTCACCCCCAGTTAGCTTTCAGAGAGAACAGCGGAGACAAATAGGGATTAAATAGAAGTGGACTCCGCACCAAAGATGTTTAGATTCAGACTAATAGGGTTGCAGAGCGACCTTCTGTGAACGATTATTAAGGTAAGACTTCAGCCAGGCCAAAGTCATGCCCTCAATGCCTATATCCTGCAGTCTCTGGGTCAGGAAGGTGTGGTCAACTGAGTCAAACGCAGCAGAAAGATGCAGGAGCACCAGCATCACCAAAGCCACAGAATCTACCGACAAACTTACTGACTCGGCCACCTCCAAGAGAGCAGTCTCAGTACTAAAACCAACCCAAAATCCGGATTAGGTGTCATGTAAAATTCCCTTACTATCAATGAAATTGGTCAATTTCCGCTGCACCAGTTTTTCAAACATTTTGCTGGTGTAGGAAACAGAGAGATTGGCCTGTAGTTATTCAAATCCCCAGGATCCCCATTCGTTTTTTTCCACAGGTGGAGAAGTGTGGCATTTTTCCGTCTATCTGGAAAAATGCCAGATGCAAGGGATGAATTCCATATGTGAGACAACACATGGTTAAGAGAGTGAGCCATCACTTTCCATCGTTTAGGGGGGCAGGGGTCATCCAGTGCACCTGAATTACATCTCTGGATTTCCACCAGAGCTTCTTGCTGGGAGATGGGGAGAAATTTCACAAGGGAAGGCTCAGGCACGCAACCCCGCTCCTACCTGTTTTCTCCGTTTCTAATACTGCTGAGAAGGAATTGTAAACCTTCTGAATTTTGATATAAAAAAATCAGAAACACTTTCACACAGAGAGAGGGAGGGTTGCACTTCGATCTCTAATTCTCTAGGTTTGAGAAAGGCGTTAACCACCTTGAATACCTCTTTGCTAGAATTATCGGCCTTGTAAATGCAACTAGCTATATGACACCTCCTGGCTACTTATAGGCAATTTTAGCCATCTCGCAATAGTTTGCCCTCCACTGATGTTCCAGGCGTTTACATCTGCTCTTAAAATGTCCTGAGCGTCTCCGAAAACTAAGGGGCAGAGGGGGAAAGCCTCATTGACCTTGCAGATCTGGCCAGGGCAGTAGACTCCCCAGCTGCAGAGATCAACCGCCTCTCCCACATGCTATTCTTCCCTGACCTTCAGTTACGTCATGCCCTGTTTGTCTACATCTCAGTGGAAACCCACATCCCTGAAACTAATCCTCTCTAGGCTAAATGAATGATGGGTAGGTTGAGTAGGGGAGCCATCTCCTTGCTTTACCTTTCCCGCATTATCAATGCCACTGATCGCTTCCTCCGTCTGAGGCACAGGTAGGAGGACAGTGTGGATGAGTTGGATGATGATGACTGGAGGGAGGAGTGCCTGGCCCCAAGAGAATTAGAAATGTCTTCATGTCTTCAGATAGTTCAATTCAACTGTTGTATATGAATTTAGGACCCTAGTGTAATTTTCCCGATTCATGCCCATATAGAGGTATAAATCACCCTATCCTTATATAGGCATAGAAATCATAACCATATTTAGACTTAGCCTATGCAGTCCAAATACGGCATGGCTACTTCCACTAGTTCCGAAAATCCCCAACGATTTCTTGGAAAAACCCGCCTTCAGCAGTCAGGGACTTCCCCATGCTTGAATATTGATTTATCCAAGAACTCATGGAGTTTTCAAAGAACTGAGTCTTTGAGTCAAACTAGGCATCTTCAAGGTATAAATATAACCACACTTGCCCAGGCAAACACACGGTGGTTTGGAGCAGTTCGACTATCTACTTGCCCGACGCCTTGCTACAGCAAGTGCCGAAGGAAGCCGACCATCCAGCAGACGCACTGAAAGAGACGCTGTCTTTTCTCTTGCCGAGAAATCCAGCTCCAGTGTTTCCTACCTACCCTTGCGGGTTGTTGGGAAATCGAGTCCTGAGAAAGAGATACCAGTCCTCCTTCATTCTAAAACCAAGGTACAGAGCTGAGTAGACACTTAGAGAATTCTTGGATAGATTCTTGGCAAAGAATACTGAAACTAAGCTACACCTCACTTACTTATTCCCTTGTACTAGACCTAGGTTAGGTACAACGGGGTAGGCGTATTTTAGAAGCACCAATTTAGTACTTTTAGTCTTTATATATTAATGTATGTATTCTATGGCTTAGAAAGCATATCATGCTTTTACAGTATTATTTTATAATACTCTTCGTACTGTACGCGTTGTACTTTGCAACCAGTATTACGATTGTAGCAGTTCATTTCCTCTGCATGAGAAAGAAGAATGTTCAATAAATCCTTTTATTGAAAACGCCGTCTCTCTATTTCTCTGCACCTCTGGTGAAACGAAACATGCATGATTGACTGAGTGAAATAACTATATATTGTTACCGCGACTCTAGAGATACATTTCTTATTCTTGGGAAACAAAGTTGTCATGTTTATGCGGTTATCAAAAACTAATCCCTTATTTTGTATTCAAGAAAGTTTCTAGTGATCTCTGAGCTAGCTGGCACTCACAATTAAGTCTAGTATATTCGATAGAGACCTAGTAGACCTCAGTCCTACGTCAAGGATAATAGGATATATTATTCCAATGCGCAGAGCCTATTGGGAATATAGGAACTACACTACACAACTATCTCCATGTGACATATTTGACCCCCCATTGATTGCTGTGGATGGGCCTTGTTGCAGAGGCCATGTGTGCCAGGTGCACCCTCCCCGCCGCTGACTATTTCCATATGGTATGAACGTGACCAACTTTTGGGATGGGGTGCGGCGGGGATCACTGTGGTGCTGGCCCACCATATTGATCTGGGTCCACGATTGGCCCTATTCCTTCTAGAGGAAGAAGCGGGGGGACCAAGATTTTAAAGGACTTCCACAGGTGTGACCTTTTTGGTGGCCAAACTGAACTTTGCCCATGCCTGGAAGCTTCTGGATCCCCCTTTTTTGGAAGTCCAGAGGAAGGGGGTAGACTGGTGTGTGCACAAGGAGTAGCCGATTTATAAGGCAAGAGCTGCCCCCAAAAACATGGTAAAATATAGAGCGGACGGTGGGCATATCATGGATTACTGATGTGATGCTGTTGTTGCTTACAGATGTTGATACTTATTTCCCTGATCCGTCACAAGCTGTGGTGATGTAAATTGTTTGTTTGTGGATGCTGTGAATAATTGTTAAAACGAATAAAAGTTTGTTGTTATTAAAACAAAATATGGCCCCTTGTCAGATCTTCCGATTTCAATAACTGTTCACTGTGTGAGAGGAGGGGGAAGGGACTTGGAGAAGATTGGGCTTTGTGGGTTAGAGGCATCCCCCGTCGAAAAATAGCTTCTGATTCCACGGCAATAGGTGATGTGGGGGGTTAGAAACCCATAATTTACATTAAACCAGTTTGGAATTCACTCTGCGGAGGTGTTCAAGCTAATTTTGTGTTCCATCGGATCTGCCCTGTGCCCTTGCCTCAAAGCCTATTGTCGGCATGCACAAGAGAGCCCGTAAGGCCATATGTGGCATCATATATTTGACAAATATACATAAGAGGCTCTCAGAGACGCATCAGATGAGAATACTTGCATCCGTCCCTCCATTAACAGAAAAGGTGTATTTTGCAGGTGCTCTTAGCACCCGTTCTCAATCTAGACCTCTTCTAATGACAGAGGAAAACATTATATTGATTTATAGAATCAGAGACAAAAAAAACAGGGATGATGAGTTATCACTATGCTGAAAAAGAATGCTTTACACAACACAAGCACTCTAGCAGCCAGTCAACACTGTTCTATTTTAGTCTTATGGCATATGAGCAAGAAATGCACACGTCAGAAAGGCACTTAAGGGTACCTAATGTCTGAAAGATTTAGGAAACTCATCATGTGAATGGACCACTGCAGATGCTGATTGAAGAATGACATTGGAATGGAGTTCTGCAAGAGAGAACATCACAAAACAGATTATTATTTTTCATTTTTTTATTTATGCAAATATTTTACTGTTACATCGCCTTAGACTATGGAATTCAGGAGGAAGGCAAAAGAAAGCCGTTTAGAGCAGGCAAGCATGGATTGACATTTAAACTGTCTATATTCATATATAGTATGTTTACATGCATGAAAACTATTATTCATGACTTAATTCAACTGTGATTAATAGGCGATCAAGGCGCAGGTGAGAAATGCTGTTAAATGTGCTCATTTTATTTCGAGCCGGAGGCTCATATTGTGCTTTCTACTTTTGGTAAACATAAATACCAATCGCAGTAAACAATAAAGGACAGTTCCGAGAAATCTTTCTCGTTAGTACTACCAAGACAAAGGGATGTGGAAAGAACCACAGCCAATATGAGGGTCCTCACTATTTCCTTACAGCTCATGTCAAAGGTAAGTAGTCTTTTTTCCATTTCAATAACTGTTCGTTTTTTTTATTGGATTTACATGCTGTTTAGTTTGTGATATTTTTATGTTTTTAGATAAAATATGTGTTTCCATATGTTTTTGTTGTTGGTTTTTTTAAAGTTCAAAAGACTTTATTTGAATAATACACACATACCACAGCTGAGTGCCTACAACCCGGGGGCCGGCAGCGTATATCAAGAAGAACAGATTCCAACAAGACACAGCCCATCAGCCGACATCCCGGGGGTTCGGCGGCAATTTAATAATAGGAATCCAAAACGTTCGTTGTACAAGGTGGACAAATGAGTGATAGCGTGTCTAGATGAACTTTGCTTTTTACCATCGAACCAAAAAATTAAGAACAGAAAACAGCATCACATGTATGCAGACAGTACCATCGCAGGGCAAACAGCAAATATTCCTTCAAATAGCAAAAATCAGCATGTGAGGACTATACAGCGCAGCAGGTGCGGCAGACCAAATAGGAACAACAGAGGAAGGGCCAAAAAACTCAGTCCAGCCCCATATCACCACAACTCCCCCATCATCCTGGACTCCTACGTGTGTGATTCAGCCTCCATAAGTACAGCAGGGTCGGCTATAAGAGTCTCCCCCGATTAAACATTCCGCACCTCGTCAGGAGCCTCAGCAGTCTCAGCAGACACATCCACTTGGGCCGCCCCTTCCAACACCGCTGCCAAGTAATTTTTAGGCCTACTCTTGGGGGACATCAGATCGCTATACAGCCCAGTCTGAGTGCAGCAATAAATCAGCTCTCTCTTCCACACTCGCACCGTAGGTGGGGGGCCCCTCATCCAGGCCCTGGCAATACAACGCTTGGCCATTAAGAGCGCCAGATCCACTATACGTCGTTGGGAGGAGCTCAAGGGTCTGGAGTAACCCAGAAGAGCCAATAAGGGGTCCGGGGTCAGTGTCAGGTGTACCATTCGATTGAGTTCAACAAAGACCCATTGCCAAAAAGAAAAAATCATGGGGCACGACCATGCAACATGAAGGAAATCCGCTAAGGGGGCCCTGCACCTCTCACATTCCGGGGATTCACGAAGGCCATATCTATGAAGCCTCTCCGGGGTGTAGTAGGTCCTGTTCAGGAATTTAAAATGCGTGAGTCTATGACGGCCGTTAAGGGATATTTTGCGGACATTGTCGCAGCAATAGCCCCAAAGGTCCTCGGTCATGTCAGTGCCCAGATCGCTTTGCCAGGCCAGACGTGGCTTTGTGTAATCCGCATATAGCTCCGCCTGCGCTAACCGATAGAGGGTGGAAACCAATCTCTGAGGGGATTTAGCAGTGACCACATAGTCATAAGTAGTTACTGTCACTGGCTCCGTCATATCCGGTCCAAGAAGGTCTCGCAGAGCACTACACACCCTGTGGAATTGGAAGCGCGCCATCAAGGGAGGTTCCTCCATTGCAACAGTCATCTTGTCCCACGTCCGCGCCCTACCGCCCGAGAATAAGTCACCCATGGTGTGAATGACAACCCGTCTCAGTGCCAAAATCACTTCTTTCTCCTTACAGGGACCCAACCAGTGGCACCATTCAAGGTTCACGCTTGGGGAGTATAGGAGCGAACACGCTTGAGCGTTCGCCATGTAGTGCCAGGCGTGTGTGACTGGCAATAAAGAATCGACCAGTCCAGTACGCCGGTCCCTAGCCTGCATAAACAAGGCCGGCAGAGGGGTCGGGTCTGCAACTATCCGCTCAATACGGACATAGGGGGCATCCTGCGGACCGTGGATCCATGCATAAGCATGAGCAAACTGCACCGCACGATAGTAGAGCTCTTGATCTGGGGCTTTGAGCCCGCCCGCCACATAAGACCGTGTTAGAATGTGCCAGGCAACCCTAAGTTGCTTCCCTGCCCAAGCCAGGCGCACAAGCAGCGATTGTATTCTGCGAAAAAACAGGACTGAAAGTACCATAGGAATAGTGTTGAACAGGAAAAGGAAACAAGGGAGTACTACCATCTTCATTAGCGCAATGCGTCCCAAAAGAGACAGAGGAAGAGAAATCCATCTCTCTATGTCATCTTCCAATTTCGAAACCGCGCAGCCATAATTTTCATGCAGAACAATATCAGAGTCAGTATGTAGTCGGACGCCAAGATATCTGACCGCCTCAGTGGTCCACTGTAGCGGAAACTCAGGGTCAAACTGCACAGTGGCCGCGGTGAGCGGAAACATGATCGATTTCGTCCAGTTCACCTGATAGGGTGCCAAATCGGACTACCTCCCGCAGTACCGGGGAGAGGTGATTCACAGGGTCGCGTACATAAAGAAGCGTGTCGTCCGCGTAAGTAGAGACGACAAGCCTGTACGTAGGGAAGCGAATGCCCCGATGAGCATGGTACTCACGGAGGGCACAAGCAAGGGGCTCTGCCACCAGAGCGTAAAGCATCGGAGAGTGTGGGCATCCCTGCCTCGTGCCTCTGCCCACCTCAATGGGCTCAGAGATCATGGGGCGGATGCGAATCCGGGCCCTCGGCCGGAAGTACAGGACCGATATCAACTGCAGGAAGAGGAGGCCAACACCCATTCTGCACAAAACATGATGCATGAAAGTCCACTCTACAGAGTCAAATACCTTTTCCATATCTAAGAATACGGCAACGACTGGTACCTCCGGGCGGGTATGCTGAAAGGCAGCGAAAACCGTTCTAATATTATAAACAAGGTTGCACGTAGGGACAAAACCAGACTGCTCCGGGGCCACCAGTGTCGTGACCAAAGGGTATAAGCGATTAGAGAGTATTTTAGCGAAGATCTTCGTATCTACATTCATCAGGGAGAGCGGGCGATATGAAGCACAGTCATTGGGGTCCTTGCCCGGTATAAGAATGGCAACAATTACAGCCTCCCGCATGGAGGGCGGCGTGGAGCCAGAATTGGCCATATCGCTGAACAGGCTCAGTAAATGGGGAAGCAGCAGCTCGGAGAAGGCCTTGTAGAAAGCTACCGTAAGACCGTCACTGCCCGGGGCGCTCCTGCCCCGCATGGAGGACAGTGCCAGCACCGGCTCCTCCCTCTCAAAGGGGCGAGCCAAGAACCTACGATCCTCATCGGTGAGCCACGGGAGCTCTATGTGTGTCAAGTAGTCTACTATCCCTTCCTCCGGAGCAGGGCCTCTCGAGGCATACAAGGCCTCGTAATAGTCCCTAAAGCGCGCTATTATCTCATCATGTGTTAGCGGGGGACCAGCATCATCAGATCTCATGATCGGTACAGAGGAGCACTCCCTGCCCCGCTTAGCCAAGCGGGCCAACACCGCGCCCGGTCGCTCACCCTCACAATAAGATCTGGCGATAGCATATTTCCCCAAGTGTTTAATCTCTAAATCTGCCTCATCATTGTACTACCGGAGGACCATAGCAATCTCCCGATCGACAGAGTCATCCCCAGTGCGCAAGTGTAGTTCTTCCAGATCTCGGAGTCTCCGTTCCAGAAGTACTAGGTGGCTCCTTATCGAATTTAACATACCTCCCTGCTTGGATATAACAACTCCCCTGGTATAGAGCTTAAACGCCTCCCAAACTGATTGGAACGAGTCGACAGAGCCCACGTTAGTCTCAAAATAAGTTTCCATAGCCTCTAAGAGTTCCTCCTTGAAGAGAGGATCTAATAAGGAATAAGGGGGGAAGCGCCAGGAAAAGGGTGGTATCCTTCGCACCGGCACCGAACAGGAGAGTAAAATAGGCGAATGGTCCGAAAAAGTCCGCGTAAGGATCTCACAGGCTTGCACGTCTCGCAGACAGGCCGAGGACACAAACCAATAGTCTATCCTCGTGTGAATGTTATGGGTAGCAGAGTAGTGCGTGAATCCGCCCTGCATCGGGTATCTATGACGCCAGACATCAAATAAATCCAGGTTAGATAGCTGCGTAGTCAGTTTGCGGGCAGAGGCCAAAGGTGGCCTATATGGACCATCCGACCTGTCCAACACTGGGGGCAAAGTCAAATTGAAGTCACTGCCCCAAAACATAACCTTGTTTACAAATGCAGAGACCTTCTGAGCCAGCGTCGTGTAAAAGCTGGGGAGATCAAAATTGGGCCATACGTATTCACTATGTACATGTCCAGACCTTTACCAGAACAGGCCGTGATTGTTAACCGCCCCTCACTGTCAGTGGCCACAGGCGTCCAAATGAAGGAGGATTTAGGATTAAGCCAAGTAAGAACCCCTCGGGCATGAGTCGTAAAACCTGCAACATGGATATTATTACGGAGCCCTCTATACCCAAGGATAGGACTATGAGGCGCCAGGTGCGTTTCCTGCAAGATTGCAATGTCTACCCTGTGTTTTGCCAGGTACTGAAAAACCCTACGGACCTTGCGGTGATCATTCAAGACCCTCACATTCCACGTTAGGAGCCTCAGTGTGTCGGGAGTCGCCCCCCCATCTGTCATGTCCCCCTCCATAAAGAAGTAAAGGAAAGCGCGTCAATCACATACAATTTAGTAGCTCGCAGAATTGCATGTCCATCGCTGTCACCACTGCCAGTCAATCCGCATACCACGAACAACACCCGCTTCACATCGCCAAACAACAAAGAGGCTCTTATAACTGCACCCCTCCATACCCACGCTTGCCCTACCCCAACTAGGCCGCGGTCATCCATCCACCCCAACAAACATCCCCCCGTTCCATACATCCCTCTGCTCTACAACTATCGTAGACTCCCTTCCCTCCCACAAATACCATAATAATAGTGGTAAGCACACGAGGGCAGAGGTAGCCAGGCTAATGCATACCAAGGGTACTCAACAACAGCAGCCCATAAACCGCCCCTCCGTCACCCCCCCCGCCCCAGAACCTTGAAGAAGGAAGCGTGGCAACATTGCCACAACATGCACACTTGAGAACCAAGCAGAGTCGAATCTAAGTAGAGGACAAAGGGAGGAATCGCCCCGCCCCAGGGGGGCACTAGCCCACCCACAACAGGTAGCAAACAGGGACGTACATCCAAGCATAGTACATGGGCAGTAATAGTCAAGAAGTTATAATGGTATACCCATATACATTGTCAAGGAAGGTGCATCAACTTAGGAGATCATAGACCCAGCTGTCACAAGTTCAAAAAGCAGGTGCCTAACAGTGCCTGAGTAGAGGGTAAGGGAATCGTGCACCACCAGGGCATCAGGCCCCATTAGGTCAGGCAGTATAACTGCCATCAGAGAATAAAGTAAGTAACAGCCAAACCTGAGGTGTCTCAGCCGGGTAGCAATCAATTCAAAACAAGTCCCAATCAGCCCTGGTCCTCCAGGGAGCCCCCATCCTGCTCAGCGTCCTCACGTCGCGGGTGTCGCCTCTCACGCTGCCACTCTTTCAGGGTCTTTTGGAGTGCCTTAGGGTCAGTAAAGATAAGAGATTTCCCCTGGCGGTTGACACGCAGCTTCGCACGATATAGCATCGCATAGTCAGTGCCCATTTCTCTCAGTTGGCGTTTCATAGGGGCGAACTGCTTCCGGGCCTCCTGGACACGAGCCGTAAAGTCAGGGTAACTAGATAAGGTAAATCCCTCGTACTGCAAAGGTTGCTTTTCCCTGGCCAATTTGAGCGCAACGTCTCGATCTCGATAGTTCAAATGTTTGGCTATAATGGGACGCGGTGGTGCACCCGGTTTGGGCCGTGGCCCCAGTGATCGGTGTGCCCGTTCTACCACAAACATGTGGGAGAATGCCTCATCCCCCAACAGCTTCTTCAGCAGGCCCTCCATAAACAACTCCATGTTGCCAGTGGGGGTGCTCTCCGGAAGGCCCGTGATGCGCAGATTACAGCGGCGAGAACGGGCCTCCAAGTCCTCAGTCTTATCCAGGAGTGTCTGCATAGCCCTGCCAAGCTGTCTGTTGTTCGTCTCCAGCGTGGTATGAGCCTCCTCCACCTCCGTAATTCGGCGTTCCGACATATCCAGCCGTTCCGCATGTTTATCCAGACGTTCCGCCATGCGATCCATGCGGTACGTTAAGGCGTCACGTTTCGTGCCAATGGCCGCCATACCTCCCTGTAGTTTCTTTTCCATGGCCAGGAGTATCTCCCTCAGGTCCTGCTGAGGCGTCTCCTCCGCCTCCTTCTGCCTCCGCCGTCTTCGAGGCCTGCTTCGCGAAGGAGAGCTTTGGCTTCGTCCTGTCTTGGCGCCCCATGGCGGAGAGAGGAGAGTCCCCGGGGCTCCGGTGTAGTGTAACAGGCAACGCAGCCTTCGCTCGTAGCCTCTAGGTCAAAGAAGTTGTCCCGGCACTCAGCGCAGTGGAGGGTCAGCGCAGAAGGAGAATCAGAGGCGTCCGCAGTCCCCACGTGGCCGACAGGTCGTCGGACGAATACCGGCTCAAGAAGGGGGAGCAGTTGGCCACAGCCCCCGAGGCACCAGTCGCAGACGTGTAGATCAAAAAAAGGCGCCAAAGCTCTGTGTCCACACGGGCTGCACCGCCAAGGCCAACGCCCCACAGCACTTTCAGGCCGCACAGGCCGAAGGCATGCCACAGGCCAGACTCAGCGTCGGCGTATCAGGTAGTCCAAATCAGGAGCAGGGGAGAAGGAGGAAGCCTCTCTGCAGGCGAGCACTCGCCCTCCCACACCGCCAAGGGTAGAAGACGCGGCCCGCTCCCCAGCACGGGGTCGCGCAGGAGACAGTGCCGGGAAACACAGCCCGCGGTCGGCCGCGATGGTAATCTAGGCAGCGGTCTCACAGGCCCGCCCCTCGCGGCTGCGCCAGGTCACAGATCTCCGTCCTCCGGTCAGCGAGCTCGATCTTTCCCTTTCCAGCAGGGTCACGATGGCCACTCTACCTTCCAGGCACCAAAATATTACGTTTACAGTCCCAAATGTGCAGGATAATCGAAGGATAGTGGTTCAGAGCGGAGGAGCTCCGGACTCAGGCAGCCATCTCGGTCGCCGGCTAGCTCCGCCCCCCCGTTTCCATATGTTTTTTAGGTTTACAGACTCTGATTTTAATTCTTCCAGAACCTGGTTTTAATGGGCTACTCTATTCCGCAGCTGCGCAGCTCACCTCTTCATGCTCAGATTCTCAGATGTAGCTCGTGCTCCTACTATTTGCTTCCCATTTCCCCTCTAATGCACACGTCTGTCCTCCCCTCATACACGTGTGACTGCTGAAACCTGCACTTGCGACTTCAGTTTTTTCTTATGGTAGCACACTTTGATGTAATTATTATAGCCCCAAGCGACACCAGCAGCAGCCGCAGAATGCCGCTGTCACCACCGCCAAGTGGATATCCCATGGCTAGCAGTGGTGAGAATGAAAAATTTCCTAGCTTACAAGAAGGAAAGTTTCAATTCTATTAAGGACTAGGAGGCGAGGCTTATGCATATCTTCCTCCACTTTATTATGCATAGGAGTTTTAAAGAACATCCTAAAAACACACAAACAATACAGTTAAACACAATAAACTACACATCCCATGAACACAGGGGAGTAGTCTCTATGGTAATCACAGTCCCAAGACAGTCCACAATATACGTCCCTTTCTTTTCCTCTTCTTCACTGGAGGATGTTAAACAGGTATTACTGTCTCGTTTGAACTTTTGATCATTCCCTGAAATAAAGAAACAGTTCCATTATCCAGCTCTTGTTTACCGAAACCATCCCAATACGCCTGAGAACAGAATAATGCAGAAAATAACATGACAAAGCACCACATTCAATGACATAGGCAGCAGAGCAAAAACAACACAAGCAAATACTTTGATCAACAACAAAAACTAAGGATTTACTTACTAATAATGACAAATCCTCAAGGTGGGAAGATAATGAAATTTGTCCCAGGGAGGGATAATCCTCGCCTCCTAGTCCTTTAATAGAATTGAAACTTTCCTTCTCGTAAGCTAGGGCATTTTTCATTCTATGGCAGGACAGAGGCGAGGATGATGCAAGTTCAAAGCTTACTTACGACTAGCGACGCTGCCTCAGAGATAGGCTTAAAGTAAAACCTCTTAAAAGTAGAATCAGAAAACCAATCGGCTGCATTCATAATGTCTTCCAACCTACCACCCACCTGGACAGCCTTAGATGCCTTGGCCCCCCGCGTGGAATGTGCACCAAACCTACTCACATCCACTCCTGCCTCAGACACAACCCATCGTACCCACCTGGCGATAGAAGGGGAAGAGACCGCTTTGAAAGGTTTCTGCAGGGCAATAAGCACCTGCCTCTCCCCAGGGGGCCGGAGTTCTGAGGTAATTTCCTCATAAGCCTTAATGCACCTCACCACACATAGCTTAGGCTGATCTGGAAAAGGATAGTATACCGACCTGGTATTGGTTTTTGTCCTCCGAGCAATGGTAAATGTTACTCCCTCCAGAGTAAAAACCCTAGCCGTAATGTCCAGAGCTCTGAAATCTGACACTCGTTTACATGAAATGAGACAGAGGAGAATGGCTAACTTAGCTGACAATTCCTTGCGGGAGAGATTCTAATTACCTTGCCAACCCAGCAAGAGCCTCACAGCCCGGTTGACATCCCACAGGCCCGAATATCTAGGCTCAGGAGGTTTGGCAACCGGATGCCGCACATCAGTTTACAAACCCAGGGGTGTTCCCCCGCAGGCCTGCCATCAATATCACTGTGGCCCGCGGAAATGGCTGAATGGCAAGAGTTATCCGTCCGATAAGCCAGGCCCTCCTGGGACAATTCCGCCCACAAATTTCAAATATGGGTAACTCGTGCGCCCATGGAATCCACATGTCTATCCAGACACCAACGCTGCCATTGTTGCCAAGCCGAGCGATACCTCTTGATTGTTCCTGATGCCCATGCCTTCTGGATGATTTGTGCAGCGTCTGAGAAAAGCTGGTCGTCTTTCCAATGTGCCCTGAAATCTTCCACGCCGTGAGCTGCAAATGACCCAGAAGCACCAGAGGATGAAGGCCCCCTTGGGGATCCTTTAGATTTGAGGGGAATGTGGGCAGTAGAATTGGGCAATCACACAACAACTCCAACAGTGTCGGGAACCAGGCCTTTGCCCTCCAGACCGGAGTGACTAACACAATGGATGCTGCCTGACAACAAACCTGAGCTGCCACCCTGGGTATCATCATGAAAGGTGGAAACACATAAGGATATTCTGTCGACCAGTCCTGAAGAAAAGCATCCACTGGTATGGCCTCTGGATCCGGTCTCCAGCTTATAAAGCGTGGAAGTTGACGGTTCAACCGCGAGGCAAACAGATCCAGACTGCAAGGTCCCCATACGGCCATCAAAGCCAGGAAGATCGAGTCTCCAGTTGCTGGAATCGGAGAAATTTCTGGAGTGAAAATCCGAGTCTATGAGAAAGCCCAGAAAGACCATCCGCTGTGCTGGACGTAGGTCTGACTTCTGAGCATTGGTTACAAAACCCAGGTCTTGGAGTAACGCAATAGTCATGGTCACGCTGTGGGTGAGATGAACCGGAGACTGATCCAAAACCAGGATTTGGTCCAGGTAGATAATCATTCTCACCCCCCTTTGACGGAGAATCTCCACCACTGGGTGCAACAGCTTTGTGAAGCACCACAAGGCGGATGAAAGGCCTCAGGGCAGTGCTCGAAATTTGAAAATCTGCCCCTTCCAATGAACTGGGGAAATCGCGTGTTATGGGGAAACATGGGAACCGACAGGTATGCATCCTTCAGGTAGATTCGTACCATCCAATCCCCGGAAGGAGGATATCCCGAAGTAAGGGTATCCCCTCCATTTTGAAGTGGCGGTAAACCAGCCACTTGTTGAACTCTCTTAACCACTTCCATGCTAATGACAAGGTCAGCTCATCATGCAGCTCCTATTTATTTCAATGGAAATTACATTAAAATCCTTGAAGTGCCTTAGCACTAAAGGGGTTAAATTAATAACCGGCCTGAAGCCTTTGTCTTTTTCTCTACTAGGATGAGGTTGCTGAGAAAACCATTCAGGTGAAGTACCAACCTGCAAACAGCTCCTTTCCGTAGAAGATCTGAAATCTCGGTCGCTATCAAATTCTCCTCCTCTGCCGAGAAATGTAAGGGTCTTGGGTGCATCGATTGAACGGGGTGCCATAAAACTCTATGTGAAAGCCCCTTACTGTCTGCAATACCCACGGGTCTGAAGTTATCCTTCTCCAATTGTGAGCAAAGCGAGAAAGCCTCCCCCCCAGATCTCGAGGGGAAGAAAGGGCAATTGTTGACCTCTATTGGAGTAGGAGCGACTGATGCCTCTTCCGGCCCCGGCAAAAACACACCCTGGAAAAATCTTTTTCATAGAGGCCTGAGCCTGGTCCAGGGCAGAAAAAGTGGCGACAAATTTGTTGAACTCTTTAACAAATGGTTCGCCAAATTTTTTTCCCTAAGCCACGGGCCCTGCTTCAGAGGTAGCCAAGACCCCCAATTTTAGATCAACCTTTATAATGAGGCATCTCCGCCTCTCAGCTGCCAGGGCACAATTTGCATTATCGAGAAGGAATATCGCCTATTGTGCCCAACCCGCGACTATGTCCGTAGACAAAGGACTGCCAGATTCTTTAGCTCGTTCCGCAAGTTGGATGATCTGAGTCAAGGACCCAACCACGTCAAGGAGTTTATCCTCACAATTTCTACAGGATCTATCTATGCCTTTTTTGGGATCTCGCATATATGTTGCAAAAAAAGTACAATGTTTTTCATCAATCTCTGGGGTGTGAGCAACCTTCCCTTTGAGCGAAGGCCGAGGGCATACTCCCCTCATCCTAGTTCTAACATCCATCTCCAGAGGTTGGCGAAGCTTAGACACCACGTAGTCGGCTACCTTGGCATCGGGAAACCACTTGGACGACCTAGGATGGTAGATCTGCGTCGGCTCAAACATGTCTGAATGTCCCCCGTACCCAACCTGGGACTCAGAGGAACGGGAACCCGGGCACCAGGGACGACCCGAGTCCTTGTCCTAGTCGGAGGAAAAATCACCCTTCGACACACACTCTCCTTCCAGGGAAAGAACGTCTTGGGGTCCGAATTTGGGGTGACCGTTTTGCCAGTTTCTCTATGCTCATCCTCCTCCTGGCAGGGTGCATGTTTAAGCGTTCACGCACTTTTAAGGAAGGATTATCTCACTCTGTGAAAGCCTTTCAAGTGCCCCACATGACACTTCGTGGCCTTTCTACCCTCCCCTTAAGAACCACTGGGACCCACCTGCCGCTGAATCAGGGTCACTGAACACCCCTGGGATAAACTTGTCTAACTGATCCACCCTATGCTGCAGGGCGGCCAACGCCCTAGACATGGCTTGCGAGAGGGCAAGGTCCACAGCGGAGAGAGACTCTGTGGCGGCCATTCCACTTCTGCCTCCTGAGTGGAGGAATAAAAATGAACTTCTGCAGAAGACATATTCGTGCGTTTGAGAGCACCAAAAATCGCCTTCCAAATCAGTCAGGCAGCCCCCTCGCCGGTGCTCAAACAGCGCAGAATCCTAAGCTGTCAAAATTCACAAAAGCCGAATTTACAGGCACCACCAGGTGTCAGGTTCCATCAGGGAAGACACTGACATCACCTCCGCTCGTGACTGGAACTACACTTCCCTGGTTTCCCTGTTAGGAGCACGTCGATGACGTAATCACGCTTCCGGTAGGGAGTGATTTAGACTCTGCAGTGTGAACTGCGGGTGCCTGTTACTCCTCCCGGTAAGACGCCGAGTCCTCTGTGTTCTGGTAAGGGTGCACTTGCACCATTTAGTCCTTGTTTGTTCCTGACCGCTCAGCAGATACAGCAAGCGGAAAGAGCCCCGTTTTGCTCCGGAGAGCAAGCTAGGGGGTTTGTGTACTATTTCTTTGTTATACCTAGCTGAGAAGGGAGGCGGCTGCCTTCCTACTTCCTTGTTGGTGTTCTCTCAAGGAAAAGAGGTATTGTCTTGGGAGTTCACATAATTACTTGGTACTACCTCGGATATGGAAACGGAGGTGTTTCTTTGGTATCTTTGAGATTTGCTTACGTTATTAGAGGAGTCTTCTGCACCTGGAAATAGCACTTTATAACATTGTTTGCTGGTCTGTTTGTTTTATACTCACGTGACATGTGAGTCGAATGGATACAAACTGTTCTACAACATTCTTCTGAGAGGTATCAGAACGTGAAGTTCAGAGTGTTCACAAAATCAAAGCTAGATTGACCTGGGAGTTGGATAGCTATTCTATCCTGCATCATAAGGATCATCCTATATTTTGTTATGCTCAGTTTTGTTGACCTGCCTATGGCTGGGGCCTTCTTTATATTGTCTTACTACAGGGAAACCTGAGATTTCGAACGTCAGCCCTGCACCCCCTGTAAAGCCTCAGCGCTGCATGTCTTTGGGTAAGAGGCTGAGATAGCTTTATGAGAGGTACGAGTGAATCCTCACAAATTGCAATTCTTTTTAAGTGTTGTTTCTTTCTTTAGATGTGTACAACAACATGATAACTACTATACGCTGACATAGAAAAGGAAGAGATATTATTTTTCTTTACAAGTATATAAATAAGTACTATCATTCTTTAAACTTATAATATAATCCAGGTTGTGTATATTACAGAGAGTTACCTGATTGTTATTTCTCTGCAGGTCTTTCTCCCCGATGTCCTCCTCCTTCCCATCCCCCACGTGATCACTCCATGGTGTCTGTATACTAAATCAGACCGTGGTGGTATCGAGAGGTGGACAATAACGAGCAACATATGACCCCGAGTATCCAAGGCTGCGACAGAGTAACTGGCCTACATATTAATATCCTCCCGGTTGCAAGTTGAATATGGTCACTTGGAAGACGTTATGGCCACGCTAGTAGTAGTGCAGACAGAACTCACGACATCTAGGGCAGAAACAGCCACTTTACAGGCCGTAGTCCACAGAATGCAAAGGAACTCTTTTAATGCAGCTGCAGGGCAGGCAGCACACACAGCACCTTTGGTAGTGGAGGTACCCACACCCATTCCCTTGGCCACCCCAGAAAGATTTCATGGGGAAAGCAGCAAGGTCCAGGTATTCATGAAGCAGGTGATGATGCATTTCTCCTGCAAGGCCAAAGCATTTACTACCAACCATTCTAGGGTGGCTTTTCTCATCTCTTACCTGGCTGGGGATGCTGCTCAATGGGCTGTGCCCTTAGTTAAAAGATATGACCCGTTACTATATGACTGGGATTCCTTTATGAGAGAATTCGAAAAAACTTCCAATCACAGATCTGCCACTCTATCAGCGGACAGGGATTTGTTAGAACTGAGACGAGGAAACCGGGACCTTATCGCATACCTTAACGACTTTCGCAGACTCTTTACAGAGACAGAATGGCCCAAAGCTAAATAAGCGACTATCTTTCATCAAGGGCTGAGAGAGGAGATGAAGGACATCCTGGCACAACTAGATCCCCAACCGGTGTCTTGTGAAGATTTGATAAGCTTGGTGTTAAGACTGGATCATAGGCTCAAAGAACGCAAAGGAGAAAACAAACCAAGAGAGCTTTTGTCAGCTCGGTTCGAGACACCTCGTCAATCAGAAGGACAAACAACCACCAAAGCTGAGCCCATGGAAATAGGTGCGGTGCGTTCGGCATTCACCTTGGAAGAGAGAGACTACAGAAGGTAGAAGGGGTTATGCATTTATTGTGGCAAGAAGGGACATTTCATTCGAGAGTGTACCTTGAGACCAAAGTATCCTCGTGCAGAGACAAGAAGGATGTTGCCAGTAGCCTTCACGTCCCCGGCGGGAAACGACAGAGCTTGAAGATCACAGAAGGGACTACTTCAAGCTATTCTTTCATACCTTCTTTAGACAAAGAACCCCTATGTAAAACTGACCATTTTTTCTTGGGAATCAATTTCCTTATCCACGACAAGTGGTGTCCGGTACAAGCGATGTTGGATTCCGGAGCAACCGGATGCTTCATAGATCAGGAACTAGCAATTGCCCTGGAACTTAACCTGCGGGTGAAAGAAAACCCTTACGTAGTATATGCGATAGATGGAAGACGTTTGGATGCTAGTCCTATTAGGCTTTGTATGACAGAGTTGGATGGTCTACACGGCCCAGACCACCAGGAAAAGTTGGTATTCAACGTAATACAAGCACCACAATATGGTATCATTTTGGGACTGCCCTGGAGTATTGCTTAAAATACTGTCTTCAAGAAAGGAACAATCCAGCTACTACTTTGGCAGGAAGACATCATATCGCTACAGCGGCTGAACATCCTGCATCCCTACCTGACGAACACAAAGATTTTCGCTGATGTCTTCAATGAAACAATGGTAGAAACATTACCACCTCACAGGCAATACGATTGCCAAATTGACCTACTACGTGGGGCTGTCATACCATCAGGGAGAGTGTATGCATTAACCGAACCGGAAAACCTCCATCTTCGTGAATATTTGGATAAATTCTTAGCTTTGGGCTTCATCAGGGTTTCCAAATTGCCGGCGGCCTCTCCCTTATTCTTCACACCTAAAGCCAACGGAGAGCTGCACGCTTGTGTAGACTTTCGCTCACTCAATGCCATCACAGTGAAGAATCGGTATCCGTTGCCTCTCATAAATGTTTTACTGGAACAGGTAAAAAGGGTTGTAATTTACACCCGTCTGGACCTCAAAGGGGCCTACCATTTGGTATAGATGAGACGGTGCGACGAGTGGAAGACGGCATTCAAAACACGCTTTGACCTCTACGAATATCTAGTGATGCTTTTCGGCCTATGCAACGCACCGGGTGTCTTCCAGTACTTCCTCAATGATGTGCTAAGAGAGTTTTTGGACCATTTTGTGGTGGTCTATATTGACGATATTTTGATCTACTCCTCCAACACAGATCCATGGCATACATGTACGCACCATTCTACAAATATTGAGAAGACATCAGCTATACTGTAAAATTAGCAAAGGTGAATTCAATGTCACCACAGTGGAATTCCGGGGTGTGATGTTGACCCCCTGGGGACAGGAAATGTCTGAATGCAACGTGCAGGCGGTGAAGGAATGGCCTATTCCCACAATGGTTTGCAATATCCAATGCTTCCTGGGGTTCGCAAACTTTTACTGCTGATTCATTAACTGTTTTTCTAAGCTGGCCACGCCTCTTACATGCCTCTTACAGAAGAAAGTGGAGTTTTGTTGGACGGAGGAGGTTCAAGAAGGATTCAATGCGCTAAAACATGCGTTTGTATCTACCCCTATATTGCGACATGCTGATCCCGACCGGCCATACATAGTGGAGGCGGACGCATCCGAATATGCGGTAGGGGCTGTGCTTTCTCAACGCCACCTTGATACAGGCCAAATACACCCAGTGGCATTCATGTCCAGAAAACTTAATTCTGCGAGGCACAAATATACCATCGCCGAGAAGGAGCTGTTGGCCATAAAGAATGCGTTTCAAGAGTGGAGACAGTATTTAATGGGGGGTAGACACAGAGTCACTGTTTTCACAGACAACCGCAACCTACAATTCATGATTGCAGCCAGACATCTAACACCCCGACAGCTGCGCTGGATGCTGTTCTTTGCGGAGTACAACTTTCTGGTGACCTTTCGCCCTGGGAACGCTAACAAAAAGACCGTTGCATTGAGTCGTCAAACCACTCCGACTTCCCCTGAAATCCTCCCCATGAATGCCATTGTGAATCCATGGAATGTAATATGTGCCACGGTCACAGAGAGGTTTCTTAGGAGCATTAAACATAACCTGACTCTCGCCAAATGGAAAATATGGTTAGAGAAGAATAAGGACTGGACTGTGAAGGATGGTCTTCCAGGGCCAGGGAACCAGTTGCTGTTTCTTCTCTCTTCTTTAAGGAAACAAGCATTTTTCTGGTGCCATACCTTACCCAGTGCTGGGCACAATGGCGTCAAGAAAACCACAGAACAAGTTCTCCGTCAATTTTGGTGGCCCACTATCAAGAAGGACATAAAAGCGCGGGTTGATGAATGTACAGTATGTTGTCAAATGAAGACAACACACACCAGACCAGTAGGGCTTTTGCAACCTCTCCCTACTCCGGCCTGACCATGGGAGTGGATTTCCCTTGATTTTGTGGTAGGGATGCCTCCCGATAAGGGTCATACAGTCATTCTCATTGTGGTTGATTATTTGACAAAGCTAGCTCACTTCACTGCCTGCAAAAAGATACCTACGGCCGGCGAGCTGGCACAAATCCTGTTGAGGAATATTGTGAGACTACATGGACTTCCTCAAGTTGTAGTGTCAGACATGGGAACATAATTTCCTGTTAACCTTTGGAAGGAGTGGTGCTCGGAGCTGCGGATCACATCTAACCTATCCACCAGCTTCCATCCCCAGACCGATGGCCAGACCGTAAGGGTCAATCAGACGTGAAACAGTAGCTTAGATGTTTTGTGGATGTCACTACAGAGGAGTGGGTAGATAGCCTTTAGTTAGCAGAAGTAGCGTATAACAGCGCCTCACACAGCCCCACTAAACACACACCTTTTTTCTGCACTTATGGGTTTCACCCTTGTTTCACCCCCTTCCAGCATCCTGTGGGACAGAGATCTGTGCCAGAGGTAAAGGAACGGATCACACATATCCAAAAGACACTGCAGCAAGCTCATAAGGAGTTACTGAAATCAAAGGTGCTATATAAAGCTTATGAAGATAAACATAGACGAGAAGGGCCGACATACAAACAAGGAGAGTATGTGTGGTTATCCACCAAAAACATAAGATTCAAGGAATACAGTATCTTTAATCCTAGATACATCGGCCACTATAGAATAGTCAAGTTGATCAATCCAGTGGTGGTAAAATTAGCTTTGCCATCCTCATTGTGCATTCATCCTGCCTTCCATGTTTCCCTACTAAAACCTTCTCATTCCGGACTAAGGAAGACGCCTACTCCCGTGTTGGTAGAGGGGGAGGCCGAGCATAAGGTAAGAGGTATCTTGGACTCAAACATCTATCGCACCAGATTGTGGGATCTGGTTGCCTGGAAAGGCTATGGTAACGAGGAAAATTCCTGGGAACCAGCTACAGGGGTTCAGACACCTCGTTACGTTCGCCTGTTTCACAAACGTTTCCCTCGCAAGCCTTTCCTCTGTCAGTGCTCTTCGGGAGAGGGATGTACTGTCAGGGTCCATCGAGGAAGACACTGACATCGCCTCCGCTCATGACTGGAACTACATTTCCCAGGTTTCCCTGTGAGGAGCACGTCGATGACGTAATCACGCTTTCGGTAAGGAGTGATTTAGACTCTGCAGTGAGAACCATGGGTGCCAGTTACTCCTCCCGCTGAGACGCAGAGTCCTCTGTGTTCTGTAAGGGCGCACTTGCACCACTTAGTCCTTGTTTGTTCCCGACCACTCAACGGATGTGGCAAGCTGGTTAATTCCTGGTTGAAAATACCGTGGTCCCATTGGTGAAACACATTCTGGTTCTTGCGGGAAATTGGAAAGAGCCCTGTTTGCTCCGGAGAGCAAGCTGGGGGTTTTGTGTACTTTTTCTTTGTTATACCTAGCTGAGAAGGGAGGCGGCTACCTTCCTACTTCCTTGTTGGCGTCCTCTCAAGGAAAAGAGGTATTGTCTTGGGAGTTCGCATAATTACTTGGTACTACCTCGGATATGGAAATTGAGCTGTTTCTTTGGTATCTTTGAGGTTTGCTTACGTTATTAGAGGAGTCTTCTGCACCTGGAAATAGCGCTTTATAACATTGTTTGCTGGTTTGTTTGTTTTATACTCACGTGACATGTGAGTTGGATGGATACAAACTGTTCTACAACATTCTTCTGAGAGGTATCAGAACGTGAAGTTCAGAGTATTCACAAAATCAAAGCTAGACTGACCTGGGAGTTGGATAGCTGTTCTATCGTGCATTATAAGGATCATTCTATATTTTGTTGTGCTCAGTTTTGTTGACCTGCCTATGGCTGGGGCCCTCTTTATATTGTCTTACTAGAGGGGAACCTGAAATTTTGAACGCCAGCCCTGCACCCACTGTAAAGCCTCAGCGCTGCATGTCTTTGGGTAAGAGGTTGAGAGAGCTTTATGAGAGGTACGAGTGAATCCTCACAAATTGAAATTCTTTTTAAGTGTTGTTTCTTTCTTTAGATGTGTACAACAACATGATAACTACTATACGCTGACATAGAAAAGGAAGAGATGTTATTTTTCTTTACAGGTGTATAGATAAGTACTATCATCCTGTAAACTTATATTGGAATCCAGGTTGTGTATATTACAGAGAGTTACCTGATTGTTATTTCTCTGCAGGCCTCCCTCCCCACTGTCCCCAACCTTCCCTTCCCCCGCTTGATCACTGCATGGAGTCTGTATGCTGAATCAGAACGTGGTGGTATCGAGAGGTGGACCATAACGACCAAAATACAACCCCGAGGATCCAAGGCTGCGACACCAGATGGCTCTGCAACCGCAAGTGAGGAAATTTCACTGCTTAGTGGTGTTAATGGAGAGAGTTGGTTGGGCTGCGAGCCGGCAAGCTGCTGAGCGCCCGCACTCCCATTCGTGCTCCAAAGCCCACGGTAGCGCTCGGCAATGTTGCTGCAAGCGGTGATGAAGCCCAACGCACACCTCAAGGTCAGCGATCGAGGGAACAACAGTGCTTGGGCAAAAACTGCTGTGCTAAATAAACAAAGCACACACCTTTAAACAGTATAAAACGCTCACAAAACCACTACGCATAAACTACGCAAACACGTCAGATAAGCTAAATGAAAAGAATGCCACTTAACTGACGAGCAGTGAAGAAAGAGGAAAAGGAAGGGACGTCATCAGAATATATATTGTGGATTGTCTTGGGACTGTAATTACCATAGAGACTACTCCCCTGTGTTCATGGGATGTGTAGTCTATTTTGTTTTACTGTATTTTTTGTGTGTTTTTACGATGTTCTTTAAAACTGCTATGCATAATAAAGTGGAGGAAGATATGCATAATCCTCACCACCGTCCTGCCATAGAATTAGCAGGATTAATTATGGTCACGTCTTTGATAGCCTTACTGAGCTCGCCAGTGTAAATAAGAGAGATCTCCGGGCGGCCCTATACAGGTGTTACAGGGAGGATAGACTTGTTAAGAAGTCTAGTAAATCAAGTGTAACCTCATGCTTGAATATTGAGTATGATCAACAACTGGCCACCTATTTGATTAAACCTATGGGTTATTGGGAGCGTTTTCTCTCTTTCCAGTTAAGGGCAGGTAGTGTGAAGTACCTTTTATGTTTTCCACTGGGCTTCCAAAGTAATCTTGATTCTGTTTCTGCCCTTGTGATGGACGCTCAGGTCAAGCTGTATTTTTGTTGTTGTAAGTATTGTATTCAATATACGAAATAGTTTTGACTCCATTTTTTAGAAAAACGCTAATTATAGTGATACATATGGGACCCTTCTTAACTTAGGAGATGAGGAATTAGTGTTTCATATGTGGGCTTTTTTTAAAACTACTGTCCGAGCTCGTAACGCGATGTCTATTATATAATTGTATTTTATTTTTCTGTAGTGCACCAACATTTTTAAGTATTTCTGTTTTTATGAAGATTACGAATTTGTGTTTTAATGTTTTATTATACGATTGTGCTTTTTTATGGATATGGCTTTTATCCAAATAATGTAATTATGATGATGATGATGATGATTATTTATTATTGTTAATTTTTTGTTAAGCTTCCTGTTTAGGCAAAATTAAGCTTTGATAATATAATACAATATTGTGAGAAGTTGGCATGGTATATGATTTCCCCTAGTCAAAGTGAGCACCTTGCACCATTCCAAACAACCCTTATGGTGATTTAAAAGGTCAACGATAACCTTAAAGAGCTATCCAAGAGTGGAGAGCAGCCTTCAGGCTTAGTCTTGAAGGAATGTTAAGCAGCTTGTTTTACCTGAATGCAATCCTATTGTATTGGTTAAATGAAAGGAGAACCACACAGTAGTTATAAAAATATGCATTTATTAATATAACACACTCTAAATACTTCAAAATATCTGCTACATGCAGATAAACACAAAGCACACAATACCGTACCACAGAAACAATCGTAAGTAGCACTAATACACAATGGGTTCAAGGAGGAGACCAAGGCATTTAATGAAATAGTGGTATTAGAACCACAACTCGAGTCAAGACAGTGTCTAGTGGTTGTAGAATCGCTGGGACCCCAAGGAACTACCCAAGGTGAGTGAGTAGGGAACCCACGGAGGGCGGTTGCAGTATGAGTACACAACCGCATGCTATGTACAATTCAATGGGAGAGTCGCAGTTGCAGTTTTAAAGTTTAAGGACCCTTCCCAGTGGATTGTGAGGAAACCCTTTGGATCATCGAAGGTTGGAGAGCCACCCCACCCATGGATACATTAGTACCAGAGTTACCTATCCCAGGGAAGCTGGGTGCATAGGGCTGAAGTGGTGTCGGAAACAGCCATCGATCTCAATGGAGGACTTCAAGGAAATGCCACTGTGGGAAAGAAAAAAGTGTCAGTTGGAATCCAAAGTTGATTTAGTGTTGAAGAGTACCTGAAAGCAAAGGGGACAGAGTCTGGGTCACTCAGGAGTGACCAGGAGTTCGGTAGACAAATGCCCACCAATGTCGGGTACTTCAGGTGCGTTGAGGGGGTTCTTGACTCTGTAGCCACCGGGACCAGGAGATACCAAGGATAACTAGGAGCCGGATATGAGGTGTCCCACAAAGGATGTTGTGTTGTGCTCTTAACCAATATCTTGGAGGAGGAGGAGCTAGTTCGAGCAGCAGCTGTGTGGCGTGGAGCGCGGAGAGTGGCGTTCTCGCTGCGGGTCTCGCCAGCGGGAGTCCGGGTCCGCGTTTCGTATCCTGAGGCCCGTCTATCCCGTCTATCCCGTTTTGGCCCGTGGGACGGAGAACGGTGGTCGGAGGTCGGAGGTTGGCATCCAGCGCATGTGTGGCCGGTGCCGCCCACAACCCCACGAGCGCACGCACTTGCGAGCCCGCCAGAGCCCCACCAGAGCCTCGCCAGAGCTCGCCAGTGAGGTGAGGTGAGGAGGCTAGAAGACACGGAGACAAGAGCTGAGAGCTGAGGGTCGGGCTAAACTCCGGTGCTCGTGTTTTGGATCGGGGCATACAACAAGACAGCATAAAAAGTAAGAGGCAGTGGAGGAGGAGGCAGTCAGTCAGGCGGCCATGGCATTGAGTGGGACGGCAGCGTCTGGAGAGTGTCTGGAGAGCGAAGTGAGCAAGGCGAGCGAGCGAGGCGGTTGGGGAGTTGTTGGTGTGCACCCCTTGCCTGCCTGCCGCTGTACATTCATTCCGTGTGACTCGCTTGTCTCGCTTGGACCTCAGGGACCCCAGGGACCCCAGGGACCCCAGTACATCTTTTGTGGTACCCCGCGACCTTTAGTGCCGCTCGTAGTTGGTTTCTGGAGTCTTGCCTTGCCTTGCTGTCACTGTGCTGGGGGTGACCTGCCTTTGCTGCTGATTGCACCCTGGAACTTTGTTTGTCAGCTGGAGACCGGGACTGCGAGGCCCACCAGGCAGTGCGTTTTCCACACTCCGCACACCTGCCGCCTCTTCCCGTGTCTCCACCCCTCTGCTGTACCCGCTGCCAGGGCCCTTTAAAACACGACTCACTGCCCCCGCTCCGCGGGAGCCGCTCGTAGTCAGTTTCTGGAGTCTTGCCTTGCCTTGCCGTCACTAAGCTGGGGGTGACCTGCCTTTGCTGCTGATTGCACCTTGGAATGTTTGTCAGCTGGAGACCGGGACTGCGAGGCCCACCAGGCAGTGCGTTCTCCACACTCCGCACACCTGCCGCCTCTTCCCGTGTCTCCTCCCCTTCTGCCTGTTTCCTGTATTTTTAGGCGGCCCTACTGCGCGTCAGCGGGACGCGTTTGCGGGACGCAGCTCGGGACGAAGCCTGGACAAAGGGCGGACAGTCTGTGACAGTCCGTGACTGGCCGTAACTGGGCTGGGCCAGGAACCCTGCTTGTTTTTGTCGAGGTACATCATTGCCACCTGTCAAGTCAGAACAATCCTTGTCTACATACCCCTGAAGTCTTTGTTGATTTATCCAATTGGCAAACGATTCTTCTTTCTGGTTGTTACTCCTAGCTGTTTACTAACTAATTGTTTTTAACATGTCCAAACAAAGGTCTTCATCTGTACCTAATACTATAGATAATTACCTGGTTCAGGTGGTAAGCAAAATAAATAGCACAAGACGTATATCGCTGGGCTTGAGCTCACCTCCTGGTACTTCTATGCAGGGTTCTCTGTTGGACTCAACTGTTTTAGAAGTCCCGGTACAGGTACATAGTAGTGATGCATCAGCCACCGAGATAAGCCTTAATGCTAATCTTGATTTGAACATCTCTTCTGATGTTAATCTAGATAATGACCCGGGTGACCAGTTAAACATAATAGAAGATGATTTCCCTCCCCCTGTGTCTGCGCCTATGACTAGAGCTATAAGAGCATGCCGAAAGGGTCAGAGCAAACGGGGTGGGTTACGTTCTAGCAGAAAAAGAGCAGCTTCTCCGCCGAAAGCAGTTGCCATAATAGAAGATAATGGGGAACAAGGCGAAAATGAGATATTTGGCGATGATTTGATTAATAAGCTAGTGAGTATCATCGACTCCAAGATGAAATCGATAATTAAACCACTAGTAGCCAAAATTGATCTATTAACAGCTAAAAAAATAGACTAGGGGGACTGTTAAATAAGACAGTGGCGGAGGTGGGTAACATATCAACCTTAGTCACGAACAGGGTCTTACTACCAACAAATATCCCTAAGAGAGGGACAGGGGGTAATGGTGATGTAAGACCAGTCCCACCTCATACTCATACTCAGCAGACAGTTGGTGCAGGTGCCAGGGTAATACACGACAAAGACTTACCACCAAATACTACAGGGATTGGTGTTGACCAAGGCCCGGTCCAACTCATTGTTGAGGCTTCTCCCCTTGTCCTGGTTCTGGCTAATGTACCTTCCCTAAAACCAGGTCAAGTCGAATCCACTTCTTCTTTGATTAGCAAAGCATACCATTGGCTTTGTAATAATATGATGATATCTCCGAGGGGAAAACAACTACTAGCCGGGGAAATCACCATGGCAAGAAGGGTGGGCTGGATAGGGAATAGCGCTAAAAAACTTAAAGGAGACTGTGTAGTTCTGCATTTTCTAAGCCCAGAGGTACTCCCGGAGCGTCTAAGATATATATTTCCTCCTCAACACAGGACTTTTTCTATAGGAGAAGTAGCACAGTGAACCCAAGTATTTTAAAGACAAAATGGAACTCGGTAACAAACAATTGGGGTAGGGTTGCACAACCTAGCGAATGGGGAATCAATGTTGAAAATAGATTTGCGGCATTGTCTGACCTGAATGAATGCGATTGACTTGAGAGGCCAGGTACTGGTGTGGTCAAGGATTTGGGTGAGTTAAATTTGACCTACACTTTTGCTGCTGAAGATATTGGATTTTCTAATGTAACTCGTATGGCTGAAGGAAGACTAACAGGTGATATATTCCCTTTGGCTAATAGCAAGAAGAACGAGCCCCCAAAGCTGCCGTCGGAATCCATCGCAAAGTCTGAGACTGATGTGTGTGCGGCTGTCTCTGTCATGGACACTAACAATGAAAACATCACAGGGGGAGTAGTTGTTATTGATGGTATTAGCAATGAAGGTATGTTGACTGGATTCGAACAGGAACTACTAGAAGAAAGTGTTGAGAATGCCTTAATAATGGTCATGGATGACATTGAGGATAATGGGGGGAAAATTTTCTCATGGAATATTGCAGGCTTGGCGTCTAAACTGGACTCTGGAGAGTGGCTCCGATTTGTCAATTCCTTCGATCTTTGTATATTCCAGGAGACTTGGTTATGTGAACCATCTTTTGCTCAAGGATACTTGAATTACTTTGTGCCAGCTTTAAAAGGCCCAAGGGGCAGACCAATGGGTGGTCTAACCATTTGGGTGCGGCAGTCTTTGAGACTTGATGTCAAAGTAAAAGAAACTAGCCATAGAGACATTCAACTAATAACATTGAATTCTGATATTTTGGGTACAATAGACATCTACAATGTATATGTGAGGAGATCTAAGGGAGGGAGATCAGAGGTATTGGCGGCCTTGGGCTCCCTACTTGAGATAAACTCCCAAGATAATCATATTGTCATTGCAGGTGACTTTAATCGAACATTTGAACCCTGAGCCATAGATGATGATTTTCTAGGGGATGAAGAGGATTGGCATTGGGGGGTACCTAAATTAGAGTTGAAACCAGTTATGCGCTGGACCGAAGATGTGATTAGTATGAATGCCCTATGTTTTGAGAAAGGTCTAAGGGCACTAAATGGTAGGACGTCAGGTGACAAAAATGGGTCCATGACATTCGACAATGGGCGGCACAGGAGTAGAATAGATTATGTACTCTGTAGTTTACAATTATGGCCGATGTTAAGCGACATGGAGGTTGTGTGGAGGAGTGAGAGTGATCACAATCCTCTGTGTATAAAGCATAAATGTTGGTCATTATCCAAAAGGACCACCTGTTCTACAGCTCTTGGTCCACCCCTAACTGTCCCTACTAACGATATGCGTAGGTTGAGATGGATAAATGTTGCAACTAATCAAGAGGCTATGGACAATATCAAAATTGAAGCTGACAAAACGATAGCAGCCATGGAACATATTAATTCTTCTAGTTTTGCGCTGAATGGCCTGGCAGCTATCCACGACACTCTTTTTTCAGTAATTAAAAAACACTTTTTGAAGCCTGTAAAAGGCAAGGGTGAGAGAGTTCCTAAGAATGCAAAATGGTATAACGTTCATTGTAGGGATGCACGAAATGCCCTAGGTACTGCCCTAAAGGGTAGGGATACTATGGCTATACAAGCCTATAGACAGGAATATAAAGCCAGTATAGCAAACGCAAAGAAAGCTTGGGATGAGTATCACTGGTCTGAATTAAAAAGGGCCAGTGACAAGAAAGATTCTAGACTGTTCTGGGACATTGTTAAATGGGGTGGAGAGGGGAAACCTGAACCCCCCGATAACAATGTCCCGGAAGATGAGTGGGTAAATTGTTTTAGAACTCAGTATGCTATGACGAAACAGGTTACATCTATAGCAGATAAAGACTATACCCACTTTAAAGATAAATTTTTTAGTCTACAAGAAATCCTGGTGGCTTTGAGCTCGGCGAACAGTGGCCGTGCACCAGGCATGGATGGTGTACCCGCCGACGTCTTTATTAATGATAAAGAACACTGGTGTAAGTACATCTGCCTCCTAATTAACAATATCGCCAAGGGTGCAGAGGTACCGAAATCCTGGAAGGGAGCAGTAATCATACCAGTGTTCAAAAAAGGTGACCGATCCCAGCCCAGCAACTACAGGCCAATTAGCCTTATTGACACCGTACAAAAAATAATAGGGCGCGTGATCGTGAATAGGCTTCTTGACTGGGCTGAGGACAATGATGCTTTGTCACCGTTTCAAGCAGGATTCCGTAGGGCCACAAGTACTGTGGATCAGGTTTTCCGCTTTAACTTACTGCAATGGAAGACCGTGGTGCTGGGTGGAGGCAGCCTATATGCGGCTTTTGTTGACTTGCGGGCTGCCTTCGATATTGTGCCGCGGTCAAAATTGTGGTCTGTTCTTAAGAACCTGGGTGTTCCTGATGATTTACTAACCTTGATAATGCGGCACCACGAATCAACATTCGCCAGAATCCAGTGGGGGGGCCAGGGTCAGCAGACTGCGGACTTCCCGGTAGAACGGGGCGTTCAGCAAGGGTGTTCAATGGCCCCCACTCTTTTTACACTGTATATTAACGGTGTTGTATCCCGCATGCTATCGGCAGAGTTGGATGCCCCTTTATTAGCTGGTAATAAAATACCAATTTTAATGTTCGTGAATGATACGCTCATCATATCAAAAACTCCAAGCGGCCTACAGCGAGCATTGGCTATCTTTGATCTATTTTGTGGTGAGCACGGCTTGGAGGTCAATGTGTCCAAGACAAAATTAATGATTTTTAATCCGCCTCCCAGTTTTAAATCTAAAATCATTATGAACGGTCGGCCTCTAGAAGTGGTGAACATTTTCACTTATCTGGGTATTCATATCTCGAATAAGAATGGTTGGAGTAAATATATAGATATAGCTACATTAAGACATAGGCAACTCCTATCCGGTTCCGAACATAGAAAGTCCCTGACGAAACCTATAAAGCCTGCTTTGCAAGTATACGAGGCAAAGGCTCTAGGCTCTGCACTATACGGTGCTGGACTATGGGGTTTCGAGAAGGTGGCTGACCTACAAATCTCGGAAAATAAGTTCTTTCGGTCTATCATAATTTGCTGATCTTTTTTAGATAGGCGCCTTGACACCTTCGGGTTTAGTACGCGCAATACAAATTGCTTAATAAATAAATAAATAAATATCACTGGTCTTCCGAAAAGTACTCCCTTGTTGCCCCTCAGGTATGACTTGGGTAGAAAAATGGTTACAGACTTGGTCAGACTTCGACCAGTTCTGTACTGGAGAAGGCTCTGGACTACGCCTGAGCTTTCCCATTATGCCAAGGTTTTTTTAGATATTATCAAAGTGGATACATTTCATAAAAACCGGTGGCTTAATTCCCTGAAAGCTATTTTGAATGACTTGGGAATGAGTTCCCTTTGGTCAGACCCAGCTGGAACAACTTTCCCTACCAAAAGTACTTTGAAAGAAATTTATTGGGAAAAGGTAGCCTCTAGGGGTTGGAGCAGCCCTAGCATAGGATCGATGACTGTGGGATTTTTAGAGGCTAAGTTGTACCCCTCTCTGGAACCTTATTGGATTGTATAACTAGGCCTAGTGATCGAAAACTTTTATTCCAATTGAGAGCAGGTTCACTACCTCTTAGATCTTTGACTGCTAAATGGGAAGGTGGCCTGAATGTTAGCTGTTCTGTGTGTGGTTCCTCGAATGAAACAAAGGGCCATTTTTTATTTTCTTGTACAGCCTACTTGGACCCAAGACGAGTATGGCTAAAACCGATGTGCAAGAACTTAGGGACTACTAGTAGTATAGTTGCCTTGCGTATTATATGTACCAGTAGTGAGATATGGATATCAATTGCAATTGCCAAATACCTTGGATGGGCATGGTCGATCAGACAGAGACTGCTAGCCACTTGACTATTCTCTGTCTGGGTAAACTGCATGGTCAAATAGTCAGAGACTGCTAGTCATGCGACTATTCTCTGTCTATGTAAATTGCCCGTATAATGTATCCATGTTATATTCATAGGAACTTGTTAGTATTGGTGTCTTTTTTAACTTTTTTAAATACTTATTTGGATATACTAATGATATATGACATTTTTAAATTTCAATTTGTACACGGAGCCATAAAAACTGTAATAATATGCTTTATTTTTCCATTATAATTGATTGATAATTTAACTGTATTTTTAAATTGTTCTTGCTTTTATGAGTGAAATCTCGAATAAAGCATATTTTGACTTGACTTGGATGTTGTGTGCTGAGGTGTCGGTCTCCGGCTGGAGCACCAACAAGCCTTGGCAGTGGCAACCCACGAAGATGGTCAAGAGGAGTTACGGTTCGGATCAGCAAGGCTCAGGAGACTCACCAAACACAGGGAAGTTGGGACAAGCCTGGAGCAACCATTTATTTTTCCATGTTGCCTAGTGTGTCAAAGGGCTATCCAGTCAGTGGTCACAGGCCTGTACTAGTCATGGGTGCATGAAGCAACTGGTTCAGTGGTATATATTGTTTTAAAACACCATGTATGGCTGGTACGGAATTGGATTACATAAAACATGTGGTGGTCTTTTTTGTATTTCACTTTTTTCTGCAGAACAAGTATAGGTGGGGTGATATTTAATGCATTGGGAGGATGTGTGTTGTAAATTTTTATAGCTCAGTTAATTCTCATTTTAAGTATTGCTGAATTGATGGCTGTGTAGTGTTTTCTTGAGTGCCAACAATGCTTCCTTTGTCTGGCCAGTGTGTGCTTGCCATAGGTCACCATTTGTTTTGTTCCCAGTGTTCATAGGCCTGCCTGTGTTCATTGTTTTCCATGCCTCCTTGTTTGTTGCTGTTTGACTATTATTATTATTATTAAATTTATATGTCAGCGCAACAGCTACCCAAAAGGGTTTCCCGGCGCTCAGAGTGAATAGCAGAGGGCGGGGGAGACTATGTGGTCGTTGGCCATTTTGTGAAGCACCCAATGTGCTTTTGGCATGGATCCATGCTTGCTGTTGTTGTTTGACCCATGTGGCATTTTGTGTAGCCAGATAGTGTGCTTTTGCCATAGGCCTGCATGTGTTCTTTGTTGTGGCCAAAATAATTTCAAAAAAGGGGGTGGTGATGGACAGAGTATCTGAGTTAATCAGAACACTCCTACCCAGTCAACAGATCAGGGCTTGATCCATCACCGTTTTTTAGCTCACGGCACCATCCCAGTTCAGAACCTGGCTACATGCAAATTAGTCTGTCCCTGGCCCAGTGCATCATGGGAACAGGGCAGACCAAACTACCAAGCCAATTCTTTACTGGAAAGGAAACAAGCTTCCGGGGACCGGTTTCTGGCATTACAGCCGTCTTCGGCCCGGCTGCTTGAATCCTGATGGTGCAGTGAGCCAGCTTTGTTGTGGCCATGCATCATTGCTTGCTGTTGTTGTTTGACTATGTGTTGGGTGGACATTTTGTATAGCCAGCAAGTGTGCTTTTGTCATAGGTCTGTATTTATTCTTTATTGGGGCCATGCCTCTTTGCCTGCTGTTGTTAGTTGACATTGTGATTGTTGGCCATTTTGTGTAGCCAGCCAGTGTGTTTTTGCCACAGACCTGCATGTGTTCTTTGTTGTGGCCATGCCTCCTTCCTTGCTGTTGTTGTTTGGCCATGTGGTTGGTAGCCCTTTTGTGTAGCCAGCAACTGTGCTTTTACCATAGGCCTGGATGTGTCCTCCGTTGTGGCCATGTTTTCTTCCTTTCGTATCGTTATTTGACCATGTGATCAGTGGCCATTTTGTGTAGCAAGTAAGTGTGCTTTTGCCATAGGCCTTCATATGTTCTTTGTTGTGGCTATGACTCCTTGGTTGCATTTGTTGTTAGACTGTGTGGTCGGTGGCCATTTTATGTAGCCAGCCTGTTTGCTTTTGCCATAGGCCTGCATGTGTTATTTATTGTGGACATGCCTTTTTGCTTGCTGTTGCTGTCTGACAATGTGGTTGGTGGCCATTTTGTGTTGACTGCCAGTGTGCTTTTACATTATTTATTTATTTATAAGCTTTTATATAGCGCAAACATGAATTGTGACGGTATCAGAGCACTTTCCAAGAGGGGGAAGTAAGAGTTAGGGAAGAGACAGGAGCAACAGTCACATACGTGAAAGAGGTACAAACAGAAGAAATTAACCAGATAAATAACTAGACCTCCATAGGAAGTCAGCAATATAGTAGTCACGATCAAAAAATGAAAATAATCACGAGCAAGATCAGGAGACAAAAGGAGTGATCTTAGGGGAATCATTTGTTCATCAGAAGTGTTTTCACACTTTCAGGCAGATTTTCGGAGGCAAAGAGTTCCACATTTTTGGGGCGATATCCGAGAAGACTCTATTGAAAGATTTGCTTTTGTGAAAACATTGATCTGGATTCCCCCGTTAATTCCAGCTTCTCTGCCAAATTCCTAGGAGTTTGAAATGTAAGGCTTTATGAGTCATGCACACAATTTTTGCAGCATAAGGGAGCCAGTTAAGGGATTTCAGAACCAGGGAGATGTACCTGTTCCTTTTTGTTCCAGTGACGAGTCTGGCAGCAGAACTGAGAGAAGCCCTTAGAGGGGCCAAGTTGTATCTAGGCAAGCCACAGAGTGAAGCAGTTCCATAATCCAGCCTGGGCAGGATGAGAGCTTGGACCACAGATTTGAGGTCATTTTGGGGGGTGAAGAGTTTTAGTTTCCTTAAAATGCTCATCTGATAATTCACTCCTTTGGTGGCAGTAATGATGTGATTCTGTATGTTTAGTTATCTCTTTAGGGTAGTTCCCAAAGATCACACAGAGTATATCATGTGAGGAGAGCAGCTGAGGACCGTTAGATGCTTCATCAATAGGTCAATTTCAGATTGTGGTTAGGTGGGGTCATGAGGAGCAAGTCCGTTTTGGCAGCATTGAGTTTGAGATGGTTGCAAGTAAGCCAATCCTGGGTATTTTCTAGAATAGTGCTGAAGGACATAATGCCTTCTGGGGAGGAGATTTTCAGATACACTTGGGTGTTGTCTGCATACATGTGTTAGGATTTGCACCATAAACATGGCTAATTCCCATACTGTGTATTAGAATTGACTCAATATATGTAGCATGTACAGTCTTTATTTTGATTTGCTTCATGGAATTGCACAAGTGTGAAATTTCATGCTTTTATTTTTCTTTTATAAATTGGTATGGTTTGCTGTAATAAAAGTTGTTCTTGGTATCTGAATCCATTTAGCTTTAAACAACTTGATCCAGCAGAACTAATGACAGTTAACATGTGCCTGCCACACCCACTTCACAGTTGGCAGTTTGCATAGGAAACCGTGGATCAGCAGGACTAATGGCAGTTAACATGTGCCTGCCACACCCACTTTTACAGTTGGCAATTTGAATTTCTGTTAAACCACCCCACCCACCTGAAGGCTATAAAAGGCATGAAAGCAGAATGAGATGTGCTTGCTCTCGTCTTCACGACTCCCCACTTACCTGATTTCCTTCGAGTTCCCGCGCAGCAGGCAGCATTCTTCCTCATCGGTTCCAGTCAGTTCTTGGTGGTTTTCAGTACAACACCACATCTTTCTCCTTCGTTCCGTCTAGGAAATAACTCTGGCCTGCAACAAAGCAAGAAAAAGCAGCGCTCTGTCAAGTATGGCATTTCTAATTAACAATGCTTGCAGTGGAAGCGCGTCAAAGATTAAACAGGTACTTTTCTGTTCTAATTCCAAAGGCTGATAATTTATGACTTTTGCGCTACAGAGGAAATGCTCCAAGGTTCATTTAATAATAGTTTCTTTGTATTTCAAGAGTGAGACCAATAAGACTTTTCAAAGTAAAGAGAGACAGACTCATTTCCTACTCATAAATAAGTGGACATTTTCTGCTGAAACTTATTTTGTGTTGTATCACTTTTATTTTATGATATACTTGAAGACAAGAAAAAGGTGTTTTGTTAGGAGCAGCCTTATACACATGTGTTTAAGAATGTCACTTCAAGCAGGTGATACATCTGAGGTTAAAAGGGAAACATTATCTCAGCTATTTGTTGAGCAGCAAATTAAAGTGAAAGATATTTCCCCAGAAGAATTGTTGTGTTTACAGAGTGGTTGAGATATTGTGATCAGCGCCACAGTTGTGCCAAGATCTGAATCCAGCAGAAGTGTTTTCTTTTTGTTCTTTTTTATTTTGCCCCATTTTCCCCCTTCACCTGAAGATCTGTTCTTGTTAAGCTGTGTTGTATATATGGTTTGACAGGCTTACATTTTTGGGGGGCGTAGAGAACAAGCGTCTCATCTCTCAAATCAAACATCCTGGATTTCAGGTAAGTGTAGACTTGACAATAGCGCAAGCCTTCACAAAAACTCAAGTTCTTATTTGAGAGATATGGACCCAGAGAACGATCTCATTGATGTTCAAGCCATGGCCCAAGCTTTGATTGAGGACACTAATCAAGATCAAACTGTAGGGGAAATGCTACAGAATCTGCAGTTAGAAATGCAACGATTAAGAGAAGAAAATACAGAGTTGTGCAATTTACTAATACGATACAAACCTAGGGACTCTTTATGGGACAGTCTCTTTCCTAAAGCCTTCAAGACCCCTGCAGAAACTGGTGCTAGATCAAAAACGTTGAACACTTTCATGGCTTCTGATGCAGCATCATGGCCAGTACATGTAACAGTAACAGTTCCTAATGATGTACCTTAGGCTGCACCGGAAAGTTTCTTTGGTGATAGTACTAAGTTTAATGTCTTTATTAGTCAGTGCCAACTGCATTTTATTTATAAGCCACAAGCTTTCCCTTCCAATGCATCCAGAGTGGCTTTTATGCTGTCTTATTTGGGGGGCACAGCCGCTAATTGGTCTATCCCATACATAGATAATAATGACCCCATCATGTATAATTGGCAGTTGTTTAAAGCCACCATGACCAAACTTTTTGCTAAACACACATATGTTCAGGCTAGTGATTACGAGTTATTGAATTTAAAACAAGGAAGTAAGGACATGTTATGTTATTTACCCACCTTTAGCAGGTTCCTGATGGAGATCTAATGGTCAGAGGAAAATGCACTTCCCTATTCTATAGGGGATTCCGGGATGACTTGAAAAAAACTCTTGCACATATTGTTGAGTTACCAGAAGATTACTCAGACTTTGTAAATTTAGTGGTAAAACTTGGTCATCACCTTGGAGAAAGAAAAGGGAAAAAATCTAGGATAGATACTAGATTGATTGTAGTTAAGAATGACAAGAAAGATGTTGAAAGCAAATTACCAGAACCGACGCAGATAGGAGGGATCAACGGACCATTATCTGCAGAAGAAAAGGATTGGAGGCGTAAATTAAATCTATGCTTATATGGTGGTCGGCCTGGACATTTTGCGAGAGATTGCTCATTTGAAACAAAGGTACCCAAAAAGATTAATGCCACAGCTTCCATTAATACAGAGCAGGAAAACTAAAGAGCTAGTCAGGAACGGAGTGCGCCTTGACGAGAGACACAGTTTCACAGATCTCCCAACAATTAGCCAACACAGTAGCTCGTATAACCAGATATTTCATAATTCAGGTGACATTGATTTTAGATACACAATTCAGTTATTTAGTTCCAGTTCTTTTAGACTCTGGAGCAACAGGAAACTTCCTAGATATCTGATTAGCACAGAAATTGCAAATTCCTTCAGTATCTAAGGCACAACGAGAACCAGTTTGTGCTGTTAACGGTTCTGCATTGTCATCAGGATTGGTAACCAATCAGACTTGTACCCTCACTATGGTCTGTCAGAATGGTCACACAGTAATAATAAGCTTTGACCTCATAGACACACCCACCTTTGGACTTTTTTTTAGGTGTTCTGTGGTTGATGGTGCACAATCCTAAAATTAATTGGGATTTAAGAACAATGACAATGACAATGACAATACTTTATTTGAATGATTAATAAAAATCAATACAAAAAGGAAAACTATCAACATTAAAAACATATTTAAAATTGAATAAAATGATGCGTATGTAGGGGGCACGTTTTACATGGGACCTTCTACCAATTAAAAGTCAAATTGTGCCGTGGCCGGACTATCAATTAAGGCTTTTCGCGCATGGTAAATACATTTTGCAAAATTTGCCATGTGCTTCACCGTGTCCAGCAAATATAGTTGAAGCACTGCCTCTTTTACCGTCCGTGTTCCCAGTTGGAGAAGGATAGGCCTTAGATGGATTCTACGGACTGACGACAAGGCAGGGCAGCATAATAGGATGTGAGACAATGTTTCTCGCTTATAGTGGCTGAGACGACACTCCGTGATTGCTGGACTTACTTTAACCGTAGGATACAGGTGCTTTAAGGGAAGCACATGCCATCTTGCTGCCAGGATCCTTTGTAGGGCTTGCCTGCCCAACGGCTGTAGAAGGTGAGGTTTGTGGCCATTTAAAATGTGTGGAGAGCTTTGCGTCTCGTGGAAGCCTCTGACTGTCAAAGCTTCAATATCCAATTTTCGTGACCAGAATCTTACTTGCTTTTTTATTGCTGTTTTGACGGTCGTATACTTTATTATGTTGGGGTCCCAGTTCTCTATCGCTAAATTTAGAAGCTCTTTGGCTGAAGTTAGACCTGCTGACCACGGATTACCTGGTTTTTTGAATATTTTATTTATGACAAACTTCATCGAGTTCTCTGATGCCATAGTGGTCAGATAGTAATATTTTGCCAGGCTTGCGAATTCTTCCAAAGTTTGCCGGTTGAGGTTGAATTCAAGGCGAATTAGAGTGTTCCTAGTGCATAGCGGAAGGCGAAATAACTTCTTGTAGGCTGCGCAGTTGATTTTTGCAATGTCTTGCCCCAATTTGCCTGGGAACGCCTGTATGGCGTAATTGAGGGAGGGTAGTAATTTTGCTCTCAAAACTCATTGGATGGCCACGGTGGTCGGACTTTGCAAGGTGGCATTGAGTTTGCAAATGGCATAAGTAACCATTTTGGCTTTCTGCTGGAGCTTGTGTCGGTGAACCTGTGGCCGGCCAGTATCGCTGAGCCAAACTCCAAGGTAGTTGTATGTTTGAGTGCTAGATAGTAATAGCGATCCCAGTCTCCATTTTATCAACTTCTTTTTTGGGTAGCGGCCAAAGATTAATATCTTGGATTTTGAAGGATTTGCCACCAGCCTATTTTCAATGTTTCTACACTGCTAATGCTGTCAGGCCTTTTTGAGGACCGAGGCCTTAAAGGTGAGTATGTGGCTATTGTCCCGTTATTTATGTTCATAACACTTGGACTCTGTATTGGATTTGGAAGGGGGAAACATGTTGAATTATTCTTACTTCTGTTTACCTCATGCTTGAGATCCATGACCAATGTACTCATTATTTCCGGGAGTTTTTCCAGAGACTGCAGTAACGGGGAAAACCCGCAATCATTCGGTTTCATCATTATGTCTGTGTCTGCCTGCGCTCTACGTATTAAGCAGTTTAGATGTTCCAGTTTTGAGTCCACTCCGGAGATCAAGTTTACTACGGACTGCAGAATGTTTATTTGAATGTCAAGTTTGTCTGCGTGCATTAGTGCGGCATCTCATATTGTTATCAAGGCTCCATTAATTAATTGAAGGTAGTTTTCTATTTTTTGTGGGGCCAAGCTAGTTTCCTCGGGCTGCAGCTGTTCTTTAGAGTCTGCTAAACTTTTCTCCAAATCTGAGGCAAGATGTTCTTGTCGTGGGGGGACTGCATCTTCATCGTCGTCCCCTAATTTAATGGACGCATGGATTTAAGAACAGTGACTTTAGATTCTTTACATTGTCGGTCACATTGTTACCAGGAAGCACACATTGACTCCATGACAATGTTACATTGCGTCACCACCACAACACCTTCTCCTACTATACCTAATGAATATCAGAAGTTTAAAGACATTTTTGACCCTGTAAAAACTACTACTCTACCCCCACATAGATCGTACAATTGTCATATAGATTTAACCCCAGGAGCGCCGCTTCCCAATAGTAGATGGTACGCTCTTTCAGAGGAAGAAACACAATACCTACGAAGTTATTTGGATGATATATAGGCCTTAGTCTTTATCTGACATCCTACGTCCCCGTCTCTTCGCCACTATTTTTTGTCTCAAAACGTAAGGGTGGCTTAAGAGCGTGCATTAACCATCGCAGGGTTGAATAAAGCTGCTATTAAAAATAAGTATCAGTTACCATTGATCCCAGTCTTACTTGACCAGCTGTGTCAATCCACTGTGTACACTAAATTAAACCTTCGAGAGGCCTATCATCTTATACAGGTCAAAGAGCATGATGAGTGGAAGACAGCATTTAGACCCAACTTTGGTTTATTCGAATACACTGTCAGGACCTTTGGACTGTGTAAAACCCCTGCGGCCTTTCAATATTTCATTAATGAGGTCCTAAGTGAGTTTCTTAACATCTGGGTGATTGTGTACATAGATGACATTCCCATTTTTTCAAAAATAAAGAAGAACTTGTGCAGCACGTAAAGGCGGTGTTGAAAAAATTACAATAAAACCACCTCTTTGCGAAATTGGAGAAGTGCATATTTAATACTGATACTGTAGAATTTTTAGGGTATTGTTTGTCACCAGCTGGCATAACGATGGATCCAAAGAAAGTAATTGCCATATTGTTTTGGCCAGACCTGACTTCTGTTAAGGAAGTACAAAAAGTGTTGGGATTCGCCAACTTTCATAAGCATTTTAACCCTCAGTTTGCAGAAACTGTGGTGCCCATCACTAAACTGTTGCAAAAAGGACAGGCTTTTTCTTGGACACGCAAGGCAGCCCAAGCTTTCAGCAGATTGAAAGAAAAATGTACTTCAGCCCTGTTACTGAGGCATCCTGATCCTGTGCTCCCCTTATTTGTGGAGGCGGATGTGTCACAGGTTGCAGTGGGAGGAGTTCTCTCCCAGAGGGATTCACAGGATGGGCAATTACACCCTGTAGTATTTTACTCTAAAAAATGTCTCCCTGTTGAGCAGAACCTTACGGTGGCTGAGGGGGCTACTAGCAACTAAACTAGTCTTTACAGCATGGCAACATCATTTAATGGGTAAGCATCATAGATACATGGAGGACCAGAAAGGAAACCGCGATTTCCTTTCAAAGGAAGACGGGGATTGGGTGTTACGCGACCGGAAACACTTATAATGTATCTCTCATTGGAGATTCAGTACCTTTTACAGTTGCTCCCTATTGATTGGCTAAGATCTTTTTGCGGACCTAGTTGAGTGCATAACACTTGTTGTCGAGGCGGGAACACACGCAACCGCTGACTGGTCAATGTACAGTTTAAAAGGAATCCGTGGGAGACAGGCCGGTGCACAGCAGATGTTCACATACCCGATGCCGCCGGCCTGGATCGCACACAAATGAATTATGGCTCTAATCTAGGTAAACACGGGGGACGACTTGTTAAATTAAAAACCATCTATAGATGTCTATCATTCTGGTTGAGCAATGTACTTTTTTGATTTACAGATGGAGGACAACAGTGTTGCTTGAGAACTCCCTGGGGTGCCAGACTAGATATTTATAAATTGGAGGTAAGCCTTATTACCCTGATGGAATACTGGTTGAGGGGTGGTTTGATGGCCTCAATAAAATATACGAGTATAATTGGTTTGTGACTCTCTTATTGATTTCAGGTTGAAATTGCGAATAATACACACATGAATTAATCCAGGCCCGATCTTATACTTTTTGTTGCTCTGAGGTGAGATCTGGCTAATTCTATCATTTGTAATGGTCTACACGAGCATGCTGCTCGAGTGATAATTTTAATAGGATATGTATGAATTAGACAATATTTCCCAACGGTGACAACACAACATAGACTTTGCCACGATGATTAATCTTTTATGGATATAGCGAGAGACTTATACTCTTTTGATTTGAAGTGAATGTGTATGGTTTGAAGTCTGATACTCAAACTTTTCCTCTTTGTTTTGTTATATTTTTTCTGCAAGTGAATATCCCAGTGGTGAGAATTGAACACACTGGATTTGAAACCGAATACAGGCCACAACATCACTTGTTTACATGCAGTAATTTTGAGGTAGGCACTTGGGAAATGATAGGTTCAAATTGTAGAAACTTGCCTTATTCTTACATATACTATTTTGGCAATGTTTTGTTGAATACAGATGGTGTTAGCGAGTGGTTGGACTGATAACATTGGTAACGTACTTGAGGCCTGATACTCTATACCTGTTTCTGTCTTAGACTGCATATACTTACGGGGAGATCACAATACACTGAATCTGAACACTGAGTACAGGCCACCGCATTAATTTATCATATATATTCATTTTGAGGTAGACTTCAACAATGTTTCATTTCTGTATTTTGATGTGCATTATAAGCTCTCTCTCCATGTTCTTTTGTTTTGTGCTATTTGTGAATATCAGTTTGAACAATGTGAATGTTCTACTGGAACAATTTCTGTACCTTTTAGAATGGTAAATAGGCAGGTGTAAATGATTTTGATGTTACTTCAGCTGTTATGAACATGTTTTAGACTTTGGGATTTGAATGTTACAATACTCTACTGATGTTATTTTCTCTGAATATTCATTTACAGCCCTGATGACGTCCATCCTGGACGAAACGCGTTGGCTGTTTTGAGTTCTCTGCATTTCTACACTTGGAATTTGATTTTTTACTAATTGTACTGGTGGAACTGGATTACTGTCGCTGATACTGAATGAACTTTGTGATAATAAAATCTTTGGAAATCAACATTTGAGCCTGCGAATTTGTGATGAAGAAGATGCTCCTTCTATAGAATTTTGATTCGGCCTGGTCACCCCCACGCTCCTGTGCCTGCTGCCACTGCCGCAGCCCCAGCCTCCCGAGGGCCGCCGAGCCCACACCAGCTGTTCCCGCCGCCCCAGCCTCCCGAGGGCCGCCGAGCCCACACCTGCTTTTTCCGCTGCCCCAGCCCGTGGTCCCGCCCCCCCCGACAGCCGATTGGCTCGCGCTCCCGCCTCCCCGCAGCACCCTCCCGACCGGCTCCCTTCTTATGACGTCCCCAGAGCGACCGCGCAGCGGACGCGCGCAGCAGGAGCACCGAATGAGCGCCGAAGGTGCGCCAAAGGTAAGCCCGTCTACGCCCGTCCGCGCCTGGACCGCGCCCAGCCCCAGGACCCCTGGCCCCCGCAGACCCCAGCCCACCCGCCGGACGTACGCCGCCGCCACCCTCAACGCACTCAACGCCGGCCGAACCCCTGGATGCTACCGAGCCACCCCGAGACGCACCCACGGACCCTTCATCTGCCAGTCCTGCAAGTTCTCCTGCACCCGGACCTGCACTGCACCAGCGTTCACCAAGCAGAACACCAGCAGCAACCACCTGAAGTACATCCTGCTCAACACCCGCTCCGTCCACAGACACGCCGTCGAGCTCTGGAACCTGCTCGACACCACAGACCCAGACATCGCCTTCCTCACGGAAACCTGGATGAACGCCTCCTCAGCGCCCGACATCGCCATCGCCATCCCGGACGGCTACAAGATCATCCGGAGAGACCGCGTCAACCAGACAGGAGGAGGCATCGCCATCATTCACAGGAACACCATCCGCATCACGACCAACACCGACGACACCATCGCACCCGCCGAACACCTGCACTTCCAGATCCACGTCAACCCCAAGACCACCCTCAGAGGCACCCTCATCTACAGACCCCCGGGACCACGCACACAATTCAGCGAGGACATCACCGACTTCATCAGCCCGCTCGCCCTCCCCTCAGCCGACTACATCCTCCTCGGGGACCTCAACTTCCACCTGGAGAACAACGACGACCGCAACACCACCACCCTGCTGGAAAACCTCGCAAACCTGGGACTCAAGCAGCTGGTGACCACCCCCACCCACCTCGCCGGACACACACTCGACGCCGTCTTCTCATCCAGCAAAGACATCGCCTTCAGCCACGCCACAGGACTCCACTGGACGGACCACAGCTGCGTCCACTACACCTTCAGAAGAACGACAACCCACCACCACCAGGAACAGGTTGCCCGAAGAAGCTGGAACAAGATCACAGCCGACCAGCTCGCCGCTTCCCTGAGTCAGCACCCTCCCGCCAGCTCAGCGAACCCCAGCCAGGCCGCCGACAACCTCACGAAGTGGATCAGCAACTGCGCGGACGAACTCGCCCCTCCGAGGACCCCGCCCAGCAGACCCGGCAGCAAGAAAGCCCCATGGTTCACCGACGAACTCAAGAGCTCCAAGAAGAACTGCCGAGCCCTCGGGAAAGTCTGGAGAAGGGAACCAACACCGGACAACATGACCACCCTCAAGCTTGCCACCCGGAAGCACCACCAACTGATCCGCGCCACCAAGAAAACTGCATTCAAGGACCGACTGGACAACAACTCACACAACTGCAAGGAACTCTTCAACATCGTGAAAGAGCTCTCCAACCCCAACGCCGGAAACAACGACATCACCCCATCGCAAGACCTCTGCAATTCCCTCGCCTCCTACTTCCACAACAAGATCGCGGACATACACAACAGCTTCAGCATTCAACCATCGCACACAACGACCGCTGCAACGCCGCCCACCACCACCCTCCGCGCCTGGACTCCGATCAGCACCGATGACACCGTCCGCATGATGAACTCCATCCACTCCGGATCTCTGACCGACCCCTGCCCTCACCACGTCTTCAACAAGGCCGACACTGTCATCGCACCCCACCTGCGGGACATCATCAACACCTCCTTTGACACCGCCACCTTCCCGGAGAGCTGGAAGCACGCCGAACTCAGCGCTCTACTAAAGAAACCAACAGCGGACCCCAACGAACTCAAGAACTACCGCCCCATCTCGCTCCTCCCGTTTCCTGCCAAAGTCATTGAGAAGACCGTCAACAAACAGCTGGCCGCCTTCCTCGAGACGAATGGATCCCTCGACCCCTCACAGTCTGGCTTCCGAGCCAACCACAGCACCGAGACCGCCCTCATCGCTGCCACCGATGACATCCGAGCCCTGATGGACAACGGAGAAACAGTGGCCCTCATCCTCCTAGACCTCTCCGCGGCATTCGACACTGTCTGCCACCGCACCCTAGTGCAGCGCCTCAGCAACGTCGGAATTCAGGAGAAGGCACTGGAATGGATCGTCTCCTTCCTCGACGGAAGAACACAGAGAGTCCGTCTACCACCGTACAAGTCAGAGGCCACCGAAGTCATCTGCGGCGTCCCTCAAGGATCCTCGCTGAGCCCCACCCTCTTCAACATCTATATGAGCCCCCTCGCGCCCATCGCACGCCAACACAACCTGAACATCATCTCCTACGCCGATGACACCCAGCTGATCCTCTCCCTGACCAACGACCCCGCCGCTTCCAGAGCCAACCTTCACGAAGGGATGAAAGATGTAGCCGAGTGGATGACGACCAGCCGCCTGAAACTGAACTCAGACAAGACGGAAGTCCTCATCCTGGGCTCCTCGCCCTCCGCCTGGGACGACTCCTGGTGGCCCCCCGCCCTGGGCACCGCACCCACACCGACAGACCACGCACGCAACCTGGGCTTCATCCTGGACTCCTCCCTCTCCATGACCAGACAAGTCAACGCCGTCTCCTCATCATGCTTCAACATCCTGCGCATGCTACAGAAGATCTTCCGGTGGATCCCCACCGAGACCAGGAAGACGGTCACCCAGGCCCTCGTCACCAGCCGACTGGACTACGGCAACGCCCTCTACGCCGGAACCACCGCCAAGCTCCAGAAGAGACTCCAGCGGATCCAGAACGCCTCAGCCAGACTCATCCTCGACATCCCCCGACGCAGCCACATCTCCGGACATCTGAGAGACCTGCACTGGCTCCCCGTCAACAAGAGAATCACCTTCCGTCTCCTCACCCACGCACACAAAGCCCTACACGATCAAGGCCCGAGCTACCTCAACAACCGCATCAACTTCTACGCTCCCAAACGCCACCTCCGATCAGCCAGTCACGCCCTCGCCGCCGTCCCCCGCATCCGAAGAACGACAACAGGAGGAAGGTCCTTCTCCCACCTGGCCGCCAAGACCTGGAACTCCCTCCCTCCCGACCTGCGCCTGACCCAAGACCACCTCTCCTTCAGGAAGAAGCTCAAGACCTGGCTGTTCGAGCAGTAGCAGCACCCCCCCCCCCTAGCGCCTTGAGACCCTCCGGGTAAGTAGTGCGCTCTATAAATGTCCTTGATTGATTGATTGATACTAGATATCCTGTGACCATTTTTAGTTTTCACAAGAATTTGAAATCCTTTAGTTCTGTCAAGCCATTTACACCTCGTCAAAAGCGATGGTTAAATTTCTTCAGCGCATTTGACTTTGTCATTACTTACCGGCTAGGCTCAAAACAAATCCAATCAGATATTCTTTCATGTTTTGGGCATACAGCTGACTTAAGGAAATAGATGGTCAGCCCTCCGATTATTTCTCCTCACAAAATTGTAGCACCTATTGTACAACAAAGTTACATGACTTTGATATGTTATGTTATGTTAGGGTTTTTTTGTAAAGCGCACGTACGCCCGTGGGCTTCATGGCGCTGTTGAAGTAGGAACCTAACACAACAACTTACTGAAAATAAGCCTGTCTGCACAGCCAAGTTTTATAAGAACGTCTAAAAGTTAGAAAGTCTGGGCTGAGCCGAAGGGAAAGTGGTAGGGAGTTCCATAGGACAGCAGCTAAGTAATGGAAACAGCTGCCGCCCTGACGCTTTCTCGTGTAAGAGGGAACAACCAGCAAGTCTTTATTGATGGATCTAAGATTGCGAGTGGGCTTGTATTTGGAGACCAACTGATTGATGAACTGAGGCCCTATGTTTTGTAGACTCTTGTATATGATACAGCCGGACTTAATGATACGAGAAGAACACATTAAGTTAAATATTCAGGAATGGTTATCAAATCCCAAAAACACAATTCAGGACTGGTTATTCTACTATAAGAGTTTTTTATTTATTTACACTATCGAATTGCAAAATAAAGTGTTAACATGGAATCATGATTCAGCCTTAGCAGGACATCCCGGATATCAAAAGACCTTAGATAATAGTAAGAAACAATTTTGGTGGTCGTCCTTGTCTAAAGATGTTCAAAACTACGTAGCATCTTGTCCCATTTGTGCCAGAAATAGATCTTTACATAAAGCACCAGCAGGGTTATTACAACCTTTATCTACTCCCCCAAGCCTGTGGCATTCTATTAGTGTATACTTTATTACTAATTTACCAGTAGCCAATGGGTACACCGCCATCCTTGTGGTTATAGATTATCTGGCAAAAATTGCACATTTCGTTCCATTGCGTAAAATACTGACTGCAGTTGAATTTAGTAACATTTTTACAACTAATATTGTCCGTTTGCATGGCCTGCCATCTAAGATTATTTTAGATCATGATGGACAGTTGACGTCAAGGTTTTGGAAAGAAATCTGTACATTTCTGTAGAGTCTTCACTTATACCTGCAGTCACTGATCGTTTGCAAAATGTACTGGACATTCAAGAAAAAGCCAAAAAATATTTAAACAAATATAAGACTTTAATAAAAAAAAACAAGCAGATAAACACAGAAATTCCGCTCAATGTTGGAGATAAGGTCTGGGTATCCACTAAGAACCTTAACATTGTAGGCCCTAGAAAAGTACAGCCATGTTCTATTGGACCATTTTCAATAAATAATCTCATAAACCCTGTTACAGTTCAATTGGATTTACCCTCTGAATACCCTGTATACCCCACCTTTCATGTTTCTCAGTTGAAAATGTACAATCCTGCAACTAGAAAAGAACCCCCTCCTCCACCCATTCCCATTGACGGACATCTAGAATATGAAGTTAGGTGCATTCTTGATGCTAAAAGAATTCAAGGATGGCTCCATTTTTTATTAGCCTGAAAAAGGTTATTCCGATGCAGAGAATTCATGGGAACCAGCTTTCTTTGTTCATGCCCCCAAATTGGTTTGACAGTTCCATCTACAATGTCCACTAAAACCACACCCAGTAGAGCGTCCTATGAGAGGGGAGACTGTTAGGATTTGCACCATGAACATGGCTAATTCCCATACTGTGTATTAGATTTGACCCAATATATGTAGCATGTTCAGTCTTTATTTTGGTTTGCCTTATGGAATTGCGTGAGTGTGAACTTTCCTGCTTTTATTTTTCTTGTATATATTGATATGGCTTGCTGTAATACTGTTATAATCATTAAGTAGTTCTTGATATCTGAATCCATTTAGCTTGAAACAACTAGATTCAGCAGAACTAATGATAGTTAACATGTGCCTGGCACACCCGCTTTACAGTTGGCAATTTGCATAGGAAACCAGGGATCAGCAGGACTAATGACAGTTAACAGGTGTCTGCCACACCCGCTTTTGCAGTTGGCAATTTGCATTTCTGTTAAACCACCCCACCTACCTGAAGCCTATAAAAGGCTTGAAAACAGAATACGACATGCTTGCTCTCGTCTTCACGACTCCCCACGTACCTGATTTCCTTCGAGTTCCTGCGCAGCAGGCATCATTCTCCCTCATCGGTTCCAGTCAGTTCTTGGTGGTTTCCAGGACAACGCCAAGACTTCCTCCTTCGTTCCGTCTAGGAAATAACTCCAGCCTACAAAAAAAAAAAAAAACAGCGCTCTGTCAAGTAAGGCATTTCTAATTAACAAAGATTGCAGTGGAAGCTCGTCAAAGATTAAACAGGTACTTTTCTGTTCTAATTCCAAAGGCTGATAATTTACCACTTTTACGCTCACAGAGGAAATTTTTCATGGTTCATTTAATAATAGTTTCTTCGTATTTCAAAACTGAGACAAATAAGACTTTTTAAAGTAAAGAGAGAAAGACTAATTTCCTACTCAGAAATAAGTGGACATTTTCTGCTGAAATGGTTTTGTGTTGTATTACTTTTATTTTATGATATTCCTGAAGACAAGAAAAAGGTGTTTTGTTAAGAGCAGTATTATACACATGTGTTTAAGAACGTCACCTGAAGCACGTGATACATTGGGGGATAAAAGGGAAACATTGGCACAGCTATATGTTGGGCGGCAAATTAAAGTGAAAGATATTTTCCCAGAAGAATTGCTGTGTTTACATAGTGGTTGAGATATTGAGATCAGCGCCACAGTCGTGCCAAGATCCTCATCCAGTAGAAGTGTTTTCTTTTTTTTCTTTTGTCCCATTTTCCCCCTTCCCCTGAAGATCTGTTCCTGTTAAGCTGTGTTATACATATGGTTTGACAGGTGTAGATTTTTGGGGGCGTAGAGAACAAGCGTCTCATCTCTCAAATCGAACATCCTCGATTTCAGGTGAGTGGAGACTTGACAACATGTGATAATGAATGTTAGACGATGTCAAGCATTATGATAGAGGTTCCATGTATAAGTTGAGGAGAATGTGTGAGAGGGCATATCCCTAATGGACCCCAAGGGTGAATGAAGTGGACTTGGACAAGGATTGATTAACCTTGCTTATTTGAGATTTGATATGGAGGAATGAGGTACCAGTGTAGAATGCACCCTGATAAATCCAACCTCTGTTCAAGTAAATTTAGTAGACTATCATGTTTGACAGTATCAAATGCAGACGATAAGTCAAGTAGGATAAGATGACACAATTCATTCTGGTCCAACATTTTTAATTACCCACTATGTGAGTGAGTGCTGATCCCGTTCTGTGACCTTGATAGAAACCAGATTGGCATTTGTCAAAGAGAAATGATCAATGTGGTTGCAGAGTTGGATCTGGAGGCATTTTTCTAGGAGCTTTGCCAGAGTGGGAATGTTGGAGATTGGACAGAAATTGTTAAGTTCTGAAAAATCTGCAGTTGGTTTGTTTAAATTAGGGGTTACTTTCCCTGCATTTGGTCAGTCAGGGATATTGACTTTGTTGAGCGAGGCATGTACGATCTCAGTCCATAAAAGGAGAATAAACAACTTGATCTCCTTGTAGATATTCTGAGGTAAAGGATCGATGAAGTTCAATGATATAAGCATGTTGTGAATATCAATTTCATTGAGAGGTGTTAATGTGCGCCAGGAGGCATTATTTTGGGGGGAGATCCCAAGGTGATCAGCAGGATTAGTAGTCTATGAGGTATGCCGCAAGATGTGTAAGATAGCTGGCAGTAGCTCCCTCGCTGACTGCAGATCATTTTTAATTATTTCCGTTTTTCCCAAGAAGAAGGAAGCAAAGTCTTTGCAGTTTGCGAGCGGTATGGCCCAGGCGCCGATGTTATGTACCCCAATGTAGGCTCAAATAGCTAAATCACCTTTCATCTACATTTGTCCTACCTTGCTTTGAATAACAGCTCTAGCACTAACCGTTATCAGATATATGCTAAATAAATGTTGATCGTTTCCTTGAAACTAGCCTCATTTATTATACATGAGGCTTCCTGGACAGTGACTTGCACATAACGTACATCACAGCATGAACATCCTGTGCATAAGTGTCACGGCCATTTTCATACTATGGCAAAAGAACATCTTTATGGTATAAAAGAACCATATCAAACACTAGAAAGACAGAGGAGAAGCTTATACCCTGATACACGACGCTGAGTTCCCTGCATGCTGAAGCTCCAGCACTCAGTGGTATGACATCCCCAGCGGGGTATCCAACTCGAGACCAAGATGGGGTCTCTTGTTTTCTCACATCAGGTAATGGGATTGGCTCTTTCCTAGGGCATTCTTTGCTTTACACCGACATACATGCCAAGTGCATTTAAGGAGGGTTTGCATCGTAGGAGTATGCTTGATTACTGCCATTTACCTATATTCACTGTTTTAGCACCATGGGAAAATTCTACCTTTTATTTACTCTGTTGGTGCTTGTAATCATATACATATGTTTCTTCTAATGATTGTCGCAGCAAACATGTTTTATACTAGAATGACGCAGGTTCAATAAATGTTGACTGAAAATGTCCCCACTGTTTATTCTGTGTACCTCTCTGGGATCAACTGAGTAAATGTCACTGAGCGAAAAGTACTGTACTGTTTCCATGATCCCTAAAGGATCAAGGGTTGTCATGTTTGATAGCTGCCAGAAACTATTAGCTCCTTGGTAAGGTTAGGTGTCTTATGGTGGCACTGCGAGTTAGCTGGTAGAAAAGCTAACATTTCCTGTGGGGTGTCCAGAATCAGTGTGAGCACCAATCCCTTAGTTTATGTTGTCTAAAGGGGCAAATCTATGTATTTTTAGGAACTACACAATACTGAGAGGGTTTGGTAGGTTAAGCGATTGTTGCTTGGAAATTTCAACAAGTTTTTTGGGTTGATTTCTAGCTTTGTCAAGCTGCGTTCTAAAGAAGCTGATTTTTGAGCTTCATATTTTTATTTCTATATGTAACGCTCACTGATCGTAAGCGTTTTAGGTGCTCCATGGAAGGCGAGGATCTCCAGGTTCTTTCCACTAATCTCAGATTGCATCTTTTAGTATTAAGGTTGTCATTGAATCAACTTTTAGTGATTTTGGTGCACAGGTATTTTAGTTAAAGGGAGAGATTGAGTCAAGCATGTTCAAGATAGGGGTATTAACGTGCTCTGTGAGGTCATGAACATCTACCATGTCCATCTGGGGAGTCATGCAGCTATAATATAAGAAGGTCTCAGTGGAGTTCTTGGACCTCCACTATGTGGAACTTCACGAGGTGCCCAAGAAACTCTTCCGTGCTACACCGTGTTCCGCAAGCTTTAGAGTGTGTTACGTTGTGCCCGTTTGTGCTGTTCTTTTGTGTCAGGTGTTTGTGCAGCGCAAGAGGGCACTGCTTATTTTTGCCACTTGAGTAGAGGTTCTTCTCAAGCTGCAGCTTCCTCAACATGAACAGAAGGTTTTGAACACGAGCGGTAGCAGTCATATGCGACCACCCATGTTGAGAACTCTTTCCAAAAGGTGGTCTGAAGTAAGATTTTCTCCACCGGCACTCGACTAATTAATGTTGGTGAGTGTGAGTGAGAAAAAAAAATCAGCTGCGCGAAGTGTAGTTTTTCAGAACTTGATGCACTACGCTGTTTGTGGAGGGGAATAAACTCAGCAAACACCGCAAGCGGAGCGGAATTTCACACCCACGCTTAGTTGTAACTGAGGATATATAAATCTTTAGGGTTTATGTTGCATAAGCTTCTTGTCCACTGTTTTGGCTTTTTTAGATAAGCTCTTTTCAGGATCACAACCACATTGATGAGAAAGGTGACACTGTAGTGGTCTTTCCAATTGCAAGGGACAATGGAATCCAATGTGATGTTGTCCGTTTTTGCAATGATAAGTTCTCACACTTGTTTTGAGTAGGCTGTTACAAATTTGGGTCAACCCAAAGTCAGATAGAAAGAATTTGAAGCTGTTCACTGCATGGTCATCCAGGTCATTCTAGTGAAAGTTGAAATCCCCGAGAAATATCGGGCTAACTTGATGATCATCGTTGGTTGCGCTGACTTCTATTAGTTGCTCAACAAAAGGTAGATTGTCTCCAGGACAATGTCAGATCGCGTGAAGTTTGCAAATGATTATAAAGTTGTTAGCGATATTGATGCAAAGATATTCGCAAGTGGGGAGATAAGGTGTTTCTGACTGATTCACAGAGAGTGTGTTAGAGTAGATGCAGGCTACTCCCTCGCTAGGTCTGTTAGTTCTATCTAGTCTAATGATGCCGTGACTGGAGGGGACTAGTAAGTTTACAATTGGGTGATTAATTGCTTAGTCAGGTTACTGTAAGGACAATGATATTGAACTCATGTGTGAGGATGAGTTCATAAATATCAGATGCATGACTGACCGTTGATTTGCAATTTAGATGCATACATATCAGGTGGTTATTAGTGTGGACAGTGGCATGCCAGGTGAGGTTAAAATGCTTGAGATTACTGCTCTCGAGTTGGAACTAGGATCTCGGTAGAGGTTAGCCTGAATGGATTGGATTTGACTTTGAAGGACCTGGTTGCTATATTAGTGGGGAAGTATGATGGACACTCATTCAATTTCATGGATTGAGAGGGAGTGTTAGAGAGGGGTCTGGATTTCCAACTAAGGTGATGTGTGTGAAGGATATGGGCAGGCATCCTGACGGTTATGGAACTGTTGGGCCTTTGATTGGGCCTCTGATTGAGCAGCAACTCTGTCGTAATGGATATAAGTCTCTGTAGTTCATTCTTGAGATGGAGAAGGTTAAGTGAATTCTCGCATGGCAAGATTCCAAGGAGGCTTGGTGGTGGGTGGTCATGGGTTGGGAGGTGAGGCCAGGTTGAGAGCAGGAGCCAGGAGTGGGGGAATGGTGAATTTCTAGGTCATGAAGGTCTTACAGAGGTACAATCTGTTCACGGCTGGACTGGGAACTGAAACCGGCCCTGGCAAACTGCTCGGTTGGGCCCTTGGGGGGGCTGAGAGGTCCTGCCGAGCTGTTTGCAAGGGCCGGTTTTGGCCGATTCTGTTACCGGGTGCCGAAATTGCCATCCCCCAGTAACAAAAATGTCCCCCTCTTAGGGGCCCAAAACCCGCCCCCAACCTGGCGGCTCACCGGGAAAATGCCCGGTGCCCGCCATGGCCAGTCCCATCCTGAATCTGTTTTGGGGAGGAAATAGAGGGAAGGAGAGTTAGGGGGCATTATGTGTAAATGAAAGACCTAGGCGGCAAGAGGTTAGTCCTGTTAGAGGATATGGATTATAATGTGATTGACATCTGGGCACAGGGGGCAGATGTGGGAGTACAGGAGGGACTAATACAGGAGAGTTCGGGGGACAGAGGAGTGGTTGTGAGGGAGGGATTAGGTCCTTGAATGAGGTAATCTGTGCTAGTTGTACTAGGGGCATACGGTGTCTGTGGTCTGGGTCGGCACATTACGTGGGGAGTCTCAGACCATGCAGGATACATAGAATCACAGGTAAGGATGGCAGGTGAAGAGCCTAGGCTGGCAGTGGGGTATAGGCTGAGTTATTCTGGGATAAGCATGAGCGTTACTAGGGGTGCAAGAGCGAAACAAGAGGACCTAGAGTGACTTTGGATGAGGGATGAGATGTTATTGTTCCCAGCCCTTTTGATGTTAGGAAATATCTGTCCAATATTGCTAGCTTGTCATTTAAATATTGAATTAGAATGTTCCATTTGTTTCATAGGATATAGTAATGTTTACTCTGCTGCTGTCTAAGATAGTGGGGTGTTTTCCTGGAGTTGGTAATCCCGAGCAAGGAATAAAGTGAATTCCTCCATTGTGCACATTATTTTGTGTAAAAGATGAGGTCACTAATTAACTTTCCCTTACTAAAGCAGATGAATGGCTCAGGGATTAGGTTTAAGGGAGTATTTGAGGAGTCTGAGAGATTAGGAGGGTACATAATTGCGAAGTAAATAAGACCCGTAGGTTTTAATTTTAGATCACTTGCTCTAGGAGAGATAGGGTACATGATGGGTGAGCAGGTAACTCCCAGGGGGTAGGAGGGGTAGATGTCCAAAAGGAAGGTTCCAGGTTGCTCACCTATGCCATAGGGTACGGGAAGAGTTAGGAGAATGCCTAGGCCTGCATGTGTTCTTAGTTGTGGCCATATCTTCTTGCTTGCTGTTGCTTGTTGACCATGCTGCTGGTGTTCATTTTGCGCAGTTACTCCTTTTTTCCAGTTTTCAAAGAAAGATCGATAGGAGAGGGCTAATATTGTATTTGTTTATTTTTTTACTTCCCTTTATATCAGTTTAATATTATGTTTGAGGATCATTGTAGTGTTTGTACATTTTTCACCTGAAACCTCCTTACCTCTCAATGGGTTACCCATAGTCCCTAGTATCCCCTAGTATACCAGAAATTACTTTTCTAAGTTTCTTCTTTTTTAATTTGTAATATAATAATGTTTTTTTTTTAAAATATTTTTTCATCATCCATTCACCACCTGCCTGCTAGGCACACAGTCACACAACAGCATTCATGTTTTTATTAATATTATTCCATTTCCCCTGGATCCCCTGCTTGCCATATGTGCACACACACTAGCATTCATTTGTTAAGAATTATTCCATTTCCCCAGGGACCCCCTTGCCTGCCACACCAGCATACTTTTTAAGCATTATCCAATTTCCCGCTGCACCTCCTTGACTTGGAAATTAAATATTATGTCCTAGTAATGTGATTTGACTTTGGAATGGATGCACTATTATTGTTAATTATTTCGGATAATAATGATAGCTTAGGTAACCACGCTAAATTATATTGTCTTTGTCTGTATTCAAACTGCAACAATGTCATGTTTCACTAAATGTGTTTCCTGCTTGTTTACTTTTAAGTGCCCAAGAGAACATCACCCACAAGACTGCCAGACAGTCCTGTGAGTCCTCCAATCACTTCCGCTTGTGCGGCTAAGAGCCACTGCCTACTGACGGCTTCAAAATTGCACCAAAGAAATGTTCTACCCAAAAAATGGCAAGTGAAGAGGAGAAGAAGGCGCAAATTTGAAACACTGGCAAGTGGGCCAAAACCTAAGCCCAAGGCCATGTCTCTCAGCGAAGCAGCCACTGCAATCATGTCTAAAACGACCAGCAGTGACATTGGATTGGATTTGTCTCTTTCATAAATTAGTACCCAATCATTGCAGGAAAGACAGAAAGTGGGCAACAGCCACAGCCAGCAATAGGTCTTTCTGAATTAGGAGCAGAACAGCAGGTTGAGTTTCCTGCTGAGCTAGAACCTTCTGTTTTACAACCATTGACTTCGAGATCTCCAGCAGGAAAAAGGAAGGTTACTCCCCCATCCTCTTTCAGCCCTCTTTCTGATGATCTGAACAAGGAGTGAACCCCAAATGAATAAGAGACATGCCAGGAGAGGCTGAGGAAAAGGAAAGTTCCTAAAAGCCTTATAACTATGAGTGGAGATGTGGAGGATGATAAGCCAGTCATCATCATGAAAGCTGACCCTGAGGAGCCCCATATTGCCTCTCCTGTTGAAAGTACTCTGAGAGATGTGGCACCACCGCCAGCGGTTCATATTTGTTAGGCCACTGCTAAGACCTGCATCCAATATTACCTCAGTAGTACACACTGCAGAGAGACAATTGTCGACACACCCACCTACCTTCAGTTCTTCGGGCATTGGTAGTGGCAACAGTGTCCCACTGGAAAAGTACCCCTCCCCAGTTTGGGACTTCTTTCTGATTAGCAAGCTGGAGGAAAGCATTGCAATACGCTCAGTTTGCCATGCAAAGGTTCGTTGAGTTAGGCCTGGTTTACCCTATGGTACTGGAGGTCAATGAATCCATATGAAAAAACGCAATCTACTGGAAGGTGCCCCTTAAAAATATTGTGGTGGTGGTGTAGGTAGTGAGAGAGGAGAATCGCTTGACTGATAATGCAAGGCTGCAAAAAGACATTGGGCCTGATTCACAAAATTAAACTGAGATGAAAGTGTAACTTTACGACTTTAGGTATTCATAAAGGGCATTTACGAGTAGTAACTGCCCTTTGTAAATATCGAAAGTCGTCAATTAGACTTTCGTCTCATTTTACCTTTGTGAGTGGGGCCCATATTGTCATCCAAGGAGTACATCTGTGCCACAATACTTGATCCATGATACGGGAAAAAATTGTAGAGCTTTAATTCATTTTAGAAGGGGATGTTTCACAATATAAAATAAGGATTGTTGAGAGAGCCAGAGCCCTGGAAGAACAACAGCTGTAAATGAGAGTCCCACTCCCTGAAAGAAGTTCTGGGATATCAACTTCAACTTCAGAAAGGGCAGTCCTGTTGTCTCACAGTCACCAACGCCAGCAACAACAATGGGAACACAATAATACGCCATAACTTCTGCATTTGCTTGGAATCAAGCGGCAGGTTTTAAGTCCATTGCAGAGGGGATGGCAAAAGAGGCCGAACAAATGGCAGCACCCATGATCATTGAGAGGATGTGCAAGGGGTATCTGGAAGACCCAAAAGAGGTATATGTGGTTCAAAAACCTTTTGGTGTATTGTAACGAAAGATGCGTCAATGGCCAGTGCTCAGCAGGCTGGAAATAAAGTATATGGCTTGTCCAGTAGCCAATGTGTCTGTCAAGTATGTGTTCAGTGCGGTGGCACACTAGTCACAGTGACAAGGACAAGTCTCTTACCTCAAACATGGAGAGATTGACCATGATCAAAATGAACCAACACTTTATACCACCAATTTACACTGTTCCTGAAATGCCACAGGAGGGGGAGGAGGGTGATTATTCAGACTCAGAGTGTGTTAGCTAACCAACTTCTGGGCGAACTACCTGAGTTTGAGGATAAACTCTACTTCCTTGACTGAGTAGGCCACCATAGAACTGTTTATTGTCGAACTGTTTTGACTAAAACAAATGGATATACCTGGGGAATATTATATATTTTGATTTTGTGAGTCGAACAGACTTATGCAGCCCCACTGTTTTTGGCACATGTATGGCTGATTGGATTTGGGCCAGTTTACTGTGAAGAAGCTTCTCCCCCATTCTCTTCAAGGACATTGGAGAGAAAAGGCCTGCCTCCATCGCATGCATATCCTTTTTTCATCCGCTAGCAGGACTGTTCCAGAGCATTTGTTTTACAACCCAGCCTAATGTGTATAGCCTGCATCAAAGAGGAGATACAATTGTGTACCGCAGTGCTTGGACTAGAACAGGTAACTATGGCAACAATGAGTGGTATAATTTTGAGGGATTGCTAGTAATGATTGAGGATTCATGTGGTGGTAGACAGTGAGGGAAGGTGTTCAACTAATGTGTAAGCTTGATTGTGATGAACCACAATGTTTGAGGCCTGATGAGTGATCATTTTTTCCTGAAGGTGATTGGCCCTTCCCCTTTGACATTTATGAGTTTTATTCTGGTTTTCAATCTTCAAAGACCAGACCAGTCAGTTTAGTTAACTGTTAGAGCTGGCATCTTTTGGCGTGTTTCCCCAGCCTTTTTGCTTTCTGAACTCCTGGTTTTGAAGGTGTGCTGAACTTTGTTTTTGATGGTTTAGTCTCTGCTCACTTTCTCGCTGTTGTTCAGTATTAAAATGGTTCCTGCTATAAATTGTGTTTACAGATTGGTGTTTCCATAATTGGCTTATTTGTTTTACTCCGAAGTCCCTAGTACAGTGCACTGTGTGTGCCCTGGGCCTGTAAATCAAACGCTGCTAGTGGGCCTGCAGCACTAATTGTGCTAAATGTAAATGTAAATGTAAATGTAAATGTACAGGAATTTATATAGCGCAAATCACCAAGCGGTCTCTAAGCGCTTGCTTAGGGAACCCGTCCTGGTATTCCCCTGAGAGATAACCCCGGCAGGGTATCCACAAGGTGAAAGCCAGGCATCCCGCCGCGAGGGGCCGTTGTGGAGATTAAGCAAGCTATTGCCCAGAGTCGCAGAGTGTGAACCCATGAATTGAGTAGGCACTGGAGCGAGAATTGTCGAGTCCATGGACATTTTAGGACTCAAGAACCCGCCGAGCCGGGAATTGAACCCTGGTCCCGGGCTGACCTCTGCTTCCAGGTCTGCCTCCTCTAACCAGTGAGCCACACTTCTCCACCTACCCACATAAATAGCCTTCAAAGGGTTCTCAGACCTGCCACTGCAGTGTCTGTGCACTGTCTTCACTGCCATCTCAACCGGGCAAGTGTGCATACTTGCGGTGCCCTTACCTTAGCTTTTCCTACACATAAGACATCCCAAATGTAGCTAAGATACCCCTATGGGCATGGGTCAGTGTGGGTGAAAGGTAGGACATGTACTTGTGTGTGCTACATGTCTTGAAAGTAAAATACTGTGCATATCATTTTTCACTATTGCAAGGCTATCTTTCTCAAATATTAACATGGGAATTGTCTTGTAACACCTTACAAGCATAACTTTCCATTGGGAGAAGATAGAGATCTAGAGTTTAGGCTTCCTAACCTCAGCATTTAAAAATACATATTTTATTGAAGATGATTTTTATGTTGTGCCTTTAAAAATAACCATTTAAGAAAGTGGCCATTTTCTTGCTTCACCGTCCTATGCGCCTTTGCCCTTTTCTGTATTTCCCATCTGGGTTAAGAGTGACAGAAGCTGGAGATGCGCATTCCCTCTAGAAAGACCCAAGGGGGAAGTTGAGTTGCATCCTGCCATTCGTGGGTGACTCAAGGCAAGGTTCAATAGACCTGGCTGTATTAGAGTAGTGGGAGTTTTTGCTCACACATGAAGGAACTGTGGCTGCCTCTCACAAAGCTGTCTCCCCCTCCTGAAGTGAACTTGGCCTGAGCTAGGCATAACTGGTTTACGTACGCCAGGGGAATTTAGGTGGTACCAACTTCAAAGGGAAATGTGGTGTAAATATTGGGCCTTGACCCCAGGACTTTAGAACTCTTTAGGATCAAAAAACCTGCCAAAAAGAAGAGCTGGAATAGCTGTGAGGAGAGACTACCACTTTGCTGTGTGTTTTGCTTTGTTGCCCTTCAGTGGCTGCATCTGTCCTGGGCAGTGAAAGGACTACACTGGACTTTCTACAAACCTCTTTTTCTGAGTGTCTCCAAGGGCTTGAGGTAGAACTCTGTTCAAGATGTCTCAGAAACAGCAAAGGCTTCACCTTCCTCTCGGTACCTGCATCTGGAACTGTGGGTTTCACATACCACAGAGGGAAAAATCAATCCGGCTCCCTCAACAACGCCGCTGCCAGCTCTGTGACCTCATCCACCGACGCCAGTGAGCCACTGCTTGCACCGGGATGTATGGGCACCACACTCCGCACTGCCTTGCTTCACACCGCTGCCCAGGTCTTGTCAATGAAAACGCTGCAAGCTGACTTTGATTCCGCTGCCTGCACAGTGGTTATGGGGTATCACTAGTAAGTTACATGATGCACCACCCCGTCCCACACCGTAGCCTTGGTCCACTGACTCCGACGCCATCGACTCCAGTTCGTCTGCTAACAAAAGCACTTCCAAAACGATGACTCTGCTGCCTGCAATGTGACCTACCATCACCGTGATGAGCACCACCCAGTTCACACCGCATCACAGGGCTCAGCGACACTGCTGGACACTGTCACTGAGCCACTGTCTGCAACGCAATCTGAGGTCACTGGCCACCGAACTGCTGCACTTCGCACCGCAGTCCTCATGTCCATCGACGCCAACACTCCCATCGTCAACTGAACGGAGTTCAGTCTTCAACGTGTGTGACTTTAACCACATCGCTGCTTGGTAGTTTCCCTTGCTGTGCTGGACAGCAACGAAAACGGGTGTGGTCATGACGAGCTCAGCTCGTCATGAGCACCTGCGAGGTATATGCCATGACGAGCTGAGCTCGTCATGAGCATGGAAGGGGTTATGAGCCCAACAAATCTAGCATCGACTTCCGGAATTGATGCCTGCTGATGCCAGAGCTCATTGCGAGGTTCCTGACACTGTGCAGGTCTCCCCAACACTCTAGTAGACCTGCGACACTGCAACACCATGGCCAGCCTGAACTGTTGGATTTGTTTGTTCACGATACTGTAATAACCTCAGATGGAGCTATCGACATCAAGGAATTGTATTTAAAGTCTATTTTTTGCATTGTTCATATCTTGATATCTGCATGTTGGATTTTTATCATTTTGGTCTTTTTTACACAGATACATATTGACTATTTTTCTAAAACTGGTCAGGTGTCCATTTGTTTGTTTTCACTATATTACTGTGTTTTATATGAAAATGCTTTAAACATTGGATCTGATATAAGCCTAACTCCCCATGCTAAGGTACCAAAGGGGTGATAAGGATTTATTTTAGAAGTGTAACTCCCTTATCCTGACTAGGAAGAAGGGTCCCTACTCGAACAGGGTAACAACCTGCCAACTATAGACACCCATTTATAACATTGATAGCAGCGGTTGGATAGGACTTGTGTGTGTACTTGAACTACAGTGATAGGTGTACACTACTACCATATCGCAGAATACTACATACCACACATACTGTTTTCTTTTTGGTCTATTTTAGTATTTCCATCTTTTTGAACATCTGCATCATGTCTGAATCAACAGCATAATCGGTTGCATCCGTAGAAGTTGAGTTTGGAGTAAAGATTGGAAACCTACAACGTGAGGGAATTGGTAGCTGTGCACAGCAACCTGAAAGTCCACATCAAAGGCCTCACCAGGAAAGAGAAGCTACAAAGGGTGCTGAGGGCATGGGTAGCAGCCCGAAAAGCCAGTGCGTAATCTGAAGTTCCTAGTGGGGAGGCCCATACGCCAATTCAAAGGGCGGATGTGCTTTTGGGAGGGGAGGGACCCCCCAAGCCAGACAGCAGTGGTCTGCCCCTAGAAGAGCTGGAGGGCAGGCAGGAGGCAAGAGTTTGAACTAGAAATAATCCAGTTGGAAAATGAAAGGGATGACAAAAGAATAGCCATGGAAGAAACGAAGTTGATCTTAGATAAGGAGCGTAGCATCAAGGAGCTGGAGTTAAAGAGTAGGTCCAGCACAAACTTTGGCACTCAAATAGAGTAGTACATATTCCCAAAAAAGTAAGAAGAGAATATAAGAAGGGAGCTGACATACAAGGGTGGTTTCAGGCCTATGAAGCAGCCATCCACATGAATGGGATCCCTGAGAAGAATTGGGGAGCAGGATTGTGGAACCACTTTGCAGGGGAGAGAGACACATTGTTAGTGCTGGATGAGGGGTACAACTTCACCTACACTGGCATAAAAGAGGCTCTTCTCACCAGGTATGGTCTCACTCATGATAAGAACAGTGATCAGTTTAGGTCCAGTGGAAGAACCAATGCACACACTTTTGGTAGAATGTGTATAGTGTTTTTGCAGATCATTGGATGGTTGAGTGACGGGCAGTTATGTGACAGTTTTCAGGGGCTCTACAATATGATTGCACTGGAGCACTTGTCTAGTCTTTGTTTTGCAGTGCTGCACCAGGACTTGACTGATAGTAAGGTGACTAGGGTGAGGAAGCTTGCTATGGAGGTGGACCACAGGGTGAGTATCAGGGTCAATAAAAAGGTGCATGGGGAGACTCTGACAAAGGTGGGCATGGTCTCCGGCAGAAGAGTAGGGGAGAAACGGGTAAAGAAAATGAGTTCTCTAAAAAGCCCCAAACTAGTAGCCAGGGCATGGATTTCCATCCCTCATGAGAAAGAAAACCATGGGTCTCTTCAGGAAAGTCAGCACAGACAGGACCCCGTAAGTGCTATGCATGTGACCAGGTGGCCCACATGAAGAGAGATCCCAAATGCACCAAGGGGGCCCAGCCATCCATCAGTGGACAGTCAAATATGTTGGCCACTGTAGCACAGGGGGAGGAGGGGACACAGAGGAGGGGGGAATCCTACAGAAATGACCCTTGTCTTACTAGGGGATAGTGAGATGGTCCCAGGAAGCCAGGTACCTGCAAACACTGCAAAGTACAGCACAACTGGGAGAAAGGTAGAGGCTATCAGAGATCCTGGAGCCAGTGTGAACTCAGTTCAGTGTCACCTGGTATCTGAGGAGCAAGTAGTCCCTGGGCCATCCACCAATTATTTGCTATAGACAACTCAGAGCACCAGTGTAAGTTGGTACAGGCTCCGTTGAGTGGGGGGGTCTCAGATCCCTTCATGGTGGTTGTGATCCCTACCGTGCCTCTAGATTGTCTGCTAGGTAATGGCCTGGAACAGTTCTTGTGGAAGGATGTGGAGCTCAGGTCTCAGTTGGAGATCCTTGGGTTGACAGAGTGGGCATGTATGACCACTCGGTCCATGGCAGCCAGAAAGTGTAATCAGAAGGTCCTGGAGCCTGAAACAGTGCCCCAGAATCTTGCCAAGAGAAAGGGCAAAGGGCGCAGGAAACCCACCCCCAAAGTTCCAACAGTCTGAAAGGCGGCTGACCTCAAGTGGGATGCCCGGAACCTACAGAGGTGCAAGTGGCTGAACTGGTTGACTTGTCTGAGCTGACCTATTGGCAGCAAGAAGGGGGTCCTACCAGGGAGAGGTCTGCAGGGAGCAGGGAAAGTGCTCTTCTCCAGAGGGTTTGCGACAGCAGGCTATAAACCAGGCAGCTGATCATCAGTCTGGATCACACATGATCTACTGAGAGAATGACCTCCTATACAGCTAGTCTAAGGTTGCTGAACCTTGGTCAGCCAGTTTGCTGGTGGAACCTCAGCGCTTCAGGACCTTCCTACTGGGTCTGTCTCACGATGTGCCTTTGGCAGGACATTTGGGCAGTACAAAACCTTTGACAGGATTGTCACCCACTTCTTTTGGCCTCAAATACAAATGCAGTCTTACACTCATTGTAGGTCTAGCCAAACTTTCCAGGCAAGTGGTAACAGTGAGAACGTGTTCTCTCCAACCTTTTCAGCTGTAGGCACCCCTTTTGAGTGGGTGATTTTAGACCTTGTGGGGCCTCTGGACCCTAAGATAGCGATGGGCAACAGGTAGAACCTGATCTTGGTAGACCACGTCACCCACTACTTGGAGGCTATCACTCTGAGGACAACAACAGCACCCATGGTGGGCTAGGCATTGAGAGGTGATATCCGACCAAGCTACCAATTTCATATCCAAGTATATGACATCCCTGTGGGAGGAGTGTGGTGTATCTACAAGTTTACCAATCCTTACCACCCCCAAGCAAATGTTTTGGTGGAGAGATTCAACCAAACTCTGAAGGGCATGATCATGGGTCAGACCAACCCCATGAGACATAATTGGGGCATCCTCTTGCCATGCCATCTCTTAGCTTACAGGGAGGTACTCCAGAATTCATTAGGGTTCAGTCCCTTTGAGTTGCTGTATGGGCATCCTGTAATAGATCCTCCTAGTTTGGTGAAAGAAGGGTATGAGACAGACCCCAGGACCCCTTCCCAGAAAGCATTTAGTTAATGCTAGGCTTTAGGAACCAGATTAGGCGCATCAGGAAACTCGTCCTGGCAAACCCGGAAGACAGTCAGGAAGAGATGAAGCCTTGGCATGACCAGAATGCCACTTTGGTAGAGTTTCAACCTGTTCAGAAAGTGTGGCTCTTGGCCCCTGTAGATTCTTGCACTCTGCAGGACAAATTGACTGGGCCTTTTGAGGTGGTGGAGTGCAGGAGTGATGTCACCTACCTGGTGAATTTGCAGACTCCCAGGAACCCTGTGAAGGTCCTACATGTGAACAGCATGAATCCTCACTTTGAGAGGTCGGAAGTAAGCATGGTCTTGGTGACAGATGAGGGGCTGGAAGGGGAGAGTGAACATCTCCCTGACCTCCTGTCTACCAAGGAGTGCGATGGGTTAGTGGAAGGTTTGAACCTCTCTCCTACACTGACCCCAGAGCAGCAATGTACTGTTGCCAGCTGTTGGAGCAGTTTGCCAAGCTGTTCTTCCTGACCCCAGGTGTAATCCACAGGCGTACCCATGATATGGACAAGGGTGAGACTACTCCCGTAAAGCGCACAATATATAGCCAGCATCAAAGAAGAGGTTTCTAGTTACTGGTGGTAAGGATGATAGAGGCATCCTACGGTCCTTGGGCCAACCCAGTGTTCTTGATCCCATAAGGCTACTGTTCCCTGTGCCACTCCTGAACTTCGGCTATGTGTGGACAACCGCAGGCTCAATGCCGTCACCAGGACTGACACACACTACATCCCCAGAGCAGATGAGCACATAGATAGGTTGGGAGCTGCCAAATTCCTCAGAATGTTTGATTTAATGTTCGGGTATTAGCAGAATGCCTAAACTAATGAGGCAAAGGAGATGTATGCATTCTCAAATCCAGAGGGTCACTACCAGTTCTGGGTGATGCTCTTTGGGTTCAAGAATGCCCCACCACCTTCCAGAGGTTGGTCAACCAGGTGTTGACTAGTCTGGAGGATTTCAGTGCTGCCTACCTGGATGGCATTGCAGTGTTCAGTTTCAGCTGGGAAGTTCACTTGCACCACCTCTTGAAAGTGTTGAAGGCCCTGCAGAAGGCAGGCCTCATGATCAAGGCCAGCAAGTGCCAGTTCAGGCAGGGGTATGTGGTGTACTTAGGGCACCAGGTAGGCAGTGGTCAGGTACCACCCCTGCAGCCTAAGATTAACACTATTCTGGCTTGGGAGAGGCCTCAAGGCCCAGACAGAGGTTAGGGCCTTTTTAGGCCCACTGTCATGGGCTATGGCACCATTGTTGCCCCTTTGACTGAGCTGACTTCCATGAAGCAGCCCAGGAAGGTGATCTGGACCGATGACTGCCAGACCGCTTTTCATGCCCTGAAGGTCGCTATGTGCACGGCTCCAATACTCAAGGCACCTGACTTCTCAAGGGAATTTATTTTGCAGATAGATGCTTCAGAGCATGGTGTGGGAGTGGTGCCCTCACAACTGAATGAAAAGGGCCTAGACCAGCCTGTAGTCTTTCTTAGCAGGAGACTACTCCCCAGGAAAGAGTTCCAGAGAGCGAGACCCTTTTGCTCTGATCTGGGCCCTAAAGAAGCTACGGCCCTACTTGTTTGGGACTCACTTCTGAGTTTAGACCGACCAAAGGCCCCTCAAATGGATAATGCAGGTGAGGGGGGAAACCCCAAAACTGTTAAGGTGGTCCATCTCCCTACAGTGAATGGACTTTACGATGGAAAACCTCCCTGGCACAAAACACGCCAAGGCTGATGGTCTGTCCAGGTTCTTCTGCCTTATTGGAGAGAACTCCAAGGTGGGCAGGTATTTCTCCCTACTTTCAGCTTGAGGGGACATGTATGAGACCTGGCATCTTTTGGTGTGTTTCCCCTGTCTTTTTGCTTTCTGACCTCCTGGTTTTGACTGTGTGCTCAACTTCGTTTTTGCTGGTTTTTGTGTCTTTGTGCACTTTCTTACTGTTTTTCAGTATTAAAATACAAGTATTCCTGCTGTAAATTGTTGGATTGGTGTTTCCATAATTGGCCTATTTGTTTTACTCTGAAGTCCCTAATACAGTGCACTGTGTTTGCCCAGGGCCTGCAGTGTCTGCACACAGTTTTTAATGCCTTAGCCTGGCAAGTTCAACCACTGGTCAGGCACTAAACCGCCGTCTCTTTACATATAAGATACCCCTAAGGTAGTTCCAAGATACCCCTATGGGCATGGTGCTGTGTGAGTGAAAGGTAGGACATATACTGGTGTGTGATACATGTCCTCATAGGGAAATACACTGCATTTCATTTTTCACGTTCTGTCTCATAGGTTGACATGGGTGTGTCCTTGTAACACCTTACAAATATAACTTTCCATTGTGACAATATAGAGAGCTGCCGTTTAGGCTTCCTGAACTATATCTTTTAGTGATGATGATTTTTAAGTTGTGTGTTTGAAAATGCCCCTTCCAGAAAGTGGGTATATTCTTGCTCAACCATCGAGTGTGTCTTTGCCCTTTTGTGTATTCCCCGTATCGGGTTAATAGTGACAGGAGCTGGGGATGTGCATTCACAGTAGGCAGACATAAGGGGGGGTTCAGTTGTGTATTTTCCTGGTTGACTCATGGCAAGGCTGAACAGACCTGGCTGCATTTAGAGTAGTCAGGGGAGTTGTTGCTTGCACCTGAATGGACTGAGGCTGCCTTTCATAAAGATGTCTCCCCCTCCTGGAGTGAACCTGGCCGGAGCCAGGCAGCATTATGTATATATGTATGGGGAACTTTGTTGGTACCAATTTAAAGGAGAAATGTGGTATAAATATTGGGTCCCTATCCCCAGGTATTTAGGACTCCATGGGAATAAGAAAAGTACAAATAAGAAGAGCTGGAGAAGCTGTGAGGAGAGACTAACACTCTGTTCTGTGCTTTGCTGTGTTAGCCTCCAGTGGCTGCTTCTGTCTTGGGCAGTGAAAGGACAGGACTGTACTTTCTACAAACGCATTTTCGGAGTGTCTCCAATGGCTTTAGGTAGAGCATGTACCATGTTCAAGAAGTCTCAAGAACAGCAAAGACTTCACCTTCCTCTGGGTACCTGCATCTGTAACTGTGGGTTTCAGATACCACAGAAAGAAAAACAACCGAATGCCATCAACAATGCAGCCGCTGGCTCTGTGACCTAGAGGTACTGCAGAGGGCACCACCATACCTCTCACTGCAACCCTGGTCTCATTGAATCCCAACGCCACCACCAAGCTGCAGCTTGCACCGCACTCTGCACCACCTCACATCATACTGCCTTTCTGGTCTCACAGACGACAACGCTGCAGGCCGACATCAACGTCGCTGCCTACATCATGGTTTGGGGGCACAGCTCATAATTTACATGATGCACTGCCCCATCCCACTCCTGTGCATTGGCCCACCAACACCTGTGCCATCGACTCCAGTTTGTCAGCCGATGACAGTGCTCCAGTGGTGATGCTGCCTGTGCCGTGACCTGCCAGAACTGCAGCAAGCACCATTCCACTTCGCACTGCAGCCCTGGTCTCACTGACACTGCTGGATGCCATCAGTGAGCGGCTGCCCGCACTGTGACCTGAGTGCACCGCCTGCTGCAGCACCACACTTCACACTGCAGCCCCAACACCAGTAGACACTGATAGTACCGCCTTCTACCATAAGGATTTTGATCTTGAAATTGAGGGATTTCAAAGGCCAAAAAGACTTTGGGCCAGATGTGGGTAGGCAAATACCGGTCGGTAACGGACGAAATTCGGTAATTTCGGCAATTACCGACCGGTATTTGGAAAATGAGATGTAGGTGGGCATTTCACTGATTCAGTAATTTACCGAATCGGTATTTTAAGGAATCGGTAAATTACCAATTCCTTAAAATACCAAATCAGTAAATTACCGATTTTGCTATGTAGGGAGCACTCAAATGAGTGCTTTTCCCCTTTTAGGATTCGTTATTTACCACCAACTACAAGTTGGTGGAAAAAAATGAAAACCTTGGAAAAAGCTTTTTTTTGCTTTTCCAACAGTGCCATGTTGCAGACATACATGCCCTTAGGGCATGTATGTCTGCAACATGTGCACCCATACACAATTGAGGGGTGCAACAGGGTGTCAAAGTGATACCCTGCCACCCTTCAATCTTTCCCCCTTTTACCGAATCGGTAAATACTGATTCGGTAATTGGCATTCATTCCTATGGGCCTCCAGGCCCATAGGTAAGCACTTGCAGGGTCCCGTTGAAGGTCCAGAAGCACGCATCAGAAGGGAGCTCGTCTGCAGCTGTTTAGCTTTCAGCCACCATGTTTCCCCGCCTCCTCATTCCCCTCCTCCCTTTTCACCTCTCACCCTCAATACAGTAATATGACTATATAATACAAATGTCAACAATTTCATAATTAATAAGTTATCTTACTAAATGCACAAATAAAAACATTAATAAATAAATACAATCAAACACACTACAATAAATGACATGCTAATTAATACTTACACATGGTATTACATATGATATTTTCTGCATCAATATTTTTTACAATAGTACAAACAATACTAAAAACAATATTTTCACCTTCGTTATTACATATCGATGATATTTCGGACAAACCATTATTTATGACACAATATTTTTGTTTCATGATATTTTTTCCTGACATTTTGTCCAAACCCTTCTGAAGCTCCCTGTTTTATTTGTTGCATCATATTATAGTTAAGTCTGTCACTGAGTCATGTCCCAAATCTACATACCTTTCCATTCCAAGTATTTCTTCTAAGCAGGTGCAGACTACTCCCTCTGAACCCTGTATTTGCAACAGCAAGTTAAAAAAAAGATTTCTTTTGAAGCATTTTGGAAGGAGAGAACAACTGCTCTTGAGATTTTATTTGTACCCTGTTATCATATAAGTTGAGACTTTTACAAGTCAACTTGTAGAGAAGCTTTATTAATTAGAATGTATCAACAAGAAAATTGAAATTCCCACTACGCCATGGCGGATCAGAAAAGACGTTGTGGTAATTTTGCACAAGCAAAATGTTCTTTCAGCTTGCACATAATAAAGCAAAAAAACTTGCATTTACTTAGAGGGCTGATATTCAGGACTAATGCACTTAACTTAAGTGCGCACATTTGCACCACCACTCTCCCAGTATACAAACATGGACAATGTTAATTTCCATTCACACCTTTAATGCATCCTAACACTGCCAAGCACATGCCACAAGTTCCCCTATATGACAAAGCATTACACTTATAACCCCCCGCTGCTGCATTATTGTGCTGAAAAGCCACAAATTTCCTCTTTGGCATGAATTAAAAAGTCACATTTACCTGTTTGGTGTTCATGCCAAAAGAATACCGAAGCCCTAGCTGGGTTACCTTTCCCAATCGTATAGACTCCAATAAACGTAAGTTTTGAAAGGTTAGTAATGAAGGCTTGCATTTCCTTCTCTGATTTAAATGTTTCTGGAAAATGTTTTCTCCTTGGTCTATTCTTGGAATTATCTTGGTCTCAAACTCGATTCAGCATGTTCTAAACTGCATTTCCTGCTAGTTGACACTATTTAGAGGACCAATGGCGTAATGTCAGACATGTAGAAGATTCGCGATTCCTGATATGTATACTAAATGCTGCAGTATCAGTAGGAATATGGCCTTCTCTGAAGGGTCACCCTTGAATATTTTGCCTTCTTCCTCCACTTTTTCTGACCTTGTTTTTGTTGACTTTAGAACTCTGTGCACTTTACTACAGCTAACCAGTGCTAAAGTGCTTGTGCTCTCTCCATAAAGCATAGTTTGACTGACATATACATACTTTCCATATTTAATTTACTTGTTTGTCCGTTGTAGAGTGGTAATTAAATGTTACCAGTGGGTCTGCAGTCCTTGTTGTGCCAACCACCTAAGTCGCACTCTAAACATTGTCCAAATGTTGCCATTAAAGCATGAATGTACTGACTTGCCAACTTGGCATTTAAAATCTCTTTCCAAGCCTTACACCCTCCTTTCAGTGCATATAATTCATCACTAATATAATCTTTAGTTAGCTCATAGGACAGGGTGCAGTGTAAGTAAAAGGTAGGACATGTACTTGAACACTTTGCATGTTCTGGTAGGGAACAACTCCCAAGTTTGTTTTACTCTACTGTGAGGCCTACCCCTCTCATAGGATAACATTGGTGAGTCCTTATTCAATCAATCAACCAATCAACCAGTCAGTCAATCAATAATTTGTAGAGTGCTGCTTATCGCCTGTGAGCGTAACCAGGTGCTGGGGTGCTGCTCCTGGGAGTTGTCAGTTGGACATTTAGGTTTTTAGGCCACATCTGAACTTCTGTAGGGTGGGTGCAGTTCGGAGGTGTAGTGGGAGGCCTTTCCAGGTATTGGCAGACAGGTAAGATAAGTGCAGCACCCACTTTTTCTTTTGTGCAAGCAGGGCATATGGGTGAGAAGAGGGAGGTGGTGCGGAGATGTCTGCAAGGTTGGTAGAAGTTCAGTCTGTGGTTGAGGTAGGCTTGCCCATTGTTGTGCAGAGCCTTGTATGCATGGATCAGTAATTTGAACTGCCACCTTTTTAGGATGGGGAGCTAATGTAGTGGTCTGAGGTGAGGGGTTAATGTGGGATCTTCTCAGGATGTCAAGGATGAGCTTGGCTGCTGCGTTTTGGATGGTTTGGACTCTGTTCAGTAGTAGTGAGGTGATGCCAACTTAGAAGGAGCTGCCGCAGTCCAAGCGACTAATGATGAGGGCTTGGGTGACGGTGCATCTAGTGCTTATAAGGAGCCGTTTGAATACAGCGCTTATCTGCTTGTTGATGGTTAGCTTGTTCTCAAGTATGAGGCTGAGGTTTCTGGCAAGTTCTGTGGGAGTAGTTGTGGGCCCAGTTCTGCTGGCTACCAGGAGTTGTCCCATGGGGAGGTGTTGCTCCTGATTGTGACTACTACTGTTTTGCTTGTATCTAGTTTGAGGCATTTATTTTGCATCCAGCTGACTACACTGGTCATGCATCTGTGGAAACTAGTTTTGGTGTTAGTGGGGTTTGAAGTTAGGGAGAGGATGAGCTAAGTGTCGTCAGTGTATGATGTGATGTTCATACCATAGGATTTGACAAGAGTGGCCAGGAGGGCCATGTACGTGTTCAACAGTCTTAGACACAGTGAGGACCTCTGGGGAATGCTGCAGATGATATTCTCTAGGCCGGAGGTGTAAGGCAGGAGTCAGACACTAAGGGTTTTTCCCGTGAGGAAGGAAGTGATCCATTTAGGGCTGTTTCCTTGGATCCACATCTGATGAAGTCCATGTAGGAGGGTATAATGTTACATGGTGTCGAAGGCTGCAGAGAGGTCGAGGAGGATCAGGGCTGCAGTCTCTCCCTGGTCTGGGAGAGATCTGATGTCATTAGTGGCAGCGATTAGGACAATTTTTGAGCAGTTATTAGCATAGAATTGCGATTTGGATGGGTCCAGGAGGTTGTTGATCTCTATGTGTTTGGAGAATTGGCTGTTTATTGCTTTCTCCAAGACATTAACTGGGAACTGGAACAGAGAGATAAACCAGTAGTTCTTGAATTCTTCCAGGTCAGCTGTAGTTTTTTAGTAGAGGTTTTACTTTTGTGAGTTTCACCCTTGTGGGAATAAAGCAGAGGTGATGGATGAGTTAAGGATGGTGGTAAGTTCCTTACTAATGGTGATGCTCCCCAGATTTAACATTCTGGAGGGGCAGTGGTCCGCATGGTTAATTGATCCCGCATATTGATTATAGTGTTTGAGGTGGAATCGCTTCTGCTGAAGAGTTTGATGAAGGTGTCACTGTTTGGTTGGGGGTCAAAGTATTTGTAGATGGTGGCAATTTTGATGTAGAAGAAGACTGTGAGGTTGTTACAGAGCTCTTGCGCGGTGGTGATGATATCTACTTGCTGCAGGGTACTGAACTCTTTGATGATGTTGAAGAGTTACTTGCTATGGTTGTGGACCTAGCTTCAAGGCATGTAGACAGGGCTTTCTTTTTGGGATTTTTCAGGCCATGTGGTATTAATTGAGAGCCACTTTGAATTAGGCTTGGTTACTGGACATTTTGCTGATGTGCCAGATCCTTTCTAATCATTTTCAATTGCGTTTGGAGGATTTCAGTCAAAGAGTAAACTAGCTGGTGTGTTTGGAAGGTCTGCCTTGTTTTGCAGGTTTGAGAGGTGCGCCTATTTTGGCACATTCTGTGATCCATATGATGAAATTTTGGACAGCCACCTTGAGGTTGGCAGCGGTGTCTGGGGGAGAGGTGTTTTTACATTTAATATACTGCAATTCCTAATTGAAAAGAGATAGATCTGTCAAGTTTAATACCTATGAAATTGTAATGATTAATCCCGTTAAATGGCAAAGAGGACCTCTGTGCACATCAAATACCCCTCTTTATAGTCTTTGCCACTTCAAAGGCACCATTGGGTAAAATAACTGGGCCTCAGCCCCTACTGCTTCAGTACACTTCTAGGCCTTTGAATACTCTTCCAAGAAGAAGGGCTGCTGTGCTGCAGAAGGAGTGTCAATCTGCATCAATGCTGCTCTGGTAGAACTTCTGCCTTGCTGTGCTTACCTACTGCCAGCTGCCCTCTTGCCAAAAGAGGATGAACTGGACCTGGAACCCATCTCAAATCTAAGACCCCAGAGTGACTCATAGGGCTAGTTTGCTTACCTCCTGGTCTGAGTCTCAGGGACTCTCTGCTTGCTCTCCATGGAACTTCTGCCCCACGAATGAGACTGAATTTTTTGAGTTGACCCAGGCTAGTGTAACCAGATATCCCTTGGCGCTTTATGTTTTTAGGCACTACATATCAGTTTATTGTTTAAAAATTAATATCTCCAGCCCTACTTATTGGACGTTTGTGTTTCTGGTCTTGTTTTGTTCATTAAATGAAGCATACTTTTTGTAACCTGGTGTGGATTCTTATTGTGTGTTGTTTTCACAGTTTTACAGTGAATTACAGTGTTACACAAATTCTTTAGGTCATGAATGTTTCTTTTTGTGAGCACAATATAACTTGCCTGTACACCAGGTGTGCATTCAAGCAACCAAATCTAGTACTTATACATCAAGTACTCGTTACCCCAATCCTGATTGAGTCAGATGTTACACACCTTTATAATTGTTTTTAACTCCAGGCTTTAATAAAAAATGTAATTCAATACATCATTACAAAGTTATTTGTAAAAAACATTTACAAGCTAACATTGCATCACATAGAGAATGTAAAAAACCTGTTATTGATGGTGCATAGTAAATGCAAAAATCAACAATTTGAAAACAAGGTAAGAGAGAGAAAGCGTACAAGACAATTACATCTGTCATTATATTGTGCTAATTTGTAGGTATTAACCTCAGCAGTACATGATGAAGAACAACTCCTTTTCAAATGTGCTCATCTGCTCCTCAAACTTAGCACAGCAGAAGCATCGACAAGTTTTGGTGAATAATTACAATCTACAACCACCTTCTTCAAGACAACAACTTTTTTATCTCATAGGAGTGCCAATTTTTTTTTAAAACGACATAAAAAACATATCAGTACAAATATTTATCAAAGATGCCCCATCATGAGTCATAAGTCATAGTCTTACATGCCAGAAAAAAAGTTTAGATATTGACTCTTCGGTTAAGCCTGACTGCCTGTGCCAAGCAACCAGAAGGTCACCACACGTTACTTTAGGGTACGTTTGTGACTTACCCTGACTAGGATTGTGGTTACTGCAGTTATGAGCCCCAATGTACCCAAATATAGGCTTAGGTAGTTGCACAACCTTTTACCTACATTTGCCTTACCTTGCTCTACATAACTGCTTTGGAGCTGACCTTTTACTTAGTTAGCAGCCAAATAAATGTTGTTTGATTTTCTTCGAAAACTAGCCTCATTTATTTTGCAAGAGGATTCTTAGTATCACAGCAGGATTGCCATCTTCTGCATAATCAATCTGCTTTTGTCATCCTTGGACAACAGGCCCATAGTACCATGTCACATTCATGTAGAACCCCTGAGTCCCTGCATGCATACACTCCAGCACGCAGTGGTCTGACATACCTCACGGGGTGTTCAACTGGAGACCTAGACAGAGCCTTTGTTCTCTACCATCAGGTAATGAGGTTGGCTCCTTCCTTGGGGGGATTCTTGTCTACACCCCTACATACATGCTAGTTGCACTAAGGTTCATTTAGTTAGGGTTTGCATCTTACGAGTACTCTTGATCATTGCCTTGTATCTATATGCCTGCATATATCCACTGTTTTAGCACCATGGTAGAATTCTACCTTTTATTTACTCTATTGGGGCTTGTAATCATATATATCTGTTTCTGTCTAATGCCCGTTGCAGTACACGTATTGTATACTAGAATGATGCTGGTTCAATAAATGCTGAAGGAAAATGTCCCCTCCATTTATTCTATATATCTCTCTGAGGAGAAGTGAGCACGAGTGACTGAGTGAAAAGTACTGTACTGTTTACACAATCCTTGAGGGGGGTCAGTGAGGTCATGTTTGATAGTTGCCAGAAACTAATCGCTAGTTGGTAAGGTATGTGGGGCTTATAGTGGCACTGTGAGCTAGGTGGTGTACAGACTAACATATCCTTTGTGGGAGTCTGGGATCCTTCTGGACACCAGTCCCTTAGTTTAAGTTGTCTAAACGTGCAGATCCTATATAGATTTCTAGGAACTACACGACATGCTGCCAGCAACGTTGTTTTGGTTTGTATTTAACGGCCAAATTGAAATAATTCAGTTGTGCTTTTTCAGAGACCCCAACTTACATATACCCAGACACATCTGGAGAGGGAAGGGAAAATTGTGCAGCAGCTGAGTAGGTATATCCTATGTATTGGCTTTAGGTTTGTTCAAGCTTAGTTTTACCTATGAAAGCTCCGTTTTGTGGGAGCAAAATGGTGGCCATGTGAAGAAGGTCGTAGGTGGCTCCCACTGGGGGTGTCAGAATATGGATTAGACGATAAAACCCTCCCGGTATCTTGCACCTGGAAATGCAGACATCCCTCGTAAAGAAGAACGGACCCTTCTTACCGGGCATTAGAGAGTGGGTGGCAGCGTTGACAGCGGCTGCAGAGGTGCTGAACGCCGTCTGTGCGGCGTTCGAGAGCGGCCTCGCTGGAGTTCCGTGGTGGGATCTGGCGATTGGCAGAGTTGTGGAAGCCGCTCCGATGCCTCCCAAGGGCAGTGTAAGGGGTAGAGGGGTCCCGCGCAAGCTGCCCCCCTGGGCTCACCTAAAGGGGACTCGGCAGACCCCGAAGCGACCCTGGCCAGAAAGAGGATCCCCCGGATGGGAAGGGGAGGGGCTCGGGATCACAGCCCCAGCAGCAGCAGACCATTATAGAGCTACTCCGGGGCCCGCAGACAGCGCAGATGGAGGAGCAAGCAGGGACCTGCAGCCAAAAGAGGAAAGTTATCGGTAAGCCACCAGCAGGGACAGGGGAAGCGGTGCACAATACAGAAGCAATACAGGGGGGGCTATCTGAGATGGAGGCTGAGGTGGCATTGGTATTGACATTGAACCTTTGAGGGACCCTGGGGGGTTAGAAGAGCGGATGAGCGCTAAAGAGGTTCAGATAAATGAACCAACTAAAAATGACTGCTTAGAGCTCCCCACTGGAGAGTGTTGCAAACTGAATTCCTCAATCCTTTTAAATACTCTCAATGCCTCAAACAACACAGGCACCCCTAACTATGTTAATGAAGGGGGAAGGCCTCTCCAACAGGATTACGATGTGCAAAGAGCACTCACAATTGTGGGAGGGGGCTCTAGGGATTCCAGGGGGCAGACCAGTCTAACTGGAGACGGTGGAGAGAAAGATTCCATTGGAACCAAAAAAACACACAAGGTGCCAAGGGAGAAGGAAGTTGACTCTGAGTCCATCAACTTTTATTCTTTATCGGATGCTACCTGGTCTGGGCTGGAGTCTGAGTCAGGATCTAATGTTGAATCAAGTGAGGATAATAACTCAGAAAAACGTGCCAGCGGTAGGCAACCCACTAAGGCCATCCAAAAGTCAAACATCAGAGCTTACAGAACAGATAATCTTAAGTCACAGGAGCTAAGATGGGATTACTCCTTTGGGAACCAACTATTAGGGTCTGAAGAAATTGTAGGAAATCAAGTAAATAAAGAAGGGGCAGCAACTCAACCCCCCCCTACACTGGAATCAATCCTTCAGTGTGTTGTGGCACATGCTGAAGAAGCTCAAATGGAGAGTAAACAAGCACAAAATGTCGCCTGGAAACTACAAGGGGCTGTGAGGAAAATTGGGAGAACCTTTAATAGCATCTGTGACAGGATGACCGGAGTTGAAACAAGAACGACAATTCTTTAGGAAGATCTTGCAGGCTCAAAAGGGAAAGTGGAGGCACATGAGGCACAACTCGTAGACATTCAATGGAAGTTAGAGGAGAGCGAGAACCGGCAAAGAAGGAACAATTTGCGATTCCTGGGGGTTCCAGAACAGAAGAAGGGGTCAGATATGAGAGAATTCATGGTGCAGATGCTGCAAAAAGCCTTTCCAGAGTTAGAAGGCAGGAGGTGGCCCAAAGAAATCCAAAGGGCACACCGAGTTCCATTTAATATAAGCCAACCAATTTGATCCAATGCTAAACCCCGGGCTATTCTAGTTTATTTTGAGAACTTGCTATTGAGGCAGCAGGTGTTTGAGAAGGCTAACTGATGCGCAATGGTCAGTAGATGAGTTTTTCCTTCTTCAATTAGCTCGATTTCTGCCATATCGCATTGGAACAAAGGTGGCGCATACGCCAAATGATCTCTCAGTTCCAGGAGAAGGGTACACAAGCTTTCCTACTAAATCCAGCTCGGCTAAAAGCTATATAGAAAGACCGGGTTAGAGTCTCTACATCTGAAATTAAGGCTAAGGAGTTCCTAGATAATGGGGGTAACTGAACACCGAACAGAGACCTGGACTTGTGGATAGGGTACAAGTGTGTATAAATATAGCAAACCTGACCTGAACCTTATGAACACTTTTTTTTTCTCCGTCACAAGAATTTTTTTTTTCACTGGGGTCGGTGTTGAGAATGTTGGATAGGTGCAGGACTAAGGAAGGAAAAAAAAGAAAAAAAAAGGGGAGAAAAAAAAAAGGCGTCCTTTCTTGTTTGTTTCTCTCTTTTGATGTCTACGTCACTCCAGTGGGGGCTCATTGGTAACCATCACCACAGACCTAGATAGTTCTGTTGTTCCACGACACAGGGTGGGTAGGGAGGGGGGTGGGGAGCGGGTAACGGGGTGGGGGAGGTGGGCCGAGGGAAAGAAGGGGGAGAAAAAACAAAAGAAAAAATTGAGGAAAGTAGATCACAGTATAATGAATGGATTCGGGGGTCAAATCAGCGGGATGGATTGGTTCATGAGACAGATTAGGCAAAGTGGGCATCAAAGGCGATCTTGGGATGGGTAAGCTAACTTTTTGTACGATTAATATTGGGGGGTTGAATGATCGAGGGAAGAGAGACAGAACTGGTAAAGCACTGCGAGCTTTGGGCCTGGATTTTATTTGCCAGCAAGAGACCCATCTTCCCTGGCAAAAGAGAGGTCTCAATTTTATTCCGTGCTTTTCACAAACAACTTGTTCTTCACAGACCTCTACCACGAGGGGGGTGGCAATACATGTCTCTAACCGGCATCCACCAAGTAATCGTACACTTTCCGATAAATGGGGCCGGTGGGCGATGGCTGTAATCCTTACCTTTGGTACACTCTGCACTATATATGAGTTGAATTCAGACGCTGCAGATTTTTTGACAGAACTTGAAGTGGAGCTTGCTTCTTCGCCCACCCCACTGATAATATGTGGTGATTTTAACATTTATATGGATTCCAGTGGGTTAGGGAGAGATGGGTATCAAGGCAGGAAGCCACGAGTTGTTCACTCTGTGCAGGCGCTAGCTGATAGCCATGGTCTGGTGGACATTTGGTCTGTAAATAAACCTAGAGATTTAGGTTACACATATTTCTCGTGTCCACACAGGAAATATGTGAGCCTGGACTACTTTTCTGTCCCTGGCTCATTGGTAGACAAAGCCCAGATAAGGAAGCTACCTAAGGTTCTCTCAGACCACAACCCTCTTGTTCTGGATATTGAGATCCCAGGGTATACAAGATCTTCTGTAAAATGGACCTTCGATGGGAAATTATTGGCCACTGAGGGATTTATTGACCATATTAAGCGTTGGACCATACATTTTTTTGATACCAATGGGTATAGTACATCTAGGGAAATGGTATGGGACGCATATAAGTCTGGGCTTAGAAGGGAGGTAATCAGCTTTGCAGGGTTCCACAGGAAAAACCAACGAGAGGTTATCGGTTCTTTGATGCAGGATCTAAGTAGATTTGAGCAAGAACATATGGCTACTATTGCCCCGAAACAGACTCAGTTGCAATCTGAAACTGAATTAAAAGTAATCAGCACTAAAGATAAGATAATCAGGATCTATAATCAATCTATAGCGGAAAGGTTTCAAACCGCCCGTCGGGATAACTATCAATATGGGGAAAAGACAGGGAGACATTTGGCTTTCTGGATTAGGCAAAGATCAGCGGCAAGTAGTGTCACAAAGCTAAAATGAAAGGATGGCTCAGTCGTCTGTGACTCTCAAGAAATAGTGGGTATTTTTCAAGACTTTTACCAGGATCTCTATAATTCCAGGATACACGGTACATTAGATGGTGGTATCAGTCCTCCCCCTGTGATTCAAGAGCTAAAGGGAGAAATCTCACTGGAAGAAGTGAACGAGGCATTGCTGTCCATGGCTTCCGGGAAGGCCGCAGGCCCAGATCGGCTACCCATGGAGATCTACAAACCTTTGCATAAGGAACTTGCCCCTCTGCTGTGGGATTTGTTCTTATCAGTGCAGCAGAACGGTACCCCCCCTCAATCATGCCAGGAGACCCTCATAGTTATTTTTCTGAAAAAGGGGAAGGCTGCTGATGATCCGGCCTCCTATAGGCCTATCACGCTGATAAACACAGATGAGAAGCTATACTCCAACATCTTAGCGAGGAGGCTTTCAAAGGTTATCAAGTCTCTGGTTAGCCCGTGGCAACACAGCTTTATCCCCGGTCATAATACAACCGACCATATAAGAAGGGTAATCTCATTATTTAACATCGCTGAGATCTCTGGGCAACGAATGTCACTAATACTACTCGACGCTCAAAAAGCGTTTGATCAAGTGGAATGGGGGTATCTTTGGCAGAATTTAAGATCAAATTGCTTTGGACCCCGCATACTTACTGCCCTAAGAGCAATGTATGTTCAGTCATATACAAAAATACAATTGATGGGGCAGCAATCCGGCTAGGCTAAGATCGCAAGAGGGACAAGGCAGGGCTGCCCCTGCTCCCCTATCCTTTTTGCATTATATATAGACCCTTTGATTAGAGATATCCTAAACGACCCTGTGATTCAGCCTGTAGTGGTCAGGAGATATAGCACCAACGTGCTAGCTTACGCAGATGACATCGCGGTAGTCACCCCTGACCCCCAGGCGACAATCAACAGACTAGAATATTTGGCCCGAGAATTTGGGAAGGAATACGGGTATGGGTTAAATGCGGACAAAACTAAGATTGTTTGCTCTAGGTCAATCCTTTGGCAGGATCCCAGGAGTACCGAGGTGGCAACCTATTTGGGGATGTCAATCGCAGCAGATGTTGATACGATATGGAACATTATTGTAGATCCCCTCCTTAGTAGAATAAGGGTCGATTTAAAAAGAATAGATAATTTACATCTATCTATCATTGGAAGGGTACATGTCATTAAAAGACAATGTTTCCGAAAATACTATATCTGCTACGCTGCATACCACTTGAGCCTCCGAATCCTTTTTTTAAAAAGGGTGAGGCAATCTTCTCACAGTTCATCTGGGGATATGGGAAATTAATGTCCCTTCCTCAAAATCGAGGCGGACTGGCAGTGCCAAATGTTCTTTATTATTACTGGACAATCATGCTCCATCAAATGATAATAATATTTAGACCAACGCCAGCAGTTAAAGATGTTGAGTCTCCACCATCCATCTTTGAACTGGCTGTGGGCATTCAAGCAGCAGGGCTATTACTTAGACAACTGGAGTGTAGCTATTATAAAAAAAATGCGATTTAAACCACTGATATCAGCATGGAGGGTGTGGCAGCGCACCAGCAAACTGTTAAATATTCCAAAAATTCATCGCTACCTTTTATTATGGCGGTCATCATTCTTTCCAGACTTCCTGTTTGATAAGATCGGTAGTAAGTGGGAACAGGTGGGAATTAATCATGTTGGAGATATTATAAATTCCTCTTGTATTATGTCATTTGATGAGATCCATGATCGGTATGAGATAGACCCACAGAGTTTATTTAAATATTTACAGTTAAGGGAAACGACTAAATCAGTTACGCTGCACCCACCTCCAATCTAAGCGTTCCAATTTTAGATATTTTGGTCCGTAAACAACTCCAAGTGAAGGAAGTATAAGCCTTGCTGATGGAAGCTAGCGAGGATGATTTAGATAAAGTTGAAAGTGCGTGGGCAGTTAAACTGGGAAATCAAGATGTGTAGATCCCTTGAACTGTCTAAGGAGATTCTTTTATCGGCTAACTTAAAGGCTCAACATTTCAAAACTATATACAGATTATATTTTTCACCGGCTAAACTGCGGGCTTGGGGAAAAGGGAGTCGAATAACTACCCAAGATGTGGGCAAGGTCCCGCAGACATTAATCATATGTTCGCAAAATGCTCGGAACTGGGACAGGTAAAACAGGGGATTGAATCCTTCCTTGGCAAGACTATTGGACGTCCAGTGAAATTGACTCCCACTCTGATTCTGTTTGGTTGGGACGAGTCTCTGCAGCTAGAAGTAACTCAAGCGTATTTTTGCTTTATGGTAACATCAGCGCTGCACATAATGATAGCCTCTAAGTGGAAGGATAAAGACTCCCCGACATTCCAGGCCTGGTATGCTAGACTGTTTCATATATTTAACTTAGAGACTGCACTATATAAATGCAAAGGTAGCAGAGCAAGGAAAAAAGGGCAGCAAATTTAGGGACCTCTGATGGAGGTGTAGGGATGGGGACGGGGGGAGGTAGGGGGGCGGGGGTAGAGGGCAGGGGAGAGGGGGGACTTGGTAAATGATGACATTTCTGTCTTTTTCCCCCCCTTTTCTTTCTTCTCTCTCTCTAGCCCTTCATTGTGCCCCCGCCCACTCTCCTTTATCCTATTCTTGCTCCACCTGTCCATCATGTCTTTAACAAACAAATGTACGATAATATTTCTATTGTGATTATATTTATGCATTTATGCATCTGATTATAATTGTACTGTGATTTTCCAGAAATAAATTAAAAAAAAGATTTGTTCAAGCTTAAAGGATTATTGTACATAAAGGTTATCACTATTTCCTTGAAATTCCATTCGCAATGTTGGTCCAGGACGACACTGCAAATGCAAGGGGAAAAAGAGCAGGAAGGTGCTCTGAACATTTCAGAAAATTGCAGAAATGCACTAACTTTAAAATTAGCAGATTTTGAAGTCCCAGCATTAGGTGAGACTGTTACCTTCGTGATTGAGGCACATACGTTTAATACATATACTCCAGACGAACCACCTGAAGAATACTCTCCACACGGGGAAATATAAGTCCCATTAGCTTACAAAGAACATATATATTTGTTTGAAGGTGCCCCCCCTGATACCACGGGCAAAGTGAGACTCGGTCAGCTCTGCAGAGACAGAGCGACTTGGCTGGTCCTAGATGTTTACACCCCGCATTCAGAGATTTATACATTGCCAGTAGCAGAATCACATTAACTTCTCATTGAAATATTAACAATGTACAGAAATCTTACACAGTTTGTAATGCAAACACTCACACTTCAACCTACAAGTGTCACTCAAACAGGTCAAATACATGGAACTGCAACAAAAATCACCCCACAAACGCTGAACACAAATATGAGAAGAATGCTCCTTAAACATTAGCAAATGCCTTCTGGATAGCACAGAAAATAGCACAACTTGAGGCAGTTTTCCACAAACTGGCCCAAAAGTAAAACACACAATACTGACAATTTGCTTCCCATTGGAATAGCTCCCCTACTTGGGGTACAGTTTTAGCTGCCGTTTTTACAAGAACTCATGGTACCCCCTCAATAGCAGTCATGCCAGAGGTATTGAAATAAATACAGAACTAGTAGAGGGCAGAGCCTGCCCTGGACTCTGGGATGAAATTTATAGGAAATGTTTCCCAGGTATCAAACAGTTGCAAACATATAGGGGAGGAAGCAGCTATATGTTAAGGGAATGCACTCCTGCACAACAGGCGCGAGAATTACCTAAAACTATCAAAGAGACCTATGCTTCGCTGGGTAGAGATAGCTTGGATCCTGACCTTTGAAACCACAACTATTGGGTAATCCTGAAAATGATAACTCAAAGCAAGAACCTAATTCTTCTAAAAAGAAATGGGATCACAAACAATCAAAAAACAAGCAGAATTAATCGCAATCACGGGGTGGGTCTCATCGAACAGGAACCCTCTGACAGGAATTATACCTTAAGAAACTGTGACAATATTAAAAAACCTGACAGGTATCATGATACTGATACCGTTCGTCTGGTCCTTTCAGGGTTTATCCAAAAACTCAGAGACGGAAGGACACTCAGAATGGAGATAAAAAGAGCGAGTCAAGCCAAGAGACACACATCGCACTTCAGACTACATTATCAAACAAGAAGATAAACCCAAAACTAAACGATCATTGAAAATAAGAAGGCCGCAGGCCTTAAATACCGAAATACCTAGGCTACTGAGGACTCCACTTCTGAATGGGGAATTGGCTCAGACGATGCTAGACAGCACGGGAGAAGTTTCAATAGCTTGCTATAACATGATGGAATTTCTGGTGAAGGCAGCGTTGAATGAGCATGTCATGGTGGAAACACCTGCTACTACTGTGGGTGTCCCAACAAAAGAAGGGGGCCATACCGAGAAAAGTGAAAGGTCTCTTTTGTGAGAACCTGACATATGGATATGATATCCTATTGGCTGAAAAATATTGTTCACCTAAGTTCATTGTGTACTGCCCAAAAGAAGAAGCAGTCATATTACTAGCCTTGTCCAACCTCTTTCCAGAGTCACTTAAACATTCATAAGCGCAGGAGTGGGCAGTATCACTAGCTGCAGTCTTATACCACAATTATGTAGGATGTGATGCTGAGTCATCTCATTGCGTAAAACCACTAAAAACTACTCCAATTCCACAGAGGTAGTACCCAATTAAACAGGTCACAAAGCAGCAAGCCAGGGAGATCTTAGATCGACTTGAATACCAAGGTGTGATTGGGAATTGCACCTCCTCCATGAATAAGCCTTTTTTCCTGTAATGAAACCTGACAATTCATACCGTCTAGTTTTAGACTACAGGCATTTGAACACATGCACAAAAACAATTGCAGTACACAATGCACACAGTGCCGCATTAATGAATTATACTGTGTGAAAGAAATACAAAACAACACTAGATATCTCAAATGGATTCTTTTGTCAAAATATAGCACCTGAAAGCAGACATTTGACATCATTTTCAGCCTTTGGCTCTCAGTGCCAATTCTGTAGTCTGCCCCAAGGCTATAAGAATAGCCATGGGGTTTTCCCAGCAAGATTTTCAGTTACTTCAAAATTTTGATGAGGAGACATTGTCCTATGTAGATGATAATTATCTGATGGATGATTAATTATTGGATCGTTTGAACAGGTTAAACAACATACTTCTGAGATTCGCCTCTGAGGGCTACAAATTTAACTTTAAAAATATCAAAAATTGCCCATCTATGGGATATGAACTCTCAAGTGGGAAAGCCTAGGAGCGAATGTATAAAAAAATGTGCACTGCTCCAACATCCAAAGACTCAAAAAAATCTACAGTCCATTTTAGTATTACAAAATTTTGGCAGAACATACATTTTGTATTATGCAGAAAAGGTAAAACCTTTCCACAATTTAATTAGACCTGATTTTTCATTTCAAGATTGGACACAGGAACACATGAAAAATGTGTTGTTCCTTACAAGCTGATATGATAGCTTCCAAACACTTACACACACATGTAAACACCACAACTTTGGCAATCCATGCAATTGCAGGTCAATCTGTGTATACATACCTCACCTTAAAGGAAGACAAAACTGTACCTATTGCCTACAAATAACATTTGTATATAAATGCAGAGATGCTTTCAGCATCTACAGAAATAATACTGACAGCAATACAGACTGCTGTAGTGAGAGATTGAGCACTAGCCCAGGGGAAACACATAATTGTCCTGACTCCAGTACCAACCTTGGAGGCTGTTACAAAAGCAAGCATTCCAAATGGGAAGGTACTGCATCCACAATTGATACAATGGGATAATTCTCTCACTGCTACAGATGTAGACTAAAATTTGATTCTACATTAATAACACAAGCATTCCTTCAGTATGAACAAGAATATCCTCTACCGAATGAAATATTGCCTCTAGATCAGTATGAATACAACATTTACACTGCCCAGTCAGCCTCAGGTAGTAAAAAGCAATACAGTATTGCATGTGCAGTTGTAGAGGGACATATCCAGGAAAGAAAGTTCTGTTCTAGCAATAGGCAGACTCAGTCTCTAGGAGATTGTAAGGCGCAGCTGGCAGAACTAAAAGCCCTGATACAGGCACTAAAAAATATGGATCAGGAATTCCCCACATGTGCAGTTTGTTTTACTGTGTCCAGTCATACAATGAATATCTTCACTATTGGGGCAAGAATGGGTTTAGAGATTCCAAAGTATGCACAATATAGCACAAGTTTTTGTGGGGACAAGTGGCAAAGCAAAAAAATTCCTTGCAACAGGCTTGTGTAATTCCTACATTGAGTCGTCATCGTGTTGGCGTGCACATTGAGGGGAATTCACTGGCTGATGAAGCTGCCAAGGGGACAGTGAGAACTGCTCACTTGCTCTAGCATGTGGATAGACGGACATTTAATGATAGCTGTTAATGCTATGCGTAACAACAGCTCAGCCTTGCCAAAAGGTTTTCCAATCAAGTACTCCTACAAGTTAGATGCACAAAATATACTGAATGCTCAAATTCCAGGAGTGATATATAGAGTAATACCAAACCTAGATCGCAGATTAGGTTTAATTCTAGCTGCACACAAGGGTCTGGGTTTAGCACATGCAGGTATTACTGCGACAGTTTCACTACTGAAACAACGTTATTGGTGGGCAGGTCTTACCAAGCAGACCAATGGCTTTGTCCTTAAGTGCGACATCTGTCCACAGATGAAGGGTTTTAGCATAGCACGTCTATAACAGACATCACTACTGGTATCAGACAGACCTCTAGCACGTGTCCATTTGGATCAATGCAGCACCTTACAATCTGAAGGGGCTTATGAGTACATCTTGGTGGCAGTTGATTCATGCTCTAGATTCCTGTGGGTTTGGCCCCAGTACTCGGCTGGCGCCTGAACTGTTATAAAGGATTTGCTGCTTATTGGAACGAAATGTCGTAAATGGTTTATATATCAGGGTTCTTCTCTGTTTTATTACGGTTTGAATGTGTCATGTGTATATTTATATATATTTTGTCAATCGTCTAACATGTGAATTGATGATTAATTATCAATTTTTATGCACTGTTTTGTATCGTGTTTTTAACTCACCAGTCCTATGTCACGTATCAACTTTTGTGATTTTTAATCGAAATAAAGTTTTTGAACTGTTATAAAGGATGTGAGTCTTTATATGGACATACACAATTGGCACATTACATTCTGACCATAGCCCTGTGTTCAGCTCTTGGGCTTTAACAAAGAAGCCATGGGAAGTTTGGGGATGGTCGTGCGGTACTCCTCTCCATATCATCCACAGGGAAATTTGATTGTGGAGAGGAAAAACTAAGACTTAAAGCAGTCCTTAATAGACAGGGTATTAGGCTTGGGTGCCAGTTGGGTCAATAACCTATTTGGGGTCCAGAGATCACTTAATAGCATGCCAAGATGATCCTTAGGAGGCTGTACTCCATAGGAAGTCCTGTTTTGGACTAGAATGTGGGTAGGCGACTTCGATTGTGGCAGCACAGTGGCAGATGAAAAAGCATTTGACATCAATTATCGTTTGGCTGTTTTACAGGAACTCAATGAATACCAAGTTTTACAAAGCAACGTCCAAGTAAAATGCACCACCAATGGGAAAATGAAAGCAGTGCCAACAAGACCTGCCTGGGTCCCGAACATCAGGGACCTGGTCAGAGAAAAGATTGTGGACAAAAAAAGATTTTGGGCCATCTTATAGAATGCATGTACCTGTTCTGGCTGTTGAAGGAACAAGAATAATACTTCATTCGCACCTTCCCGGCAAAAAAGAAAATAGATTTGTCTCCTTTGATCTGCTGAGTTACCACAGATGGATCGAACAGCTTCTGGCTATTTCATCGATTTTTACACCATTTCTCTGGATCGAGTGAACCTGAGTCATCAGCTTCTGTTTCCTGCAACAAAAATAATATATCTACCTTTAGCTAACCCTGGGCGGAGACCTCCGCTCCATGGGCTGAGTGTGCAGAGATTTGCCTCCTCTGCATTCCGCAGAGAACTCGGAGTCGGCAAAACTCCACACACTCCGCAGCGGAGCGGAGTTGGCCAGCCCCTGCGTCCACCCCCTATTAAACAAGTGATTATGCTACTTAAAACAGGTGAATTAAAACCACTTACATGTCCTGCGGCATCCCCTGGCTGCCCTCCTCCCCCTCATCACCGTCTCTACAAATCCTTGAGAAAACTGCGCATGCCCATTTTGTGTGAGAAATGTGCAAAGGACAGGTGAGAGGTTTTAGTTTACTTGTTTTAAGTAGTATAATTAGTTGTAAAGAAAACAGACAGAGGGTTGAGGCGAAGGCAGAAAAACTGCACCTGTCAAAAAGATCAGGAAAATTATGGTTGGTGCAGGAAAACCTGGGAGTACATCCCTCTGCACTCCCTACTTGGGAAACCGAAAACTAAATTGACAAGAGGTATGGATTCCAGACACAAAAAGGTTTATGTCCATTCAAAATCAGTTTAGGACAGATTAATGGTGATGTTCTGAAAAAAAATTCAATTTGTTGTGTTCTTTTTTCTTACAAAATGTATTCTTTATTGAGAATGGTGAAATACATCAAGCTAATAAAATCCCAAATTCATAATCCTTAAGCCGACGCTTAATTAGTGACAATTCCCCTCCTATGCATGTTGTGCTGTATTACATACAAAATGCTTCTGGAGCAATCAAGGTAGATAATGTTTATTTTAACACTGCAATTGCTGGCACATCATCGAGGTACAAAATTCTAGAATTATAATGGATGTTCAGACAGCACACTACAGATGGCAAATATATCTTTATATGATAATGACATGCACTAAATATCCTTAATGTACAGTGAATACTGTCTAGCATCTCAACGTGTACTACCTGGCACCATTTCTAGTTTTCCAACGGATGATCTGCACAGAGATATAACACTTCACACATACCCTTCTGTGGCATCAATGTGAGAAATGTTAGTCTATGGAATTTCCTTTTTGGTGCCTGAATCATCACAGATGTATTATGTGACATGATTATGAGCTGTCATGTGTTGTACAGGATTACAATGTAACAGGCTATACATATTACAACCTGGTGTATTTGTACACTATATACCTTCTTGTATGGCAAAACAAAGAAACCAGGGCAGTATGTGGAGTGCACTAAAGGCAAGTCTTCCTGACTAACCAGACTGCCACAGGAAGGCATTAGTAAAGTGCACCTGGCATGCATGTGGATCCCTGCAGACTCAGTGAATTTCTGTCGTAGAAATGTGAGGACAATGTGTGATTTTATTCAAAGTTTGATGTTTGCAGGGAATTGTGGGTACAAATTATTAGTGGAATCCCCACAAATCACACCACCCTGGATTCTCCTGGGAGTCTACCTTTGGAAGAAGTGTGGAAATGCTAAGTGATATCAATTGTGTAAATCCATGCATACTCTGGAAGTTTCTGTCACAGAAATGTTAGGAACATGTGTTAAATGTAAGCAAAGGTTTAGGTGTGCAGGGCATTGTGGGTAAGAAAATAAATGTCAGGGACTATTCACAAGGCATACTACCCTTGATCCCCAGAGTGTCTAGTTTTCAGAAAGGTCTAGGTGTGGTCAATTTTACTAGGTGGCGACCAAGCCCAAACCAAATACTGCAGCTGCCTCACTTGGCAAAACAAGTCATGTTTTGTCAGGATGTGCTGATGTTTCCATGTGGCATTTTTGGGCCTTTTGTATTGTGGACACTTGGTCCAGCCACACCAGTGGGGAAGTTTTTTTAGGGAGGTGTGAGAGCACATTTGTTATTATGCAAATTAATTTGTCTCCATTAAAGGCTTTCAAATGTACACCAGTGTGCAAGAAATATCTACAATTTCCAAATTACCCTCTGAATAGCACTAGAGTAAGTATGGGTAATTCCAAATTTAAAGTGGAAAAAATGACCTCTGTTTCTAGAATCCGTATTTAGGGACCTTTAAAAATGCTTAGGCTTCCTTCATACTAATTTTTCATTCATTACATTTTACTTTATACATTGATGCATGGTCTATACACAATGAAATATTTTAAGCTGGAGCTCAGCTGTTGACACTAGATATCACATGGTATTGGACAACCAACAAGCGTTATTTACAAAGCTGTTTATTCTTGCCACCAGGAAGATGTGATAGTTTGACATTTTGTTGGTTTAGTAAATTGTTAATCAAGCAAAAAATTTTTATTTTTTATTCAGTGATTCTTATTTTTGGAGAACTTGTAACCTATATACAAAAATCAGTGAATTCAGAATTGTGTCTAGTTATAAAAATATGTAGATATCCAGCTATACCGATGGACTGTTTTCACCACAACCTGCAAGTAGGTTGAAACCCCAAAAATAGAAACAAAGACTATGACTTAGCATAATACAAGCACTGTGGTAAAAAAATGTTTGTTACAACTCAGCTTGTTCCTAAAAGCTTAAAAGTCTTAGCAATGCAAAATATTCCTTGATGCCAGTAAAAAAATATACATTTTCTTGCGCAGTACTTTGTGTTCCATTTAAAAGAAATGTTTTAAATGTAGGTATGTTTTGGCTTTTTACTCAGTTTCCTTCAGGGAAATGAACAAACCAAGGTACCCTTGGGATTTACATGATGTAGGAAAAAGAACACAAATTTGGCATGAATACCTTATGTGGAAAAATAGTTATGAAGACTTAACAGCAAAGTGTCCCAAACATCAGCAAAAATGTCTTACTACTTTTGGCGAAAAAACATCAGCAGCTAAGGGGTAAAGGTGAATAGAGAATTGTTGAACAGCTTTTACCAAGTGTGGCAAAACTGTACGCTTTTCAGACAATGTAGACGTTGCTAGTTTGATTACCCGCATCCACTGAGTAGATGTTGGCTTATAGTCCTGCTAGTTCACAGTGCACCATCCTAAACCCTAACCTTACAGGGTAACAGATGTGTGTGCAACCTCAGAACATGACAACCCTGATTCCACAGGATATTGTGATAACAGATCGAGGAACCTTTTTGTTTGGACTCTCATGCGTACCCAAAGAAGTACACAAAAAATACTCAGCAAGACTTTAAAATATTTATCGTAGAGTTGTGAATCTTGCATAAAATATGTGCACTTTGATTATAAGTAGAATGGAACGGATTAGTGTAATGAGCATTTCAAGACCAGTCAAAAGAATAAACATTTTCATCACTGTGCTGACAGAGTATTTATGCAGGCATATAAGTACTGTGTATATATGTACTCCTAACAAGGGCTCCCTAACCTAGGGGCCCATTATGATCACGGACGGACTTCAGTCCGTCCGAGATCACCGAGGAGGAGAGAACCTCCGCATGGGCATGCGGAGTTCCCTCATGTCCAATCAGGATGTGACCGCCACCCTGACGGTCACATACTCTATTTGTAACATTGCGGCGGGTGCGGCTTCAAGCTGCACCCGCCGCAATGTTACAAATGCATACAATGCATTTGTATGGAGAAAGCGGCAGGCACCGCGCGGTGCCTGCCGATTTCTGCATACAAATGAAGGGGGGTACCATAGGTACCCCCCATGTGCACCCCCAACCCCCTTCAGCCAGGGGGCCCGCTACGGGCCCCCGAGGTTAAGATCTGCATGCTTTTCCTCGGCGGAGAAGCCGCCGCGGAAAAGCTGTTTACTCAGCCATCCTAATATGACTGGCGGTGTCTGAGAGACACCGCCACCATATTAGGCCTTTTCCGCCGCGGTTGTAAGCCAACCGTGGCGGAAAAGCGGCGGACTGAAACCAGGACCCACCAGCCATCCTAATGCGGAAAATCCTCCATCGTAATCTGCCCCCTAGTCTTTCCTGGGGTGGGCCATCTGCCAAATCCTTCCCAGGTGGATTAACTCCCCGTTACCTGAGGGTAAGTGTTGTCAAGCTGTCTGTCTTGGTGTAGAGCTGGACATCGCTCATGTTGGTACACAGGAATCAGCTGTAGTGTCAGCTAAGTGCTTCTCTGTCTAAACAAGGAAGTGGCTGTGTATTTATATCAATAGAACCCATGTGGCCATGTTACAACCCCTGTTGGGGCTGCAGTTGTTTATTTTAGTTGGATAGCGATGCAGTCAACCAGGAAATAATAAATATGACATTTGAGTAGTGAACTTTAGCCCTTGTGCTAAATGCTCAAGGTATCATAATAGAGAGCCTACAAAGTTGCAATGTAAGCAAAGCAGATTCAGGGAATGTTCTCCTCCATTGTCTAGCACGCAAATGTATGTCAAAAGTAATTGTGTGCAAAAGAGAAGGCCTCTTAAGAAATGTGAACATGTAAACAGTTCTGTTTCTGCTAGGCCTATCTTGACCAAACATGGCACCCACTCCTTGGATGGAAAGTCGAGAAAGCTATCCCCAGGCAAATGCTAAAATATAATGGTCAATCAATATATAGAACCTTACTAAAATCTAAAAATGCACTATGCTTCTTTAAAACTATTGGCACAATTCACCAAGGTAAACTGAGACAAAAGTTTACCTTTATGAGTAGTAGACTTTTATCTCGATTAAACTAAAGTTTTGGTCTTAAGTTTAACTGAGACCAAAAGTCTAAAAGTTCTGTAACCCCATGTCATCAGACAGAAGGGACAAGTATTGTTTCATCTGGGACAATGTTGCGGTTTTTAACCAGTCAAAGCACAACATCCCAACAATGTAAGTTGTTGCCACGCTGGGTGTTCTGTCTGAATGTAATGTAGGTTGGACCTGCTGATCTTGAACCCTTTATTGTTCCACAGAAAATGTGAATGACATCCATTAGGATTTAACGTCCACACTAGCCATCCTCCTGAAGAATTTATGAACCGTTGTGAAGCATTGTCTTCCCTCCGTGTGATTTGTGAACTCTTGCCAGCTTGCTAGAAGTGCAAATGTGGGAATGCTAGGTGCATTAAAATATTTTATCCTAGCCAAGCCAAGACATGTCTAATGAACTGTTTTGTTCAGCAAAATTATTTAGGATGGTATCTGGCATGCTACGAATAGTGCATTATTCCCATGAACCTGCAATCTTTAGTTGCCCAAATTGATTTCAAGAAAATGTTTCCCTTCAAAAGTTGAATCCTTGTGTGGACAATTGAAAAGGAGAAGATTCAGAATATCAGTTGTGTGTTAGTAAGTATATTTTTCTTTGCTGGTGATGGTGCAAGATCACAATAATATGACATTGGGTCAGTTGTATTCTGACCAGAGAAATTTGTAAACTGCTGTGCAAATATTTGTGAACTACACCTTAGTGGTCTAAGGCAGCGTTCCCACTGCATGTCATTAAATAGTGCACCTGGAGTACTTGCTTTACACAAGAAGTGATCACCATAACACTTGAAACACAACATTTTATCTTAGTTAAGAGTGCATTCATACAATTCTTCTGTATTAAAGACAGTGGGATACCCAAGACCTTTCAGCATTTCATTCATTGTATCAATGTCCCAATCATTGGAAACCATACTAGGGGTGATAAAATCATGTAAAGAGATCTGAAACACATATGGAATTTGCAAAAGTTCAGTAGGGCCGAATATGTCTTATAATACCCAATCCCAAACAATTCTATTAGGAACTAGAATATCAGAAATGTTCACCACGAAAAGATAATTCCCACTTAGAAGCAAGAAAAAGACTATCACAAAAGCAATCAATTGGACGCAGGAAAGTAATGAAATTGTGATCCACATTTATAGCCATGGAGGCACAAAGTACATTTTCTTTAACCAAAAACTTGTTTGATCTATTTTTGTCAGCTCTGGACGCTGTGCAGGACTTGGAGTTGACTCGATTTGTGGTACACTGACATAGACACCACTCATGTCAGGTTTCCAAAAAGAAATCTGTGTTTCTTTGCAAGCTGTTTGTATAGTTGTTGTAGATGGAGCAGGTACAAGAGATACTTTATTGTTTTCTATCCCCACCTAGGGAGTTGAAGCTTCATCGCTGATCCAAACCTCCAATGGGACGAGCCGGATAGTAGTGAGAAGAGACAAGTAACTACTGAGGATGCCACATGGCCTACTGTGTAGAACCTACCACATGAAGCAGTTGATGAGATCTGTTGACACCAATCTCTTGTTTTTACCTCCTACAAGGGGCGCTAAAAGTACAATTCTGGTACCTTCAACAGCCAGGACAGGCACAGGCACTCTTTAAGATGACCCAAACTCTTTATTGTCCACAATTTTCTCTCTGACCTATTCACCAATCGTGGGGATCCAGTGGCGTTGTGTTTTATTTGGACGGTCCTTTGCACATACCGTAAACTGTTCAATTGTACAATTTATATCAAGTATTGTTTCTGACACCTCTTTGCTCAGACTGTTGAAGTCAGGTATCCACATCTTAATCCCAAACAGAATCTCATAGGGAGTCTGTACACCGAGGGATTTTCTAGGCAGGTTGTTTAAAGCTCTTTGGACCCCATATCCGTGATGGACCCAACTACGACCTGAGTCTAGTACCCTTGATGTTAAAGCCTGATTTAAGTCTTGCTTCTTCCTTTTCACTACTGTGTTTCCCTCGGTATGGTAGAGGGAGGAGTACCACACAGCCACACCCAATTTTCTCATGGTGACTTTGTAAGCCTAAGAGGCGAATGTCGTCTCCTGGTCCAAATGGAATGTGCCAACTCCATAAGTCCAGATGAAGACTTGCAAGTCTTTAAAAACAGTTTGAGCATCAGCTGGTTAAATACCAGCCAGAGTCCTGTCTGAAATTAAAAGAGATGTCTCCTGTGGCCATGTGACAGTTGAACCCTTCACCTGCTGGCAGATGTCGCATTTAAGGATGAGGTCCTTAATCAGTATATAAAGACCTGGCCATCAATAGCATTGCTGCAGTAGTGTAATTATAGCCACTACCCTTGCAAGTGCAGATGCTACACCCTAATGTGCTGCTATGATCAAACTAAAAATGTGATCTGAATTTGGTATTAATCTATCCCCTACTCCAGGAATATGACCAAAGGGTATGTTTTGCACACTTAAGAGTTATGAGTACTTTGCTGGAAAGCCTTTCGGCAGATGTGTGCTTTCATGTGCAGTGTTGTCATCCATCATGATGTCTCTAACTACTCACGTACTTGAACGAGTAATCGCAGAGACAGTAGTAGATAGCACTGTTGCTTTTGTGGCTTCATCAACTATTGAATTCCCTGCAATGTGTATACCTACGTGCTGATGACTCAAGGTGTGAATCACATGAGTCTGTGGCAAGCATTCTTTCAGCTTGGCCACATGTCCCCAAAATGTTTTGTGCTTAATGGTGTACCCTTTTGAATCTGTGAATTCATTTTGGCTCCAATAGTGTAGATACTAGAGACAATAATACAAATTGCACACAGTTTGAGGAATTTGAGATTCGTATTCTCCAGTGCCAGAATAAGAGCCCTCAGTTTTGTCAGCTGTGCTGTGCAATCACCAAGTGACTGCGTGCATGTCTTCTCTGGGTGGAATTCTCCATCCTGCATGTTCCATTTTATGGGTGCATACGCTGCAGATTGATACTTTGTCCCTACTGCAGGCCGGACATAACCTTCAATATAGACGATGTGCTCATACTGATCAAGAGGCATGACATATGAATATGTTGCAGGAATGCTTGTGTTTGTAATCTACATCTATTGCAGAGGGAGTTGTCCCACTGTAACCATCTTGGATGTAATTTTTTTCCGTCAGGGACGCTTGTTTATACGACAGCCTCAATTATTTGTTTCCCTTGAGCCAATGCTCTCTCTCTCACCACAACACTCTGTACCACCATCAGAATCTTTTCTGTTGTTTGCAAATTCTATCTCGGCATTGGTGTATGCAATTGATATTCAATTGGTACAGTGGCTCCCTCATTGAATGTAATGTATGTATACCTTGATGACACTGCAATGATCTGGGTCACCAAGTTTGTAGTAGTTTCACATGTGTGTAAGTGTTTTAAAGCTGGCATGTCAGCTTGTACTGAACCTTAGCTGAACCTAAGATCTGTGTCTGTTCAGTTTTCAATGTGTCCTTAAAAAGTTTGGATGTAGTAAGTTGTAGAATGGTTTAACCAGTTCTGCAAAATCAAGAATGTATGTTCTACAAAATTTAGAAATCCCAAAATGGATTGGAGTTTCTTCAGTGAGTTTGGTGGTTGTAACAGCGCACACATCTTGAAGAAGATTGTCACAAGGCTTTTACCATCACTTGACAGCCTATGTCCCAGAAACAGGACATTGAGGTGGGCAATTTTTGACTTCTTAAACTTAAACTTGTAGTCCATGTGAGCAATACTCAAGATTATGCTATCTACTCTTTTCAAGTGTGTAGTTAGGTCGTCATCCATCAAATAAATATCATTGACATATGACAATGATTGTTCATCAACTTCTTGTAGAAGTTCTGTAACTCAAGCTGGGAACAATTCAGGGCAATTTGTATACCTGTGGGGTAAATTACAGAACTTCTGTTGAGAACACATCACGGAAAATGGGGTCAAATACCTACTTCCAAGTGCTATATTTGGCAGACAAATCCATTCAAGATATGTAGTGTAGTTTTGTATTTGTTGCACAATATATCATTCATTAGTGCTGCGCTGTGTGGATTCTGTCTGCAAATGTTTTTGGAGCTGTGAAATCCCTCCTCTGTGGCTTGGGGTATGGACCGCAGTCTCCCCAACAGAAGGAATAAATAGGAATTTTCCCAGTTCACATGGCACCCACGCTTGGAGACAATGGGGGTCTGTCATTAGAAGCTAAAGTGGCATTTGACTATTTCGAGTGAAATTACATGTTTGGTGTACTCGAAATATTGGGGTTTGGGTAAGTGTTCAGACAGTGGGTGGAACTACTATGGAGTACAGTCTCAGACTTTTCATTTAAGTAAGGGGACTACATAAGCATGCCCACTCTACCCAATTCTCTTTCCAGTGGCATTGAAGCCTCTGGTGACATGATAAGAAGTGATGGTCTACTCATGGGGTAGAGATGGGACACTGAATGTGACTAACGTAAATCACTCTATGCAAACAATGCTCTGTTACACGTTGCTCAACCAAATACCCTGACTCCAAAACTTTTACATATCTCCCACCTATTAAATTTAGTATACAATGTTTAACAAATTAGCAATTTGTCTTCCTCTCTCCGTGTCAGAAGGTGATATTCCCAGGCGCACCATGGGTAAGACAGTCTTGGCAGTGTTTCAATGACACCGCCCGAGGTCTCTCAGTGCTCCCAGTACATGCGCAGAAAGATTTCAAAGTGGCGATTCAAGTCACCCTTCAGTCCCCAATATTAATAAAGTCAAAGAAAGACATGTTAGAATACAAACATAAATGAATGGACTGTATACCACTTATTTCTACACTAACTCTATTACTTTATTTTAACAATAGCATTAATGGGTTAACAGAACACACAAGTTTAGTTTTAGGCAAGAGCATATGCGTTAGTATGTGAAATTCAAAGTGGCCATCTTAGATATTACTGCGCAGCTGCAAAGAATTCCCACCAAAAGCATAGATACGTCACACTACGTAGATGTAGTAGACGCATGCGCAAAAAAGTTCCTGCATTTTCGGCAGCCATATTAATACACTTGGGTTACTGTTAGTAAAAGCACATAGACAAGCTTCCCCTGTATACTGAAATGTTGTGTAATGCAATTATTAGTACTTACAAAACATATTGGTTAACAAATTACATCTTATTTCGAAAGAACTAAATTCAAGCAAGTTTCTTTACATATGAAACCTTGCTCCATCAGTGTTGAGCAACAAAAGCATAGTATAGGAGCCTTAGTCTCTAGCTGGCTTATCATCCTTAAAAATCTTTGGTTTTCTTTTTTTTTGTTAGATGGGATCCCTCTGTGCCTTCCACTCAAACAGAATCGATGGCCGCCCTGGATACATCTGTGCCCGGCAAACAGAGTTTCCCCAGAGGTAGGGCTGCCTTCTGGTCCCACTCCCGTTCTCTTGACTAAACGAGAAGCAAGTTACTAGGGAGGACCGGACAACAAACCTCTGGCATAATCATAGGACTGGTGTTATTTTATCTTCCAGGTCTCCAAGGCAGCCCAAACCTTATTACAACTAGATTCATCGCAGGCCATATCAGACTGATTCGTCGTGATAATATTTTTAAGACAGTCTGTAATGTGGGTGGGGCCTCCGATTTCCAAGCCCTGCAGATTTCCCTCCTGGCGATAACTATTACATAAAACAGCAATTTTGAGGCGGGGGTACTTATACAATAATCCGATGAGAGTCCAAAAAACCCAGAGTAGTGGTAAGTTCAATTGGTCTTAGTAGAACCTCTTCCAAGAAACCACATACCCCGGCCCACTATAAAGCAATCTTTGGACACCCCATGAACATATGTTGATCGTTCACAGCCTGATCTTTACATCTGGGGAAATAGTATAACCTTGTGCTCATCTTGGATAGTTTCCCCGATGTCCAATACACTCTATAAGTGGTATACAGGTGGTTCCTTCTGAGATTTGCTGGTTTAATCACTGTCTGAGACATAGTGTAGGAATCACACCAAATTTTCAGAATTTCCTCCCGGTTTTCTGTAAGAACAGTACCCCAAAGATTCTCCAACTCGGAATCCAAACAGGCCCCTGCTTCTATAGAAGCTTTATACCAGAAGGAGACCGTCCGCTTCCACAAGCCCACTCTAGAGATAGAATCAGAAGGCATACTATCCTCTTTATTATCCCATGATTGTGTTGCCCACCAAGCAGAGAGCTGATAGAACTTAAATCTTGTTAAAGTCCCATTTGTCAAATTGGAGAGGGACTCCCCGCTCATAAGCTGGGAGCTTTTACATAAGTCCCTCCACAGCCTGATACCCGCTAGTTTAAGCGGCTGAGACAGTTGGTCAAACAGACAATCAGGGGTCCAGAGGGAATCCCAAATAGGGGACTGTAAGGTGTAATATGATATCCCCAGTATTCTCCTAATATGTCCCCAATTTTTAAGAGCAGTCAGCAGTATCTTAAGGCGGACCTTCTTGTAAAATTTAGGGTCCCCAAACTTATAATGAAAGAATTCCCATCCTTGTGGTAGATCATATAACATTGCCCTAAATAACATGCCTTGCGCAGAAGAATCTAGATTATTTGCCAAAATTCTAAAATTCTTAAAATGGAAGGCATTACAGTAGAAAAGTAGGTCAGGTAAGGCTAAACCTCCAATCTTCAGCCCTCTCTGTAACTTCTTCCACGCTATCCTGGGTGTTTTTGTTGCCCATATGAAAGAACCAATTTTCCCTTGAAGACTGGCAATATCTTTAGAGTTAAAGGGTAATGGAATTGTGTTGAACAGAAAGGTTATTTTCGGTAGGATCGTCATCTTTATGAGATGAACTCTCCCATAAATATTCAATGGCAAGCTCCCCCATTTTAGTAATAGCTTACAAACTTCCTTTAATACCTTCTGCCAACTAATCTTTGGTATATCCATAAATTTCTGGGTTATATAAATCCCTAGATATCTCATCTGATCTTTGGTTCCGTGTATGATATCTATATTATTCCACCCCATTACCTCAGTTTTTTCTCTATTAATCATGTATCCAGATATTTTACCAAATTCCTCAGCTAATTCAAATAACCGTGGGATTGTGTCAATATGGTTTGAGGTATAAAGAAGATCATCTGCATATAGGGCTGTTTTAAGCTCCAAGTCCGCCAATTTAAAAGGTAAAATGCTATGATCCATTCTGAGTGTGCCCACAAGGGGTTCAATGTAGACATTGAACAATAGGGGGGACAGGGGCAACCCTGCCTGGTGCCTCTAAATATACTAAACCACACCGTAAAGGCACCATTACCTAAAACTTTCTCCCCTGGGTTCAGATACAAAGACTTAACACCTCCTATGAAATTTAATGGGAAGCCAAACTTGTTCATGGTCTCCCATAAGTACTCCCAGTTAACCTGATCGAACGCCTTAGAGGTGTCGATTGCAATGATGGTAAGGGGCAACTTCCTCTCCTCCGCAAAAGCGATTGCGCCGATCACCTGAAAGGTAAGCTCATTAGGCTGCCTCCCTGGTATGAACCCTCTCTGGTCCGGGTGTATAATTGTTTTAATGATTTTGGCCATCTTAGTGGCCAATATCCCTGAGAAGATCTTCAACTCCAAGTTTAAAAGTGAGATCAGCCTATATGATTCAATTTTTTGAGGGTCTTTATTTTGTTTGTGTATTAGTGATACCGTCGCTTCCAACCAAGATGGAGGAATACTTTCGCCTTGATTAAATATTTTATTGAAAAGTTTTTTCAATATCAGCACCACCTTCTCTAAAAGGCTAGAATAGACTTCAATTGGTAAACCGTCGGGCCGGCGGCTCTTCCCCAGCTAATTTTCCTCAAATGGTCTGTGATCTCCCCTTCTGATATGTCGGAAGCTAGAAAACCTGTATCAGATTCGGACAATTGGGGTAGATCTCTACTATCTAACCGGGCCCTAACTTCACCTGGTCTGTGAATGGTATCATCTTGATATAGACCCTGCATAAAAGACCTTGCCTCTTCTCTGATTTTATCATCCTCTGATAACAATACACCTGACCCCATTTGTATCAAGCTCTTAATGTTATTTCTTACCTTTTCTGTTCTTGATTTCCAAGCCAGGAGAGAGCTGCATTTTTCACCATAGGCAAAGTTCTGTAGTTTGCTTGCCTCCCACCTCTCCTTCATGATCTTATCTGTCCTGGCATTAGGCTCCACCTGTAAACTCACCAGCTCCTTCTCCAACTGAGGGATAAGTCCCCTGGCTGACAAAGCCGCTTTTTGCAATTCCAGCTCCTTCTCCTTAATATTCTTAAGAGCCTCTAATTCTGTTTCCTTACTAGACTTCCTTTTATGGATCATCATGGAGCTCAAGACCCCCCTCAGATATGCTTTGAAGGTTTCCCAAACCATCTGCTCAGTGGAGGTGCCAATATTAAAGCTAAAGAAATCGGCTGATCTATCATTCAACTCCACCTTCATCCTTTCGTCTAACAACAAAGTCCTTTCCAAGGTCCACCTTTTCTCAGTATTCTTCATCCCAAGACTAAGGACCAGCTCCACAGCAGAATGGTCCGAAATAATCGCCGGGAGATAGCTGATGGACCCTACCTCTCTGGCCAGACCCTGATCAATCCTTGAGTACTGCTTATACTTTTTGCTATAAAATGAAAATTCTCTAGCAGTATGATTTTTACTCTCCAGATATCAAGCAAGTTATATTCCTTCATGACATTCCTAAGCACATGAAGTGTTCTAGTTGGTGCACCATATCTCGCTTTAGAGGTCTGATCTAGTTGTTTATCAAATACTAGGTTGAAATCCCCACCCAATATAACTGGGGCTGACATATGCAACAAACAAGTCTGAAGTTTCAGGAGCGGACCGGAGTTGTCTTCATTGGACCCATAATACACAGCACAGGTGATCGGCAAACCAAATAAGGACAGAGTTGCCACCAACCATCTCCCTAACTGATCAGTGTCACACTTCTCTATCTTGATCCCCTTATTTGCCCTTACCGCTATTGCAACCCCTCTCGTGCACCCTCTCTGTTTGGAACATAACACTTCCTGTGCCCAACCTAATCTACTGAAGACTTATTTACATTCGATAGCTTCCAGATGAGTTTCTTATAACAAGATAATATGTGCTTCACTTTTCCTTAAAAATTCACAAACCCAGAGTAGCTTCCTACTTCCGCCTAGTCCGTTCACATTCCAGGAGAGGAATTTTATCTTAGGTGACCTAATCATTTCCTAATAAAACATGACCTTCTCATGTATACCTTCCATCTAGAGCTAAGCAAAAAAACCTTCTTTAACCTTGTATGAGGACAATTTTTCCAAATTCTCCCCCCTCCCCTGAGGAACCCACCCATGGTATTTGGCGTTAGAACCGCCTTTTAGGACCCCTACTTAAGCGGCACAGCATCTTCTCTCAGCAGAATCAGGGAAAGAAAGAGAGAAGAGAAAAAAAAACATTCTAGCCTATACTATATGTAGTTATTAATACAAACATGTATATTTATATATATATATATTTTTTTAAAGAAAAAACTTTATCCCATCTTCCCTCTATTTTAATCCTCTACTGTTTCATCCCATCTCCTTTCTCCTACCCTATCTTCCGCTTCTCCTCCTTTATAGAGCTCTCCACATTACATACCCTTTACCCTCTCATCTGGGACAGAAGGTCATCAACATCTTCCGGCTGGCTGCATTTATACATTTTATTTTTCCACATTATCTTCAATAATGCAGGAAATTTCATTTGAACCTGCGCTCCAAGTGATCTTAATTCAGGCATTCTAGAGCCTAACTCCCATTGCCTTTGCGCTGTTCTACCTCCAATATCCGAACGAGTTTGGTAGGGAGTGGCCTGATAGTGAAGAGTAGACCGAGTTAAACATCTCCCCAGAATTAGTTCTTTAACACTATAGGTCTGGAAATTAACTAACATTTTCCTTGGAGCCTTTCTGTCCGGACGCAGCCTGAAAGGATCCCTATGGACTCTTTGTATTTCAGTCTCTAAATCTATGTCTGGTTGATCTTTAAGGACTCCTTCTCGTAATAACTTACATACGAATCCCTTTATATCCTCAATTTCGGCTCCCTCAGGTATCTTAAGGATCCTTAGATTGTTCCTACGGGCATGCATTTCCAACTTCTCCATATCCATTTGTAATGACCGATTCTGAGTTTTTAAAGTGTCAATATCTTTGGAGTTGCCTTGGACAGATTCCGTTAATGATGACACTTTAAGCTCGAGGGATCCTGTACGTGTACATATATCCTCCAGTTTTAATTCAAGGGCAACAAATGTATCGTGTATGCCCTTCTGATATCTCAAATTTGGACATTAGGTCCCCTCTTAATGTCTGCAACAGGAAACCTAAACTATTGTTGTCTTTGTTGTCCTTATTGGCACCCCTGTACTCCTGCATGTTACCATTCGTAGGAAGAACAAGAGGGGGTAAAGACCCCCCAAAGAGAGATCACCATGATTAGGCGCAGGTGGATTCATAATAGAGTCCTCGTGTCCCCTATTTGAGCTCTCCAGGTTCACTGGGTCCGCAATGCTTTCTAGTGGTGCATAGCGATTTTCAAGCACCAAGAGGAGGCGCTATGCTGAACAGATATAGCTGTGTCAGCTGCCCCGACTGAACCCGCAACCTGCTCCATGATTTTGAAGTACGTCTTAAGAGATGGGGTATTCTTTTGGAACGGGTGAGTTACCTTAAGACCATTTAATTTTTTTATGTCTCCAGGCTTTTTCTATTTTTATATGGAGATAATGGTGTCACACCTTCCCCCTCCAGACGGTCCAGAACTCCCTTGGACCTCAGCTCTTGTTGGGATCTTAGTTGATATCTGTTTCTTTTTCTCCTAGGGGGCGATATCGATAGCCCATTCAAGTGGCCCTGCGTACATGGCCCTATAGTGGCACTCTTCTTGATTTTAGGAGAGGTCTTAAAACCTGGTTGTTTACCCAGTAGGCCTCCCAGCAGTCCCTTTTTATTTTTTTGTTTGTTGTGTACTCTTTTTAACTGTGTTATGTTATTCCGAATTAGTTCTCCTTACCTAAAGCGCCGGGACACTCTTTTTGAGTAACCGTTGCGCTATACAAAAGAATAAATAACATAACATAACATAACATAACATATAGTACCTTTGCTGCTGCTCCCCTTATACACTGAGTCCAACTGCAAGCTAGGCCTCTCCGTCCCCTCTGAGTGCTATACAACAGACGCTGCCCTTACTTCCCCCCACTACTCGAGGGAATAACTAAATGGGCTACAATGGAATCCAGATCAATGCACTCCAGTTTCAGCTCCCCCCTGCTAGGAAACACCTTCCCGGGCTCGGATGTGGTGAAATGGGGCACTGTGTCACCGGAAAACACGATGAGAGCGCTCCTCCTGTCTGTTGTAAATGATCCCTGCACACCAGCCCACGGAACCGGGTGTTCGCAATCGGGCCCGACTCCAAAACCTGCTCCAATGCTCTCCAAACCGCACAACCGCTATGGAGCCGGCTTCCTGCAGCACTTGCTCCACCTCTCTGCCCATCCGCCGTTACTGGGTCCTAGTGCCTCCGCCGTGGAGCGTGGAAGCTGGGAACCAAAAAAGAAAGAGAAGGGAGAAAACCACTTAATCCCGTATCACGCTGAAAAAGGCACAACGTGTCGCATTCTCACCGGGTAGGTTGCGGAGGTCCAACGGAGATCTAACGGGACATTATTAAATCATTTTCCTGCCGTTTTCTGCATATGTGTGCTGCGCCGCCTCACTGAGCTCCTGCGACCGGCGTCAGCCTGCCGCCATGTTCCTCCTCAAGTGCCCATCCTTAAAAATCATGATTATTGTTGCTAAGCGATGGTCAAACAGGAGTTGGCCCTGCCTTTATGCCACTCTGAACATCTGGAGCAGATAAGGGACCAACATTCTCACAAGACATTGGGGCAGACTGTATTGCCTGATTTAAGATTCCTGATCCTAGCCTCAATCTCTCAGACCTTTATGTCACAGTCTAGTTATTCTCAGTACGTTACTGAGTATGTGGTGAGCTCTATGTCTTCCGGGAACTCTCAGATCTCCTCTGATGTTCTTGTATTAGTGGGGTATATTGATTGCTATAGAATTCAGGAAAGGTCTAAGTTATTTCCCTGTTTCCCCTGACTGTTTTCTCTCCTCACTGGGCATCTATGTCACCCTGTTCCTACTTCATTCTGTGTCCCAGTCATGCCAACAGCTTCCCAGATGTATTCCCTACCTCTTAAAACATATGCTGCATTGCCACAACTGAGGATCAGAACCTATTTTCCACCAGGTCGAGCCAGCCAATTCTGAGTTATCAATCACTTTCGCTAAGCATAATATCTCCATTTCTAGATAATCCAATTTGGTCTCCACCCTTTTTTCTCTACTGGGGAAATTACCTGCTCCAGCCACCATCTTTTGGGCTTCCCACAATGTGTCTGTTGAGGACACAGTACCTTCATTTCCCAGGAAGTAGCCATCTGTGCTCTTGTCTAGGGCCTCTCTTATTGCTCTGTTTCACAAATACCACAAGCTCAGATCCTCCCTCCTCATCATGCTCTGCCCCTTAAGCTTCAGCCATATGGGCAAATAGTTTGAAATACCATTCACTGGCACCCTGGCTTCCTGAAATATCCCTCCATGCATCCTTATATTCAATCCAGGAAAGGGTCTGGTGCCCTCCTGAGTAATGGGTATATTGTTTAACAGAGGAATTTTGATATCTCAATATATCCAAATTTGCCAAACAGGAATGGCACTGGAGGGCTTGTCTGCATTCCCCCCTTCTGGAACATGACCTGTCCTTAGCCTCGTCCACTACAAGGATGAGGTCTCACCCCAGTATTAACATCCTCTGGGGTAGGGCCGGAAGTAAGGAACTCACATCTTTATGGGCATGTATGTATAACTTCGGTGCCATATACATTTTGCATATGTTGAGTGTAAGTACTTCCCACATGCCTGTGTACACAGGTAAGCACTCCAGTGTGTCTGTCCAAATCTTAGTGGAACCATAAGCTGTCACCTTACAGGCCAGTATCCCCACCCCTCTTGAGTCAGTTGTCAATCCTAAATGGACCACTACTTTATGCGCTGGTCTCTCCTGTGCTTTGAAGGTGTTGCCTTTTCGATGTATTTCCTGCAGGACTGCTACATATGGCATTTGCTTTTTAAGTTATTGGGCAACTATCCCTCTCTTTATTTTACTGCCCAAGCCATTAACGTTCCAGGAGAGTATCTTCAGATGGGTGGTGTGCATTAGTGACATTTTTCAGGCTGGGTCTTACCCCCTTCCCATTTCCTTTCCTGTCAACATTATTTGTACCAGCCCTTCCTTACTCCTGTGTCCCCAGTTCAAGTTGATCTTGTGGCTGTAGACTTAACTTAGTTCACCATGATTTCCCCCATCTCCCCCTCCTCCCTGCCACCCTCCTCTGTAGGCCCCCCAACTGCCTGGCAAGTCAACTTGAAGAGGGCCTGTCAATCCCACAAAAAATCTTTAGGGAAACTAAGAGATTGCCTGCCTTGCATATTGCAATCCCACCATTGCCTCAGTTATCAATTTCTCACCAGCCAGCCAGAGTTCCTAGTTGAACTTTGAGTGCCCTTTCATCTTAAGAATTTCCACTCCACAGGGCCAGGTCAGTAGCTCTCCTCCTCTAGTGTAGTGGACTGGAATTTATCAGATTTTATCATAAGTGCCTTCAGGGCTGGTCCTCTAGTCTCTGCTGGGTCGGTGCCTTTTCCCCCTTTATGTGGAATGATGTGGTGGAGCTCCATCATTTACATTAGGCACCCTCCAGAATGTACATGAGATGCACGCTGCACATCTTTATCTTTTTGCAGCTCACACCTCCAGGACCTCTTGTTCTGAATACTTCTTGCTCCAGCCAGCCTCCAGCCATCTCGGCATTCCCATGTGTCGTCTGGGATGTTGAAATGCCATGTTTTGCCCTCCGCTATAACTCTCAGCCTCGCTGGGAATAGCATCATTTATTTCAGCTCTCAGTTTCAAATCAGACATCTCACCTCCTCAAAGCTGCGACTCGTTCTTTATACCCTCAGTGTGAAATCAGGAAAGTGTCTGATAGTCACATTTTCAAGTTGTAAATTGTCTCTTAGCCTTGCGGTCCACAATGTGACATCTCTGTCCTTATGATCAAAGATTTGTGCTATTTTTGGTAGCGGCTGTGCTCCAAGTCGTGGTGGAGGCACTGTGGCCCTTTGGACTTTTTTAATCGAGAAGAACTTTGAAAGGCATTTTGGCTTTATTGTGTTCAGAGTGAAGTCCTCCACTAAAATCCCAATGCTAGGGCCTTCCATTCTTACTGGTAGCCCAACCACTCTGTAACTGTTCCTACTTGAGTACCCTCAATAATCGTATGACTTTTCCTGGATCAATTTGTTATCCTTTTCCAGGTGGCCCACTTGTTCCTAAAGTGTTTTTCTGTTGTCTTTCTGTAATGACTAGTCTTTATCAGTCCATTGGGCCTTGTTACAGATTTTTCGGACGTCTGGTCTAAGGAGGTTTAATTCCATTTTCACAGAGTCGATTTTTGGTTTGAGCGAGCATCTGACTCCACAAATCTCCACCAAGATCTCTTTCAATGTGGGTGGTTCACTGTTACCGCCTCCTCCTCATCTGCACCTTTATCTTACACTCCTTCCAGAGCCATCAACAACATTATCCGTGCCTGAGTATATCTATCCATCAGATTTTGCTGGCTTGCCTTTCCTCCTTTGTAGCTCACCATGGCACCTATCTGTTGTATCTTGCCATCTGATTGCTGACTGCCTGGTTGTTTACCCTTGCATTGGATCACAAAGGAGGGTTGAATTGCAAGCTCTGGAGGGACCTTCATACAAGTTGCTATTTGCTGGGTGAGTAAGAAAGGCATACTTGCCCCTGCTTCCCACAGGGGTGTCTTCTGGGGACCGACACAACACTACCCTCTATGGCCTTTTCGTTTTCCTTCCTCTGGTCCACTCCTTTCTAGGCTGTAATTACATTACAGCATTCAAGTTCATGCTCATGCTCCTCTGGACTCTGGACTCCAGTCTCTCTCAACCAGCCTCACTGTCATGTGTCTCTTCCCCTTCCTCCCACCCAGAGATTGATGGATTTCACCTCATTTCCCTACACTTTACCTCAAGGAGTTAGCTGATGGTCTTGCCATCTGGGTGGCCTTCCAAGGATCTCTGCCTGCTTGGGCGGCTCCACCGGTTGCTGGGCACTATAGTAGCTTTGGCAGCAGCTCCTGTTGGCTTCCTTTTTTTCTTTTTATCTAAAGAGGATTTGCGGAGAACAAATTTCATAAATGCATCTTATATACATAACTTTTAGTGTGCAACTATACAGGAGCTCATACTTTAATATTTTACATATATATACATGATAAATCAGATAGATAATAACGGTAAAAAGAAAACATAAACCATATACAGGCTTCCAAGAAAAAAAAAAAGAATCCTAGTCATTAGGATGGTCCTGCTGTAGCCTTTTCATTTATATACCAGTTTGACTGATAACCCATTTTTCCAAAGGAGACCTAATTTCATTACCTCGCTTTCGAGCACCACAACCTTTAGATTTGTATAGTGACTTCTCGAGGTGATATATAGCCAACAAGCGACCTATCCAAGCTTGAAATCGTGGAGGGTCTGGGTCTGTCCAATGAATAGAGATAAGAATTCTTATTACAGCTATCGCAATAAAAACAATTTACTCCTACGACGGCCACATTGTATATTCTCATCACACCCCAATAACATTAATGTTGCGGATATTTTAATGGGATACTCTACAGCTGTTGTCAAGTAAGTTTCCATTTGTTCAATGAGCGGATTTAGTTGCTCACAGCTATAGAACATATTGATTGTGTCTGCCTGTCCTTGTTTACATCTGGGGCACTTATCGTCCTCTCTTTTTCCCCAGCGATATAATTTCTCGGGAGTGTAATAAAGGTCATATACTGTATAGTAATGCTAGGCTTTCAAGTTTGCTACGAGAAAGATCTCACTAGATAAGTTCAGAGAGCGACATACATCATTATCACAATCTCCTGTTTTCGCTCCTCATTTAGCTTCTACGGCATCAAGGTCATCTGGTCATGTATCCATTAATATTTTATATATATTCCTAATTCTAATCTGGGGTTGAAGAATGGTTTCTATTAAGGATATCTTATGCAGAGAGAATCCATTCTCCTTCATTTTGTTCAGATAGCTCATAATCTGTCTATTTTTAAACAATGAGCCATTAGATATATCATATTTATGCTGGAGCTCTGAAAATAGCAATCTTTGTTCACTCCTGGTGGCTTCCATTGGCAACATTCGGGCAGGGCAGTACTCAAGGGTGGTCTGCCAGTGATATCCACTGCCCCCTTGGACTCCACACAGCAGAACCGATGGACGGCCTCACCCTCAATGGAGGCTACGTGTCAGATACCAAGACTAGTCCACAGGCGTCGATGATGGTCCCAATGCCTCACCACCTTAACCGCCACCCAAAGAGACTTCATGGTAACAGCAAAAGCAGGGGGGAAAGTAGAAGTGGAAGAAAAAGAGAGACAAACTTTGTGTTAGAGACCTGGAGTTCTTTCTCGCTTCTGGGTCAAATGTGATTTAGGGTGTCTTCTAACCTGCACCTGTGTGTGGGAACAAAACTTGCAAACATATAAGCTACTCTAATGTCTGTATTCATTGATCATTAGCAATATTTACCCCTTTGTCCTAAGGCTATTTCTTCTCTCTTACACTTTAGGGCACAGGGTGTCTGATACTGCAGCATCTGTATGGGAAGACAAGAAAACATAAGCAACTAAGACTCCCAATTTCTAATTGTTTATCTTATGAATCTTTTTATATTTACCCCTCAGTTCCTATGCTACAGCATCTCATTTAAGATAGATACATGTCCAACATAAATTTTGTCTTTTCAGTACTGAGTTCTTGAAATATTTTCCTTCAGTGCGATTATTTTCCAGAATAAATACTGACTCGAGATTCTCGTCAGTTTTGCAATTATGACTTTCAAATGTGACACTTTATCCTAAGAAAGACATTTTGCGGTACCTTGTCTGACGAGTGCTTCTGAACACTGCTTACTGTATATCAGGAAACATGTGCTACCTCTGAATAAGGAAATACAAATACAGAATATGTTAATTCACCAACGTTTCTTTATAGCGCTAGTCAGTCTTCGTCTCTTCTGTATGTTTCTTGTCACACATTTTCCCCTTGTTAGGCATGCATTAGGTCTTTCACTGTTCGAACTTATTAAAAGATTTTTCCACACAAAAGACGCTACTCGCGCCTCATGAAAACAGAATTTAGCCACTAGAATGCAATGCGCAGTGAGGAGACACTTGCTCCACACAAGGCTACAGTTGAAGTGCACAGTTCCTTCTCGGAACATGCGCATTGAGCTGTTTGACTGTGGCGAGGCCAGAAACACTAGACTGTGAACCCAGAGTTGAACGGTTCTCACCTCTACTGCCATTTCTCATGTAGGAGTCTTTTATTATCCTTAAGCATTGCCTTAAAATAAGTCTTCATACCAAATGTCCTTTTCTCCAATTCTCATTACCCTTTGAAATGTTTGTTCTTTTTCTTACTAGCTTCCATTAAATGAGCTTTCTCCACTTAGTCTTGACACTACAGCTCCACCTGCCTTATGAGACCAATCCTAGGTGCTCGCACCTCGCTGCTTCCAATTGTCTCTGGAAGCATAATTTACCTCCATTGGTGGGTATACTTCAGCTTTTCTGGTGGCTGGTTCAGTGGATTATTGGAGTAGATGGCTGGAGTATTAGCGGGATGTGCATTGGAGCCATGTTGCACTGCGGCCCCCTCAGTTGAGATTCAGCCACTCCCCCATTGACAACTATATAGGAAAAGTGAATTAGAAAAAGTTATACTTTCACTTGCTGAATCCCCTGTAAGCTAATTAGAATTAGTGTTGCTAGAGTAGGGACAATCTCTTGAGTCTGGCAGGATGATTTGGAGGAAGAATGTGATCCTGGTTAACCCAAGCAGGGCAGTTTAGGAGTGTTAAAGAACTTCACTAACTTAAAAGAGAACAGGTGATGCCTGTACTTTCATAGTTTACACTACAGTAGTTAACCTCTTCACAGTTAATACTTTCCCTACTGTTGCATAGGCTGGAGTGGGAATATTACGTTTTACTTCTCCAAAGTTCAACGCTTTCCCTAGAGTCAAAATTGTAAATTTCAACCCTCTGAAATCCAACACTTTTCCCACTGTTGAACAGACTGGAGTGGTAATAGTAAATTGTATCCCTCCTAAGTCTAAAACGTTCCCTAATGTTTATCTGTTCAATGTATGAATAATACATTTCACCCCTCTAAAATCCCACACTTTCCCGAAAGCTGCAGAGACTAGAGTGGGAATAGTAAATGTTACCATCTGAAATCCAATTTTTCCTCATTATTGCCCTAACTGGAGAGAGAATAGTAAATTTAACACCTCTGAAGTTCAGCACTTTCCTTACTGTTGTTCTGTTTAGCTTCAGAATAGTACATTTCACCACTCCAAAGTCTAACACTTTCCCAACTGTTGCACAGATTGATGTGGGAATAATAAATGTTATCCCTCTGAAGTTTGGAATGGGAATAGTAACTTTTGCGTCTCTGAAATTCAATGTGTTCCCTACTGCTGCATTTGTGGAGTGGGAATAGTGAATGTATCCCCTCCAATGGCCCAAACCTTCCCTACTCAGTTTCAGTTTCAAAGCTTTATTCGAGCAAAATACTCATAAAAGCACAACATACATTTAAAAGGTACATAACTTAAAATTGATCCTTTTGTACAGTCAATATTAAAAACCGTTGTGACAGCTTTGACAATAGGGAATAAAAAACAGTTAAATATACATTTGCACAAAAAAATCAATTTACATTAAAAGAAATAGCCCTCCGTCTAATTGACCATGCCCACCCCAAGTATTTTGCTGTTCCCAGAACAATTGGCAGATCAGTGGAGGTACAGATAATTCTTAGCGCCTCAACTCCACTAGATGTCCCTAGATCTCTAGAGATGGGTACCAGCCATACTCTTCGAGGGATTGCGCATGCCTTGCAGAGAAATAAAAAATGGCCTATGGTTTCCTTGGCTGCACCACAGACCGGGCAGCTCGAGGTGGTCACACTCCTCCACCTGCCCGGCAGAGACCTCAGAGGGAGGGAACCAGATCTTAACTGGAACATTAGTTTCCTGTCTCCTGGGACGGTGATAGTGTCCCAGTAAAGTTCTAACAATGGACACTGTTTAAATTCCAGGAAAGGCCCCCCCATCGTGTCAGATCTCATTCTACTCCAGAGTCTGCCATCAATCCTACCCCAATACAAACTTTTGATGGTATTTTTACTGGGAAAAACTTCCCCCGAGGGATTATTCCAGAGATTGGAAAGGCCAAGGTCACCTAAAGCAGCCCTGAGATGTTTAAGCCATGCTATTTTATGGAAAACATCCGCTTTTATTACTTCTAGGAACCCCTCAGCATAGTGCCGTATCTCTGGGGTAGTCCAGAGGTGACGCCAATAAAGGATAGGGCGCAATCTTACTCGGTCACTGACCGATCTTCTCCCTAGATCAAGACCAAGCGGGATTAGTGGGGTGCTCTGGGGGAGTCCCGTTATACCCCGAATAAACCTATTCTCTGATAGCTGCAAAGAGAGGACCTTGTCGAAGCCCCATAGTTCCGCCCCATATAGGGCAGACCCTATGGCCTTAGCGTCATAAACAGCCAAGACTGGTTAGATAGGTTTAGATTTTGATTTTTTGTGTTCCACCCTTAACGCTCCCGCGATCTGTTGGTGTTTCAGGGCCGCCTTTTCTATATGTTGAGACCACTTTAAATCATTAGAGATCTGAACCCCAAGGTAGGTGAATACACTAACTACCTCTAACTCACTATTATTCAGGAGTATTTTTGGGCTGGCTCTACGCTTGGGCAAAAAAATCATCAGCTTGGTCTTGCCCACATTCCCTTCCAAGCCGTGTTCTCCGCAAAAGCGGTCAAAGATATGGAGGGCACGCTGCAGGCCTCCCGGTGTTTTGGACAAAATTAATGTGTCGTCGGCGAACATCAGGATCGGGACCCTGAGGCCCGCCAACGAGGGTGCATCCACACAGACATCCAACATCCGAGCCACAATTCCGTTAATAAATAACGAAAAGAGCAAGGGTGCCATCGCGCATCCCTGTCGAACACCACGTTCAACGGGGAAATCGGTGGAGGATTCACAGTTTGTGCCCCATTGGACCCTGGCAAAATTGGCCTCGTGCAGCCTCATGATCAAGGTGAGTAACTCAGCCGGAAGGCCAATTTCACTCAGGACTGCCCAAAGCTTTCCGCTTGGGACCAGTTCGAAGGCAGCCCGCAAGTCGACAAAAGCGACATACAGGCTGCCCTCACCTAACACCACCGTTCCCCATTGAAGTAAAGCAAACCGAAACACCTGGTCTACCGTACTTGTGGCCCGCCTAAACCTGCCTGGTAAGGGGACAATGCACTATTCTCCTCAACCCAATCCATCAGCTTGTTTACCACCATTCTCCCTACCACTTTTTGAATGGTGGCAATCAAGCTTATCGGCCTATAGTTAGCCGGGAGGGACCTATCCCCTTTTTTATATATGGGTATGATGATCGCCCCCTTCCATACTTCCGGGACTTCAGCTCCTTTGGCGATGGAGTTTCCCAAGAGGGAAACATATCTAACCCACCGATCCGTGTCATTTTTAAAGACGTCAGAGGGTATCCCGTCAAGACCCGGGGCCCTTCCCCCTTGGGCAGCCCGTATTGCAGCTTCTGATTCTTTAAAGGAGAATACATTTCCCATTGCGAATACTGCTGAAATAGTTTTTGCAAACCCAACCTCCTCGGACTCTGCATATTGGGGTTTAAAGTATTCTACCCAGGCACCCTCGGCGACATTGTTATCAGGTTTGTTCGGAGTCCCGCCTCTTCCCCACTTTAATAACCTCCAAAATAACCTGGAGTCCTTGGCCCCTGATGCTTCCTTCAATTCTGCCCAGTACTCTTCATCCCATGTTTTTTTCGCTAGTAATATGCTAGCCTTGTAGTGCTTCCTAGCCTTACTAATGGCTTCCCTGTCCCTATTCCTAATAGTGTTGCCTAAGGCTAACCTGGCTACCCTGCACTGCTGGTTAAACCACCTAGCTGGTTTAGGTGGATGTTTCCTGTTTGGCTTACATGCTCTCAAAAAATGAGGTCTTATGAGGGTAAAGAATTTATTATGTATATCCGTTATTTCTCTAGAACCTGGGTTAACGGAATATTCGGATTCCATTGCAACAATTGCAACATCCAACTCGGAACTTATAAAGTCCATAGAATCTGCATTCGCCAAAACACTTGGCCAATTAAGTCTACGCATGTCATTGGTCATTATGGGCATTAAATCTTCGTTCAATTGCTGGCTACCAGGCCTGATTGACCACCAATTGTGGGTCACACAGAGGGGATTATGGTCACTTCCTAATCTACCCTCGACTTTCATGTCCCTTACCCACTGCCATAGACTAAGGCTGCAAATGACATAATCTATCCTACTATGGTTTAGACCATTATCAAAGGTGGACACACCTTCCCTATCACCTTTCGTTCTCCCATTGAGAGCTCTCAACCCATGTTCCAGGCAAATGGCATTCATTAACAAGATATCTTTCGTCCACCGTTTAACAGGAGCCAAGGTTAAGGTCGGGACACCGCAATGTGTGTCCTCATCTTGCCCCACGGAATCATCCATACTATCGAGTGGCTCGAAAGTCCTGTTCAGGTCTCCAGCTATTATAATTTTGTTCCCCAGGGACTGCGAATCTAGGAAAGTGGACAGGGCCTCTAGAATGGGAGAGCTTCCTGTGTTAGTGCCCCTAGCATATATATTATAAATGTCTAACACTCCCCCCTTTTCTGAAGCTAATCTTAGCATTTGGATATCCTTACAGCCCAGATCAACCATTTTTGCTTCGATTTGTGAACTTTGTTTCACCCAAATAGTGAGGCCACCCATTGGTCGACCCCTGGCACCTTTACTTGCCGGGATTGAGAAGTTCAAATAGCCATGGTGAAAAATAGGATCACATGCCCATGTCTCCTGGAATAGGCAAACTTCAAAACCATTTACAAAATCAATCCAATCCTGGGACATCAGCTTACCGGCCAGCCCAGCGATATTCCACGAGAAAAACTTCCCTACACTTGGGCCGTCCCTGGGCACTGGTCCTACAGGATCTACATTGTTAATCTCAACCTCCTGATTACTTTGGGTACTTGAAGTAGTTAAATCCTCACCCCCAGATGTTTGGTTGCATTCCCCACATAGATGCTCCAAAGTCACAAGCCCCAAAACGATGTTCTTGCTATATGGTTCCACATTTGGGTCCTTAGCAATTTTAACAAGATTACCACATTGGTTCCCGGTATTGATGCCCTCTACAATACTTGTACAATTTTCAGACATCTGTCAATACTCCCACCCCGGCTTCCTCAAAGATCCGAAACAATTAGAATTTGTACCACCATAATAACTGTTCGGTTGGAATGGTATAGTAAGGGGAGCAAACCCTAGGAGCGGGACACTGGTTGAGGGTCTTGGATACATTGTCATAATAGATTCAACACCGATGGTCTTGGGTAAAAAAAAGTTAGATCTACAATACCAATTCCCCCGCAGCTGGTACCCCCATCCTGTTTCGTTATCAAGTTTACCACCCTAGGATCTTGGAAATTAATAACTATACAATCTCCCCCCAGTTTCTTAGAAGTACAACCTATCCACTCTGTCCTTCGAACTCCAATAATCAATCCATCAACTTCCCCTTGCAATGGTCTGTTAACCCTTAGCCAGTGCATTGCCTTATTTTTTAGCATTTGGAACGTTTCCCTTTGCCCAGCCAACAGCGGTGGCACATTTATGAGGACAGCCACGTAGGGAAAAGAATCCGGAGTAAGATTCATGGGTGGTATCCTGCGCGGCGCCTTTGCTAGTAATGGTTTGAGCATGCTGTTGGCAGGGACAACAGGTCCAGAAGAAGAGGTAGAAGGAAGGGGGATGTCATGTGATGGTTGGGAGCTCTTCGATGGGGTGCTTTTATTCTCGGAGGTGGTTCTACTACTGCTGGCTACAGTACTATGACAAGATATTAGGTTGTTCGATAAGGCTTGAGGGGCATTGGATGGAGAGTTAACAGTACTAGGACGGTCTTTTGAACCCATGACAACTAAGACGGGGAGCTTAGTTTCTTTGGCGATCTTACTGCTTGGGTTATTCATTGACTCCAAACTGGTCTTTTTCGTTTTTCCTTTTTCCTGAGGCCTGGTTGGGGTACTATCCGCCGGTATAAGAGATACAACAGCCGAGACATCTTTCCCCTGCCCACCAGGTTGATGACGATTACTACACTCCCCTATCCTTGTGTGGGACTTGATCAATGATTTCGTAGAGAAGAAATTATCCAAAGTTGCCTGCTCAAAGTGGTCTTGCCTATCTGCTAGTTTTTTTACTTGTTCCTCGAGCGGGGTCAAAAAAGACCTCATCAACTTCTCCAACTCGAGTAACAAAGTAGGGGTGGCATATATGGACTCACCCGCTCCCGTTTGGGTCCTGGAGCTAGGGCCAACTGGCACACTACCCTCCTCAGGAGGCAGGACGGGAGCTGCAGGCGGACGCTCTGGCAACCCCGTAACTAGTGGGTAGATGTTAAACGAGGCAGAACTAACCGCCTCAGGAGCAGCCCCCTCCTTGCTTGTTATGTTCCCGCTGAGACCAGCTCCAATAGATTCCTGAGAGGAGCATGCTACCAATTTCCTTGATTTTTTCGGAGGTTTGGGCAGGTAACACTTCTTGGGAGGAGGGCACCTCTTCCTCTTTGATGATAATTTTGCTCTTACCACTTGGTTTGACACACTCTGTTGAGCCGAATTCGGCTATCCTATTGATGTATCAATAGGTAAGGGAGGTGTGCTTGCAGGGGAGGAGCAAAAATCAGAGATCACAAGCGAGTCAGTCAACAACTCTATCGTAGGGGGAAAAGCATAGGGCGTTTCAACAACCGCTGGCAGATTTAAGGATGACCGGGGGGGGAACCAATGCCGGGAAAACCTGCGGTTGTCTTTTTTCCATAGGTATTTTAAGGAGTTCGATAGACAACCTACGCTCAGCGCGTCTCTCCGCCAATGCAATTTCCTTATCGATGTCGTTGACAACCCGACAAAAATTTTTATCCAAAGGGCCCAGGGTAGCTAGCCCCGCCTCGACCTGATTAAAAGTACCGGTGATGGTGGTTATGGTTGTTGTCATATTTGGTAATCTAAGTATACAGTGTACGTACTATATTATACAAATGACAATACCTACAATCTTTGTAAGGGTGACCCAAATACCACAATTACAAGATGACAGAGGGGGGGCCCGACCCGGCCTCCTTCGGCCCCTGACGGCCACAGACGGTCCCGCCCTTGTCCCGGGCTTCTCCCGGGACGCTCCCGCGCAGCGGCAACAACAGATCCTGTTATAGGAGGGAGGTGGTCGAGGGGCGGGGCAAACAGGGAGAGCGTCCAGGTGCAGGTGATGACAGCGCAGGGACTCCTGGGCAATGGAGTCCCTGTCCCTCACCTGGCGCTTGCAGCCCTGCTATTCCACTTCCAGCCCACATCACTCCAGTCCAGAGTTGCAGTCCTCAGCAAAGCGAAGCGCCCAGGCAGACGGGCGAAGCGGGACCCGCGCAGCGGGTACCGCGACGTTCTTTGGACGATGAAAGCAGTCAGAAAGAAAAACGGCAGACAGAGGGCTCTCCCGCTTCAAACAGTAAGCGTCTCCCAATGGAACAGAGGCTGGCAGGCACCTTTCACTCGGTGCTCGAGGGGCGGGGCAA